>NC_080545.1:45555275-45875900 GCF_028640845.1 Ahaetulla prasina | reverse complement strand
AAATTTGTGAGATTAACCTGCTCATATTTTATATTTGTTCAAGTGAGAAATGTATCTAGGGAATGTTTCAAGTATGAAAATGAACCTTTAGTTCATTTCTTTGTAACTAATGCCTCAACAGTTCTGAAGTCCTGACTCCAGTATTAATTGCCCAAGCTTTCAGAGGGTCAGATCCACTGAGTATTTTGTTAAAACAAAATCCGTCTCAAGTTATCAAGCAAAAATAAAATATACCTTTGTAACAGGTACTTTTAGCAATGCAAGCTTCTAGAAATCTCTGTTAGATCAGAATGTACATACAGCTGAACTGCAAGGCTAATCCTGATTATTGAGCAAGTTGACTAAATCCCTGAGCAAAAGAAATTCCTGCCCTTGAGGTTAAATAGTGAGGGAGGAATTATTTGAATGTTCTCATGACCAGCTGCTGGTTCTGGGGAAGGAATACAAAAAAAATTTGGCACACTACAGGTAGTGACATGAAATATCATAGAATGAAAACAAGCAGGGATTAGCACTAGACCAATATCTGCCTGAAAACAATAGTCTAATCAAGGAGCTACCAAGAAGGAAATTACACCACCCCTAAAATGAGGAGACAAGCTATTGTATATAAACAGGCATCAAGATCTAAAATGGACAGCTAACATCAAAAACGTCATCAAAAAAGGACAACAAAGAATGTTCTTTCTGTGCCAACTCAGAAAGTTCAAACTGCCCAAGGAGCTGCTGATCCAGTTCTACAGAGGAATTATTGAGTCTGCCTTGGTTCTGCAACCCAACAAGACAGACAGACTTCAGAGGATAATTAGAACTGCAGAAACTACCAACCTGCCTTCCATTGAGGACCTGAATACTGAACGAATCAAAAAGAGGGCTGTGGAAATATTTACAGATCCCTCACATCCTGGACATAAACTCTTTGCAAACTGAAACCATCCCTATCTATTGGACCTGATGGACTATGTGCATACTACTTAAAAAAACTTTCCACTAATATAGCAGAACCCCTAAGCATAATATTTGAAAAAGCCTTCACTACCAGTTCCCTTCCTAAACTTTGGTCACTAGCCACGGTCATCCCTGTCTTCAAAAAAGGAGACCCCAGCCTAGTTGAAAACTACAGACCAATCTCTCTGTGCTGCGTCACCTGCAAAGTAATGGAATCTATCATCAACCAATCCATTACCCTCCACCTAGAAACAAACAACCTACTCTCTAATAAACAATTAGGTTTCAGAAAAAATTTATCATGTAACTTACAACTTCTCCACTGCCAAACCATATGGACTACAAATCTTGATCAGGGCAAAGCAATAGATGCAATCTACATAGACTTCTGTAAAGCTTTTGACTCAGTAGTACATGATAAACTTCTCCTAAAACTAAAATCCTATGGCATTTCAGGACCCCTCCACAATTGGATAACAGCTTTCTTGCCAAACAGACAAGTGGTCAAAATTGGCAATGTTCTATCAAATCCTGTTCCTGTCAAAAGTGGCGTTCCCCAAGGCAGCGTTCTTGGACCAACACTCTTCATATTATACATTAATGATTTCTGTGACCATATTACAAGTGATTGTGTCCTTTTTGCTGATGACGTCGAACTATTTAACACCACCAACAATACAACTACCCTTCAAAAAGACCTTGACTTTGTATCTGAATGGTCTAAAACATGGCAACTCCAAATCTCAACCAGCAAATGATCAGTCCTACATATTGGAAAAAAGAACCCAAACACTAAGTAGATCCAGCCATTCTGAGGCTGACCGGACACTAGTTAGGTCCTATAGTAGGACCTACCTAGTGGCATTGAGGGATGCGAAATGTTCCTACGTTTCCTCCCTCATTGCATCGGCAGATAACTGCCCGGCCGCCCTGTTTCGGGTGACCCGCTCTCTCCTTCAACAGGAGGGGCAGGAGGACCCATTACAAGGGCGTGCCGAGGAGTTTAACGGTTATCTATACGATAAAATCGTTCAGCTTCGGGACAGATTGGATCAAAATTGGGTAGATCCAGGTGAGAGTTTCGAGACTCGTCTTATTGAGACTGTTTGGGATAGTTTTGACCCTGTGACTCCCGAGGACATGGACAGGCTGCTGGGAAGGTTGAATGCCACCACATGTTTACTGGACCTGTGCCCCTCCTGGTTGGTGCTGGCCACGCAGGAGGTGACATGAGGCTGGCTCCGGGGGATTACAAATGCTTTTTTGCGGGAGGGGGTCTTTCCTGCTGCCTTGAAAGAGGTGGTGGTGAGACCTCTCCTCAAGAAGCCTTCCCTGGACCCAGCTGTTTTAGGAAATTACCGTCCAGTCTCCAATCTTCGCTTTACGGCGAAGGTTGTAGAGAGTGCGGTGGCATGTCAACTACCCCAGTACCTGGATGAAACTGTCTATCTAGACCCGTTCCAGTCTGGCTTTCGGCCCGGATACAGTACGGAGACGGCTTTGGTCGCGTTGGTGGATGATCTCTGGAGGGCCAGGGATAGGGGTTACTCCTCTGCCCTGGTCCTATTAGACCTCTCAGCGGCTTTCGATACCATCAACCATGGTATCCTGCTGCACCGGTTGGAGGGTTTGGGAGTGGAAGGCACCATTTATCGGTGGTTCTCCTCCTACCTCTCTGACCGGACGCAGACGGTGTTGACAGGGGGGCAGAGATCGACCCTGAGGCGCCTCATGTGTGGGGTGCCACAGGGATCGATTCTCTAGCCTCTCCTGTTCAACATCTATATGAAGCCGCTGGGTGAGATCATCAGTGGTTTTGGGGTGAGGTGCCAACTGTATGCTGAAGACACGCAGCTGTACTTTTCCACCCCAGGCCACCCCAACGAAGCTATCGAAGTACTGTCCCGGTGTTTGGAAGCCGTATGGGTCTGGATGGGGAGGAACAGGCTCAAGCTTAATCCCTCCAAGACGGAGTGGCTGTGGATGCCGGCACCCCAGTACAGTCAGCTGCAGTTGCGGCTGTCTGTTGGGGGTGAGTCATTGGCCCCGATGGAAAGGGTGCGCAACTTGGGCATGCTCCTGGATGGTCGGTTGTCCTTTGAAGACCATTTGACGACCGTCTCCAGGAGAGCTTTTTATCAGGTTCGCCTGATCCGCCAGTTGCGTCCCTTCCTGGACCCAGCTGTTTTAGGAAATTACCGTCCAGTCTCCAATCTTCGCTTTACGGCGAAGGTTGTAGAGAGTGCGGTGGCATGTCAACTACCCCAGTACCTGGATGAAACTGTCTATCTAGACCCGTTCCAGTCTGGCTTTCGGCCCGGATACAGTACGGAGACGGCTTTGGTCGCGTTGGTGGATGATCTCTGGAGGGCCAGGGATAGGGGTTACTCCTCTGCCCTGGTCCTATTAGACCTCTCAGTGGCTTTCGATACCATCAACCATGGTATCCTGCTGCACCGGTTGGAGGGTTTGGGAGTGGAAGGCACCATTTATCGGTGGTTCTCCTCCTACCTCTCTGACCGGACGCAGACGGTGTTGACAGGGGGGCAGAGATCGACCCTGAGGCGCCTCATGTGTGGGGTGCCACAGGGATCGATTCTCTAGCCTCTCCTGTTCCACATCTATATGAAGCCGCTGGGTGAGATCATCAGTGGTTTTGGGGTGAGGTGCCAACTGTATGCTGAAGACACGCAGCTGTACTTTTCCACCCCAGGCCACCCCAACGAAGCTATCGAAGTACTGTCCCGGTGTTTGGAAGCCGTATGGGTCTGGATGGGGAGGAACAGGCTCAAGCTTAATCCCTCCAAGACGGAGTGGCTGTGGATGCCGGCACCCCAGTACAGTCAGCTGCAGTTGCGGCTGTCTGTTGGGGGTGAGTCATTGGCCCCGATGGAAAGGGTGCGCAACTTGGGCATGCTCCTGGATGGTCGGTTGTCCTTTGAAGACCATTTGACGACCGTCTCCAGGAGAGCTTTTTATCAGGTTCGCCTGATCCGCCAGTTGCGTCCCTTCCTGGACCCAGCTGTTTTAGGAAATTACCGTCCAGTCTCCAATCTTTGCTTTACAGCGAAGGTTGTAGAGAGTGCGGTGGCACGTCAACTACCCCAGTACCTGGATGAAACTGTCTATCTAGACCCGTTCCAGTCCGGTTTTCGGCCCGGATACAGTACGGAGACGGCTTTTGTCGCGTTGGTGGATGATCTCTGGAGGGCCAGGGATACTCCTCTGCCCTGGTCCTATTAGACCTCTCAGCGGCTTTCGATACCATCGACCATGTTATCCTGCTGCGCCAGTTGGAGGGTTTGGGAGTGGGAGGCACCGTTTATCGGTGGTTCTCCTCCTACCTCTCTGACCGGACGCAGACGGTGTTGACAGGGGGGCAGAGATCGACCCCGAGGCGCCTCATGTGTGGGGTGCCACAGGGATCGATTCTCTAGCCTCCTGTTCAACAAACTTCCCCTGGACTTCGACAATTACCTGACCTCAGGACCTTTCGCCGCGAACATAAAGCTTATTTATTCTGCCTCGCTGGACTGGCTTGATTTTTAAAATTTTAAATCGATTTTATGGGTTTTAAATTTTTGTAAATTTTATAGGGTGATATTGTATTTTAAATGTGGCCAATTGAATATGTTTTTTTAAGGGTTGTTCTTAGTATTGTATGTGTTGTTTTTTGTATTTTATTCTGGCTGTGCACCGCCCTGAGTCCTTCGGGAGAAGGGCGGTATACAAATTAAATTATTATTATTATTATTATTATTATTATTATTATTATTATTATTATTATTATTATTATTATTATTATTATTATTATTATTATTATTATGTACAAGCTTGATGGACATTACCTTACGGATGACCCCCACCCTGTTAAAGACTTTGGAGTTTTCATATCAAATGATCTAAGTATCAAAGCCCACTGCAACTACATCGCAAAAAAGGCTTTAAGAGTTGTAAACCTAATCTTGCGTAGCTTCTTCTCCAAAAACACTACACTACTAACCAGAGCATATAAAACGTTTGCTATACCAATTCTTGAATATAGCTGGACTGTCTGGAACCCATACCATATTTCTGACATCAATATAATTGAACGTGTCCAGAAATATTTTACAAGAAGAGTTCTCCTCCTACCTCTCTGACCGGACGCAGACGGTGTTGACAGGGGGCAGAGATCGACCCTGAGGCGCCTCATGTGTGGGGTGCCACAGGGATCGATTCTCTAGCCTCCTGTTCAACATCTATATGAAGCCGCTGGGTGAGATCATCAGTGGTTTTGGGGTGAGGTGCCAACTGTATGCTGAAGACACGCAGCTGTACTTTTCCACCCCAGGCCACCCCAACGAAGCTATCGAAGTACTGTCCCGGTGTTTGGAAGCCGTATGGGTCTGGATGGGGAGGAACAGGCTCAAGCTTAATCCCTCCAAGACGGAGTGGCTGTGGATGCCGGCACCCCAGTACAGTCAGCTGCAGTTGCGGCTGTCTGTTGGGGGTGAGTCATTGGCCCCGATGGAAAGGGTGCGCAACTTGGGCATGCTCCTGGATGGTCGGTTGTCCTTTGAAGACCATTTGACGACCGTCTCCAGGAGAGCTTTTTATCAGGTTCGCCTGATCCGCCAGTTGCGTCCCTTCCTGGACCGGGATGCCCTATGCATGGTCACTCATGCTCTCGTTACCTCTCGCTTGAACTATTGCAATGCTCTCTACATGGGGCTCCCCTTGAAGAGCACCTGGAGACTCCAGTTAGTCCAGAATGCGGCTGCGCAGGTTATTGAGGGAGCAGTTCGGAGCTCCCATATAACACCCATCCTGCGCAGACTGCACTGGGTGCCTTTGTCTTCCGGGTGCGCTTCACGGTATTGGTGACTACCTTTAAAGCGCTCCATGGCTTAGGACCGGGATATATACGGGACCGTCTATTGCCATCTTCTATCTCCCAGCGACCGGTGCGTTCTTACAGAGAAGGACTCCTTAGGGTCCGTCAGCCAAGCAATGTCGACTGGCGGACCCCAGGGGGAGGGCCTTCTCTGTGGGGGCTCCTACCCTGTGGAACAAACTTCCCCCTGGACTTCGACAATTACCTGACCTCAGGACCTTTCGCCGCGAACATAAAGCTTATTTATTCTGCCTTGCTGGACTGGCTTGATTTTTAAAATTTTAAATCGATTTTATGGGTTTTAAATTTTTGTAAATTTTATAGGGTGATATTGTATTTTAAATGTGGCCAATTGAATATGTTTTTTTAAGGGTTGTTCTTAGTATTGTATGTGTTGTTTTTTGTATTTTATTCTGGCTGTGCACCGCCCTGAGTCCTTCGGGAGAAGGGCGGTATACAAATTAAATTATTATTATTATTATTATTATTATTATTATTATTATTATTATTATTATTATTATTATTATTATTATTATTATTATGATGTACAAGCTTGATGGACATTACCTTACGGATGACCCCCACCCTGTTAAAGACTTTGGAGTTTTCATATCAAATGATCTAAGTATCAAAGCCCACTGCAACTACATCGCAAAAAAGGCTTTAAGAGTTGTAAACCTAATCTTGCGTAGCTTCTTCTCCAAAAACACTACACTACTAACCAGAGCATATAAAACGTTTGCTATACCAATTCTTGAATATAGCTGGACTGTCTGGAACCCATACCATATTTCTGACATCAATATAATTGAACGTGTCCAGAAATATTTTACAAGAAGAGTTCTCCACTCCTCTGAATACAACAAAATACCTTATGCCATCAGACTTGAAATCTTGGGTTTAGAAAATTTAGAACTACGCCGCCGTCGACATGACTTGAGTTTAACTCTTAAAATCATCTATTACAATGTCCTTCCTGTCGAAGACTACTTCAGCTTCAATTGCAACAATACACAAGCACACAATAGATTTAAACTTAATGTTAACCGCTCCAATCTTGATTGCAGAAAATACGACTTCAGTAACAGAGTTGTTAATTCTTGGAATAAATTACCTGACTCTGTGGTCTCTTCCCAAAATCCCCAAAACTTCAACCAAAAACTGTCTACTATTGACCTCACCCCATTTCTAAGAGGTCTGTAAGGGGCATACATAAGAGCACAAGCGTGCCTAACATTCCTGTCCTATTGTTTCCTTTCGTTATATCCAATTAATATAATTATTACATACTTATAGTTATATATATGCTTTTATATTGTATAGCTATTTCATGCTTATACTTATATATACTGTGTGACAAAAAATAAAAAAATAAAAAAAACTGTTTCAACTCCTACCCTGAAAACGAAATTATAGAGCATGGCACACCAGAACAACAAGACACAAGAACAGTTTTTTCCCAAACGCCATCAGTCTGCTAAATAAATAATTCCCTCAACACTGTCAAACTATTACTAAATCTGCACTATTATTAATCTTCTCATTGTTCCCATCACCCATCTCCTTCCACTTGTGACTGTAACTTTATTGCTTGTATCCTTACGATTTATACTGATATTGTTTCCTGATTGCTTAATTATAGCCTATGACTATCATTAAGTGTTAAATTTGTACCCTATGACTATCATTAAGTGTTGTAAGTGTTGTACCTTGATGAAGGTATCTTTTCTTTTATGTACCCTGAGAGTATATGCACCAAGACAAATTCCTTGTGTGTCCAATCACACTTGGCCAATAAAAATTTTTTTTATCAAACCCCACACTCACCTACATGGATGATTGTTTAATAGGACAATGAAACATCTTCAAGCAAACAACCAAGAGAGCCAAGGACTCCAAGGTTCAGCCACAAAGTAATTTGGAACCACAAAGTAATCTTGTCCAGCCCTCTGCAACATGTAGTAAAATGATTTGAATAGAGGTGGATCTCCATTCTCTTCCTAAAAAACTTCAGACAGATATTTAGACTTAAATATCATAGACCTCTGGAAGAACATTTAATTTAAAAAAAGATAGTCCCCCAGGCCACATCTATCAAGATCTGGGGAACAGCCAGGATAGGGACTAGGTCAGGGGTGTCAAACTCAAGGCCCAGGGACCCAATCCAGCCCACAAGGTGCTTAGATCTGGCCCATGGGGCTGTCCTAGGAATAGCGAAGGACTAGTCCACGGTGCCTTTGGAGGCCGTTGCAGCCAAAAACAGAGCTCATGAGGGCCATGTGTGGCCCACATGAGTTCTGTTTTCACTGGCAGAGGCTTGCAGGAGGCCGTTGCAGCTGAAAATAGAGCTCAGGAGCCTGTTTTCTCTGGCAGAGCACTTGGGCCACCACAGCACCCCTGACATGAGTGATGTCGAGCTGGCCATGCCCATCCTGGCCATGCCCACCCCAGCCCCCCAAGGTCAAACACCCTGATATGGCCCTCAATGAAATCGAGTTTGACACCCCTGGATCTAGGATCTCAGGGAATGTGAGTATAACCTAAGCTTCCTCAGAAGGCCTATGCTATTTTGATTTGACTACCAAAATATTTTATTCACATTACAGGTAGTCCTTAACTTACAACCATAACTGAGCCCAAAATTTCTGTTGTTAAGTGAGACATTTGTTAAATGAGTTTTGCCTCATTTTACAATCTTTCTTATGTCAGTTTTTAAATGAATCACTGCAGTTGATAACCCAGTTGTTAAGTGAATCTGGCTTTCCTGTTGACTTTGCTTGCCAGAAAGTCACAAAAGGTGATCACACAACCTTGGGACACAGCAACAGTCATAAGTATAAACCAGTTGCCAAGCATATGAATGTTGATCACATGATGATGGGGATACTGCAAAGGTCGTAACTGTGAAAAATGGTCATAAGTCACTTTTCCAGTGCTGTTGTAACTTTGGTCACTGAATGAACTGTTGTAAATCGAGGACTACCTGTACTGGCTTGTCTGCAAATTGAAGAAAGGTATACATGTACATGTGTATGTTTCTATGTTGCTAGAGCAAGGAAGTTGTGACCAGTGGTGGGATTCAAGTGATTTAACAACCGGTTTTCTGCCCTAATGACTTCTTCCAACAACCAGTTTGCCAAACTGCTCAGAAAGTTAACAACCGGTTCTCCCGAAGTGGTGCGAATTGGCTGAATCCCACCACTGTTTATGACTTCCTGCTTTTGCCTTGCCATCTCATTTCACTGTAATTTTACATTAAATGAAGATTCATAATTCAGAATGCCTAAATTTGAAGTTTTGGCAGGCAAATAGGCAATTGGAAACCTATGCAAAAATCTGAATTAAAGTATTAAAAACTTGTGGAATAAAATACGTTTGTTTACTCTTAAATCAGACATTCACTCATGCCCTGGTTACCTGGTTACAGCATGATTACTGCATAAGCCCTACATAGACCTGCCTTTGAAGATTACCCAGAAGTTTCGCCTGCTCCAGAATACAGTAGCATAAGCAGTGATGGGTATACCTCTGCTCTGTGAGCTGCACTAATTGCCAGTTTGCTTCCAGTGCTGGATCTCTATGTGGCATAGTCCTGATTCCTTGAGGGACCGATACTACCCAGCCAATTTGATTCTGCAGGGTTTGCACCTCCAAGGTTCCTTCAATTAAGCTACACTCTATTGGGTCCCCAGAAAGCATTTTCTTTTTGCAATGTCTCCACATTAGAATCCTCCAAGATCTGGACAGCTCCCATCCTCCTGGTATTTCCAAGGCCCCAAAGACCTGGCTGTCAGGTCAGTCAGGCCTTTGGTAAAGATGTCTGAAACTTCCTTTCAACCTATGCTTGTTTCTTTTGCTTTCATCCAGTTTGTTATTCTGCCATCTCTACCCACTTCTGATCCTTGTTTTTATTGTCACACTATTTAAAAACCATTTGTAAACCATTCAGAATTGTTAGGATTTGGCAGCATATAAATTTAATAATATTCTCTTCCAGATATATTTTCAAGCAACTTTATTATAGACCGTTTGCTACTGATTTTTTAAAAATATGCCTCCTACATTCAGGAGCACTATATGCTACAATTTCCTTTTCTCAGTTTGTAATAAGCTTTGTGACCTATATAAAACTGCAATGACTTTACTAAAGAAAGGGCATTTGCTACATTTCTTAATTTATTATCACCTTCTAATTTAATTAGCATGCTACTTAACCTCATCTTCCTGATAGCTAATGAAGATATATCTAATGGATCTTACTACCTGTAATTCCTACGATCAATTAAATATTGAAAGAGAATTTAATTCTGCTCTACTTAATAACATTCATTTTAAGCCATTTCTACTGTTTCTTGGAGGATAGGGGCTTGTTTTTATTTTAGCTATTATTAAGATTCCAGGAATATGTTTTTGCAGGATAGAAATCTAAAGATAAGAAATACACTTAATTTTAGTTAACTTCAGTGATTACCATTTTGCTTGTTGAATTGTTGGGACATTCTCCTGAATATTTAGCTGAAAAAATGTGAACTGCTAGATTATATGATTTTGCAATTGAAAATTATCTTCATGAAAAATCTAATTCATCAGCTCACATTTTCATTTTTCTACATATACAATTGTGTCTAATTGAAGCAAGACCCCAATGCTTTATAATACAAGTGCTTTATGTTTATTTGTTAGGATTATAACAAGATCAGATATTACCAACTTGTATAAAAGTCAACGTGTCGCTTAGAAAGCAGAAGTATACCATTGGGCAGGTATATGGTTTTGCAAGCTTTTGGGAAAGTGCAGAAATATTTCTACAAACTGTTCTTGTGACTATGTGGCAAAGAGGAGGGGGCATCGAGAGTAACATGTGTATCCAGAAGGTATATGATAAGAGTAGACCATATATGGGCTTTTGTTTATTTCAACCAATTATCAATCCCACCGACCCGTACGCTCTCACAGAGAGGGACTTCTCAGGGTGCCGTCCGCCAAGCAATGTCGGCTGGCAGCCCCCAGGGGAAGGTCCTTCTCTGTGGGGGCTCCCACACTCTGGAACGAGCTTCCCCCGGGTTTACACCAAATACCTGACCTTCGGACCTTTCGCCGCGAACTAAAGACATATCTTTTCATTCGCGCGGGGCTGGCTTAAATTTTATTGATTTTAAATTTTCTACTACTAATTTTTAAATGGGGTTTTAGTTTTTTATATATTTTAAAGTTTTAGGCCAATTATAATAAGTTTTTTAATTTGCATTTTAAATTGTATATTGTATTGTTTGTTTTTACTTTTGCCTGTATACCGCCCTGAGTCCTTCGGGAGAAGGGCGGTATAAAAATCAAATAAATAAATAAAAATAAATAAATAAATAAAAATTAGGATAACTTCTTCTTTTTTCTTATGGCAATGTCTGTAACCAAAAAGTATAAAAGATTATGTTTAAGCCATGCTCGATGCTCAGACCTTTGTTTTCCACCCGAGTGGGGGTCTGTGTCCTATTTGGGCAAATAATAAATTAATTCTTGTTTCTCAAATCCTTCGTGGTCTTGTCTCCTCACTTTAAGACGTAAGTTTTCTACAACATTTACTGGCGAGCCAGCCAGGAGGCAAGGGGTTTTTGAGACCCTCTGAGTGGTGGCCTTGGCCACTGCCCCTGTCCTGTTGTGCCAGGAAAAACCTCCCTTTAACTGGCGCCAACGGACCTTTGTTCCGAGGGACTTTTTGCTGGTGCAAGGCAGGGCTGGTTGCGGCAATCTCCACAAGAACCACAGGTGGAGACAAGAATAAAGCCTAGGAACTGGCCAGAGGAGGACATCAGCCTGCAGGCAAGTATTGGGGATAAGGAGAAACCCTCCCTATAAATAGGGACGGTTGTGGAGGACTGATCACCCTCCATTAGTAAGGGAAAAGGTGGGAGGACTGTTGTGTGATGAATTAAGTCATGCTTGTGTGAAGTGGAAAGAAAGAAAAAAACAACAACTCCCTTGTGTTTCCTGAGTGGAAAGGACCCCATACCTTCCTCTCAAAATCCCTCTCCCTATTTGTCTTGTCTGGTGCCCTGGGAAAATCATGGGGGGAGGAAGTGTACCCCTTACTCCGTTAGAATGCATGTTGATGAACTTTAAGGCAGGGTACATGTCCCAAGATAATGGCATTAAGTGGAGCAGATGGAAACTGAGAACCTTCTATAAGGCAAAGGATATGGAATACGTATAGGAAGGAACCAGGGTGCCATAGGTAAAAAAAAAAAAAAAGGAAGGGCAATGGAAAGGGAAAAGGAAAAGGAGGCTGGCAGAAGCAGGGGTAGGTTTTGAAAAAGCTACAGAGGTGGGTTAGGACAAAGCCAGAAAGGGAGGGGCCAAAGGGTAGGATTTTCAAAGCCCCCTCTCTCAGGCCTGGCAGAAGTGACTTCTGCAACAGAGTTAGTAACCCTTGGAACACACTACCTGACTCTGTGGTCTCTTCCCAAAATACCCAAAGCTTTAACCAAAAACTGTCTACTATTGACCTCACCCCATTCCTAACAGGACTATAAGCAGTGTGCATAAGAGCACAAAAGTGCCTACCGTTCCTGTCCTATTGTTTCCTTTCATTATATCAAATTAATATAGTTGCTGCATACTTTTGCTCATATATATGCTTATATATATATAGTCGTTTTATGTTGATGCTTGTGTATATTGTTGTGAAGGAAAAAAAAGGGAACCCTTGTGGGGGGAACAGGAAGAGAAAAGTTTCACAGTTCTCAAAGAGACCCTCACACAAGCTCCTAGGTTAGGATTACCAACTGTTTGCAAATACAAAGGAAAATGTAACAGCTGGGGAGGGTCTTACCCAGAAAACAGGAATTGTTAGGTTTCTTATCTGTTTAATACTGATGTTGTTTTTTTTCAAGTTCTATCTGCAAGCTATCCATCCCACCCCTCCCTAATCCTCCAACAATGCCTTTTCTCACCCAGAAAGGGAGGAGGAGGGGACCCCTTCTCATGTCTTTTAGCCCTGAAGATGACTCAAACCTGTGGAAGCCGAATACATGGGTCAAGATGCTTTCCCCAAAAGAGACATTCCATCCATTTGAGCCAGTAATTGGATTTGGATCAGCCTCCACTGAAAGTCACCACAACAACAAAGTGGAGCAGAACTTCCCAATGAAGAAATGGACATGTAATGATTGGACATGTAAGGATCAAAAGACTTTTTTCAATCCCCAGATGGGAGAAGGGTGGAAATTCATTGTAAGGTTTTCTTTCTTGTTTTATGTATTCATGTAAGGATTGTATTTGAGTTACTGTCTGCAGCAAGTCCTGAACACCTTAGATTTCTGTCAGATGGAAGAGAAACTTGCCCCATGAAAGAACTCTACAAGCGTCAAGTGATTCCTGGAGACCAACTGAGAATGAATATTTTCAAAAATGTGGTCATGTTGATATGCATGAGTTTTGTTTGGGATTTTTCTCTTTGCAGGAGAAACAATTTTTGTCTTTCTGACCTGATTGGTGGACTCTTTTACTCCATCTGAAGATCCAAAAGCAGCTGTGCAACCTTGCACTCTACAGATTGTGTTACTGAATGCTGTTGTTATTATTGTTGTACTTGTGAACTGCAACACTGTGATTAATATCATCCTCAGCTTCCTATGTCTGTATATGGTGTTACAGGTATAGATGTTAAAGGAGGGGAGGGGGATGCGGGGAAAACCCCAACTAAAAGATAAAATTCAGGACTGGTGTCAAACTGCGCTTGATGGTCAGGTTAGGGAAGATCAGATCTCAGGGAGGTCTGGGATTGTGGCAAAAACTACAATCTAGCAGGGGAAACAGGCAAACTTATCCTTGGATGTTTAGGGCTCTGTATATAGGAACTGTTTCCCAAAAAGGGGTGTGTGGAGGTCTCGATTGGGAATGAATTGATATGTTAAATGGCAAATCTGCATGCTTAGAGCAGGTAGAAAAGCTGAAAGGGGACTGTGACAATCTGGATTGTAATGTCCATGAGTTAGAAATAGTTATTTGTGATGTTAAAATGGCGAAAGGAGCAGTATCCTTCCTCCCTGTATACCCCCCTTCTTTTTTGCCTTGGAAAATAGAAGTAAGAAGAGGGGGGGGGTGCGGTTTATTCTCTCGCTTACACATTTTTTCTTTGCCGAGTCTGTCTGAGAGAGAGGTAGGGCAAATGGGTAGCTTGTTCCTGCAACGCTGCATACATATGGCAGCTGAGCAGATATATTTTCAATCCTGCTCTGAATTGCGATTCTGATTCTATTTTTTAAATGTTTGAGGTGTTTAAAATCACTTTAGATAACAGAGACAAAGTTTGGGACAAATATATTTCAGAGCAGAGACCCAAAAATACCTCATGTAGGTGATTTCTTTTAATTTTGGGGTGTGTTTTTTTTTACCATCCTCTTTTATATTTGTAAGTCTGTGAGTTTTGAATGATAAGGGGTTGAGGAGATTTCTACGATAGTCTGGATATTTTAGCCTAGTGTTACCCGGAGGAGGGGATGGATTTTGAGGATCTTAACCCAGAGGTATGAAGGAAAAAGACGACTGGGCTTATTCCTCAAAAAAAAACACACATAAATAAATATATATATATATGTTAGATCCTACCTTAATGGATGTTCCCTTAAGGAGAGATTATTTTGTTTATGTGGATGGAAAAAGAAAGTAGTAGAAGGTAGGAATGGATGTTTGGTTTAGCTAGCTAGGAAGCTTGTGATCCACTTACAAGTCTGTTCAGGTACTTGTAGCTGGTTTAGTTTAGTTAGAAGAGTGTCTGGAATGATGGTATTGAATGCTGAACTAAAGTCTACAGAGAGGACCCTTACATAGTTCCTTGAAGATTCAAGATGTTGTAAGATGTAGTGCAAAGCCGTATTAACAGCACCATCTGTTGATCTATTTGCTCAGTATGCAAATTGCAAGGGGTCTAACATAGCACATCTCTAGTGATTTATTGAAGATATGGGTGAAGATGGGGGCCAATTGATCAGCACAGACTTTTAAGCAAGAAGGAGTTATCTTGTCTGGGCCTGGAGCTTTTCCTGGCTTTTGTCTGTGAAATACGTCCTGCACTTCCTTTACTGTGATCACTAGGGGTTATGATGGGATGGGGTCAGTTGTAGGAGGCTTGGCTGGTGTTGTTGTTGTTGTTGGTAAAAACAAGTTGTGCATTTCCTTGAAGCTTGAGGCAATGGTGTAGCTGGCTTATGATAGAAATGTGACACTCCTCAAGTTGGGTATTTATCGAAGATAGGTAAATACAGTAATAAGGAAAAGGGAGGTTACTTTCCTGTATGAGGAATTGCTGAAAGAAGAGTCATGGGAAGTTGTTTGGAAAGAAAAGGTGTTAAAGAAGGAAATCTTTTCACTTGTTTGTAGCATTGGAAGATGGCGTTATGAAGATTGTGTTGGTCCAGATATGAGCTGGGAAAAAGAAACCTGTAGTGTTTTTGTCTAAAATGGATGGATTCTGTAGTAAGAGGTTGATCTTGTGCATGCAAGCAGTAGCTACTACTGTTATTTTGGTGGAGGAAAATAGAGAATCAACCTTTGGTGGCATTGGTGGTGAAATGTCCACATCAAGTGCAGACAATTTTAATGCAGAAAGCCCAAAGGTGGCTTACCAATGCTGAGCTTTTGAAATATGAGGTTATCCTGTTATCACAAGAGGATTTAGTTCTCTCGACTGATAGGAATTGCAATCCAGCAGAATTCCTGTCAGGGGAGAGAAAAGAATGGGATAATGTGGAACACAGTTGTGTGGAACCAATCAATTTACAAGCAGAAGTCTGAGAGGATTTGGAAGATAGTCCTATAGTGGGTGGTATCAATGTATTCATTGATGAGGCTTCCCGGGTGGAAAAGGGGAAGAGGCTGATCGGTCATGCAGTGGTCATGCAGTGGTGAATGGAGACACTACTGAGGTACTGGAAGCAGAATGGTTGCCATCTGATTGGTCAGCACAGATAGGTGTTTGCTTTATTATAAGAGTGAAAGTTGTTAACAAATGAAGTGGGTAATATTTATACTGATTAAAAGTATGCGTATGGAATATTACACTCCTTTGGAAGATCTGGATAGAACTACAGCAAGTGAATTTTATAATAACTTTATTTAGAAAAAAAAAAGGGGGGGCGGTAAAGACCCAGAATGGCTGGCTATAATGCACATTGAGGCACATAAGAAGGGAACTTCTAAACTAATAGATTAGTGGATGAAGCTGCAAAGACAGCAGCATCATTAGGGGGGAATTGATGATCCGAATCCCTGCTTTGGAATTTGATGTGAAACCTGTATTCACTGATAAGGAAGGAAATCTTTTCACTTGTTTGTAGCATTGGAAGATGGCGTTATGAAGATTGTGTTGGTCCAGATATGAGCTGGGAAAAAGAAACCTGTAGTGTTTTTGTCTAAAATGGATGGATTCTGTAGTAAGAGGTTGATCTTGTGCATGCAAGCAGTAGCTACTACTGTTATTTTGGTGGAGGAAAATAGAGAATCAACCTTTGGTGGCATTGGTGGTGAAATGTCCACATCAAGTGCAGACAATTTTAATGCAGAAAGCCCAAAGGTGGCTTACCAATGCTGAGCTTTTGAAATATGAGGTTATCCTGTTATCACAAGAGGATTTAGTTCTCTCGACTGATAGGAATTGCAATCCAGCAGAATTCCTGTCAGGGGAGAGAAAAGAATGGGATAATGTGGAACACAGTTGTGTGGAACCAATCAATTTACAAGCAGAAGTCTGAGAGGATTTGGAAGATAGTCCTATAGTGGGTGGTATCAATGTATTCATTGATGAGCCTTCCCGGGTGGAAAAGGGGAAGAGGCTGATCGGTCATGCAGTGGTGAATGGAGACACTACTGAGGTACTGGAAGCAGAATGGTTGCCATCTGATTGCACAGATAGGTGCAATGTTTGCTTTATTATAAGAGTGAAATATGTTAACAAATGAAGTGGGTAATATTTATACTGATTAAAAGTATGCGTATGGAATATTACACTCCTTTGGAGGATCTGGATAGAACTAAAGCAAGTGAATTTTATAATGACTTTATTTAGAAAAAAAAAAGGAGGGGGCGGTAAAGACCCAGAATGGCTGGCTATAATGCACATTGAGGCACATAAGAAGGGAACTTCTAAACTAATAGATTAGTGGATGAAGCTGCAAAGACAGCAGCATCATTAGGGGGGAATTGATGATCCGAATCCCTGCTTTGGAATTTGATGTGAAACCTGTATTCACTGATAAAGAAGGAAAACAAATCGTGAAAGAAAGGGTGAAACAGGTAGATGATAAATAGATAAAAAGTTATGAGAAAAATATTGAAGAGTGAACCTATTTGGGAATAAAAGTGTTATTAATTTTGTTAAAAGGAAAACCACATATATATTTGTAAAGGCATGTAAACGATAGCCATGCAAGTGGGAGGTGGAATCATCATGGGAGGAAAATGGCCTTGGGAGGCACAGGAATTGAACTATTCTGTAGTGTTAGACATGGAACAGCAAGGTAACCTAATGGCCACCTTCGGAAAAGATGGTAATTGGGCCCTAACCTCGAACTTAGTGGGATCCGTCTGCTATACCCGAAACCGTACTACCGATTGTCACCAGGTAGGATCTTTATGGTGTTTATCCACCTGGAATAATGGCGAATGGTGGTCAGGTAAGGGATACCAGCCCACAAAGGAGGCTATGGTCCTCTCCAATGTCTCCATCCTCAGCTCATATATCGCCGAGCAACATAACACCTCCCTTGTCTGGTTAGCTCCTGATGGAATGTATTGGATTTGTGGAAAATTTGCATATGCTCAACTCCCAGCCAATTGATGTGGAGCATGTGTGCTTGGAATAGTGAGACCAGGATTCTTCCTGTTACCCCTCTGACTGCATCAAGTTTTAGGAGAAAAGAAAGTGTTAAAATCCAGGCTTTATATTATGCAGAACAGATTGGTTCTGGACTATCCTCTGATTAAGGAAGGTGGAGTTTGTGGAAAGTTCAATCTGTCGAATTGTTGCATTGTAATAGACCACAGTGGAAAGATTATCCAGGAAATTACTGATAAAATGGTAAAGATAGCACATGTACCGGTTCAAACATGGAAGGGATTTAATCTGGGGGAGGTCTTCTTTGGATGGTTCCCTAAGCTACCTATATTTATTAAAACTATATCCAATAGTATTGGATAGTGCCTTTTATTGGTTGAAAAGAGATCCACGGCCCAGGCTATGGTATTATGGGAATATGAACAGGTTAACACGTATGAGCAATGTACTCTGGATTATGAGTTGAGACTACACGTTAATCTAACGATAATAGTGTAGTCACAAGAGGGGGGAATGAAGCAAGACCCCAATGCTTTATAATACAAGTGCTTTATGTTTATTTGTTAGGATTATAACAAGATCAGATATTACCAACTTGTATAAAAGTCAACGTGTCACTTAGAAAGCAGAAATATACCATTGGGCAGGTATATAGTTTTGCAAGCTTTTGGGAAAGTGCAGAAATATTTCTACAAACTGTTCTTGTGACTATGTGGCAAAGAGGAGGGGGCATCGAGAGTAACACGTGTATCCAGAAGGTGTATGATAAGAGTAGACCATATATGGGCTTTTGTTTATTTCAACCAATTAGGATAACTTCTTCTTTTTTCTTATGGCAATGTCTGTAACCAAAAAGTATAAAAGATTATGTTTAAGCCATGCTCGATGCTCAGACCTTTGTTTTCCACCCGAGTGGGGGTCTGTGTCCTATTTGCGCAAATAATAAATTAATTCTTGTTTCTCAAATCTTTCGCGGTCTTGTCTCCTCACTTTAAGATGTAAGTTTTCTACAACATAATGATAGTAAGTTTCATTAAATGAATCAAAACACAGTTGAACAATGTCTATTTCTCTTAATATAGAGAGATCACTAGTATATCTACATTTATGAAGCTCTGAAACCAGCAATAAATTTACAATTTTTCCTGTTTGTGATTCCAGATCAATGATGCTGGTTATTAGCATAAAGTCCAGCTTAATTTGTAATGGAAAGAAATCCCAGTTTCATACTTATCAGGAAGGGACATTTGTAGCCAGGAAGAAAGAGGTATGCATGAGGAATTGGATAAATTATAAATGCACCTTTACTAATTAATAGAAATACAAGTTCGGCAAGAAAGGATAGGAACTGTGTGCAGTTATTGGTAATCATGAAGGCAGCCTGACTGAGTCCTGGTTTTGTAATGACAATTTTGCAGTTCATTTTGCAATTTACCAGAATTCTGAAACAAATCAAGCTCTTATGTAAACATCCACTATTTTCCCAGTAAGGTTAGGCACGGACTAATTTAAACATACGTTGCTTCGAAGGAGAAATCAGACCCTGCAGAGCTTTTTTCTTTCTTTTTCGTTACTGGTAGTGAAATGTTAATGGAAATAACTGTCAAGAGAGAGAGTCTTTCTTTGTAATTTATGGACCTCTTGACTTGAATGAATAGTTTTTTATAGAAAAGAACCTGATTTTTATATTGTTGTAGAAAACTTACGTTTTAAAGTGAGGAGACAAGACCACGAAGGATTTGAGAAACAAGAATTAATTTATTATTTGCCCAAATAGGACACAGACCCCCACTCGGGTGGAAAACAAAGGTCTGAGCATCGAGCATGGCTTAAACATAATCTTTTATACTTTCGATGCCCCTTCCTCTTTGCTACATAGTTACTGGAACAGGTTACAAGAACAGTTTGTAGAAATATTTCTGCACTTTCCCAAAAGCTTGCAACACAATATACCTGCCCAATGGTATATTTCTGCTTTTATGTGACACGTCGACTTCTATCTCTAATACATCTTGTTATAATCCTAACAAATAAACATAAAGCACTTGTATTATAAAGCATTGGGGTCTTGCTTCATTCCCTCCTCTTGCAACTACACTATTATCGTTAGATTAGCGTGTAGTCTCAAACTCATAATCCAGAGTACATTGCTCATACGTGTTAACCCGTTCAGATTCCCATAATACCATAGCCTGGGCTGTGGATCTCTTTTCAACCAATAAAAGGCACTATCCAATACCATTGGATATAGTTTTAACAAAAATAGGTAGCTTAGGGAACCATCCAGAGAAGACCTCCCCCAGATTAAATCCCTTCCATGTTTGAACCGGTACATGTGCTAACTTTACCATTTTATCAGTAATTTCCTGGATTTTCTGTTCAACATCTATATGAAGCCGTTGGGTGAGATCATCAGTGGCTTCGGGGTGAGATACCAGCTGTACGCTGTTGACACCCAGCTGTACTTTTCCACCCCGGGCCACCCCAATGAAGTTGTTGAAGTGCTGTCCCGGTGTTTGGAAGCCGTACGGGTCTGGATGGGGAGAAACAGGCTCAAGCTTAATCCCTCCAAGACGGAGTGGCTGTGGATGCCGGCATCCCGATTCAGTCAGCTGCAGCCGCAGCTGACTGTTGGAGGCGAGTTATTGGCCCCAAAGGATAGGGTGCACAACTTAGGTGTCCTCCTGGATGAACGGCTGTCGTTTGAAGATCATTTGACGGCCGTCTCCAGGAGGGCCTTCCACCAGGTTCGCCTGGTTCGGCAGTTGCGCCCCTTCCTTGATCGGGATGCCTTGTGCACAGTCACTCATGCGCTCGTTACCTCTCGCTTGGATTATTGTAATGCTCTCTACATGGGGCTCCCCCTGAGGTGCACTCGGAGGCTTCAGTTAGTCCAGAATGCAGCTGCGCGGGTGATAGAGGGAGCTTCGCGTACCTCCCGTGTAACACCGCTCCTGCGCAGACTGCACTGGCTACCTGTGGCCTTTCGGGTGCACTTTAAGGTTTTGGTTACGACCTTTAAAGCACTCCATGGCTTAGGGCCTGGGTACTTACGGGACCGCCTGCTGTTACCACATGCCTCCCACCGACCCGTACGCTCTCACAGAGAGGGACTTCTCAGGGTGCTGTCCGCCAAGCAATGTCGGCTGGCGGCCCCCAGGGGAAGGTCCTTCTCTGTGGGGGCTCCCACACTCTGGAACGAGCTTCCCCCGGGTTTACGCCAAATACCTGACCTTCGGACCTTTCGCCGCGAACTGAAGACATATCTCTTCATTCGCACGGGGCTGGCTTAAATTTTATTGATTTTAAATTTTCTACTACTAATTTTTAAATGGGGTTTTAGTTTTTATATATTTTAAAATTTTAGGCCAATTATAATAAGTTTTTTAATTTGCATTTTAAATTGTATATTGTATTGTCTGTTTTTACTTTTGCCTGTACACCGCCCTGAGTCCTTCGGGAGAAGGGCGGTATAAAAATCAAATAAATAATAATAATAATAATAATAATAATAATAATAATAATAATAATAATAATAATAATAATAATAATAATAATAATCTTTCCACTGTGGTCTATTTCGATGCAACAATTTGACAGTTTGAACTTTCCATAAATCCCACCTTCCTTAGTCATAAGATTTGTTCTGCATAATATAAGGCCTGGATTTAACACTTTCTTTTCTCCTAAAACTTGATGCTGTCAGAGGGGTAACAGGAAGAATCCTGGTCTCACTATTCCAAGCATACATGCTCCACATCAATTGGCTGGGAGTTGAGCATATCAAATTTTCCACAAATCCAATACATTCCATCAGGGGCTAATGGTGTTATGTTGCTTGGCGATGTATGAGCTGAGGATGGAGACACTGGAGAGGGTCATAGCCTCCTTTGTGGGCTGGTATCCCTTACCTGACCACCATTCGCCATTATTCCAGGTGGATAAACACCATAAAGATCCTACCTGGTGACAATCGGTAGTATAGTTTCGGGCATAGCAGACGGATCGCAATAAGTTCGAGTTTAGGGCCCAATTACCATCTTTTCCGGAGGTGGCCATTAGGTTACCTTGCTGTTCCATGTCTAACACTACAGAATAGTTCAATTCCTGTGCCTCCCAAGGCCACTTTTCTCCCATAATGGTTCCACCTCCCACTTGCATGGCTATCATTTACATGCCTTTACAAATATATATATGGTTTTCCTTTTAACAAAATTAATAACACTTTTATTCCCAAATAGGTTCACTCTTCAATATGTATCAATTCCCCCCTAATGATGCTGCTGTCTTTGCAGCTTCATCCACTAATCTATTAGTTTAGAAGTTCCCTTCTTATGTGCCTCAATGTGCATTATAGCCAGCCATTCTGGGCCTTTGCCTCCCCCTTTATTTTTATTTTTTTTCTAAATAAAGTTATTATAAAATTCACTTGCTGTAGTTCTATCCAGATCTTCCAAAGGAGTGTAATATTCCATACGCATACTTTTAATCAGTATAAATATTACCCACTTCATTTGTTAACAACTTTCACTCTTATAATAAAGCAAACATTGCACCTATCTGTGCTGACCAATCAGATGGCAACCATTCTGCTTCCAGTACCTCAGTAGTGTCTCCATTCACCACTGCATAACCGATCAGCCTCTTCCCCTTTTCCACCCGGGAAGCCTCATCAATGAATACATTGATACCACCCACTATAGGACTATCTTCAAAATCCCCTTGGACTTCTGCTTGTAAATTGATTGGTTCCACACAATTGTGTTCCACATTATCCCATTCTTTTCTCTCCCCTGACAGGAATTCTGCTGGATTGCAATTCCTATCAGTCGAGAGAACTAAATCCTCTTGTGATAACAGGATAACCTCATATTTCAAAAGCTCAGCATTGGTAAGCCACCTTTGGGCTTTCTGCATTAAAATTGTCTGCACTTGGTGTGGACTTTTCACCACCAATGCCACCAAAGGTTGATTCTCTAATTTCTTCCACCAAAATAACAGTAGCAGTTACTGCTTGCACGCACAAGGGCCAACCTCTCACTACAGAATCCATCCATTTTAGACAAAAACACTACAGGTTTCTTTTTCCCAGCTCATATCTGGGCCAACACCCTCTTCATAATGCCATCTTCTACTGCTACAAACAAGAGAAAAGACTTCCTTTTCCTTCCAAACAACTTCCCATGACTCTTCTTTCAGCAATTCCTCATACAGGAAAGTAACTTCCCTTTTCCTTATTACCGTATTTACCTATCATCGATAAATACCCAACTTGAGGGGTGTTACATTTCTATCATAAGCCAGCTACACCATTGCCTCAAGCTTCAAGGAAATGCACAACTTGTTTTTACCAACAACAACAACAACAACAACAGCCAAGCCTCCTACAACTGACCCCATCCCATTGGGTTCATAACCCCTAGTGATCACAGAAAAGGAAGTGCAGGACCTATTTCACAGACAAAAGCCAGGAAAAGCTCCAGGCCCAGACAAGATAACTCCTTCTTGCTTAAAAGTCTGTGCTGACCAATTGGCCCCCATCTTCACCCGTATCTTCAACAAATCACTAGAGATGTGCTATGTTCCTTCTTGCTTCAAACTCTCTACCATCATCCCAGACACTCTTCTAACTAAGCTAAACCAGCTACAAGTACCTGAACAGACTTGTAAGTGGATCACAAGCTTCCTAGCTAGCTAAACCAAACATCCATCCCTACCCTTCTACTACTTTCTTTTTCTATCCACATAAACAAAATAATCTCTCCTTAAGAAACATCCATTAAGGTAGGATCTAACATTTTTTTATTTTTGAGGAATAAGCCCAGTCGTCTTTTTCCTTCATACCTCTGGGTTAAGATACTCAAAATCCATCCCCTCCACCGGGTAACACTAGGCTAAATATCCAGACTATCGTAGAAATCTCCTCAACCCCTTATCATTCAAAACACACAGACATACAAACATAAAAGAGGATGGTAAAAAGAATACCCCCCAAAATTAAAAGAAATCACCTACATGAGGTATTTTTGGGTCTCTGCTCTGAAATATATTTGTCCCAAACTTTAACATCAAGTCTCTGTTATCTAAAGTGATTTTAAACACCTCAAACATTTAAAAAATAAAATCAGAATCGCAATTCAGAGCAGGATTGAAAATATATCTGCATAGCTGCCATGTGCATGCAGCGTTGCAAGAAAAAGCTACCCATTTGCCCTACCTCTCTCTCAGACAGACTTGGCAAAGAAAAAATGTGTAAACGAGAGAATAAACCACACCCTCCCTTCTTACTTCTCTCTTCCAAGCCAAAAAAGAAGGAGGGTATTCAGGGAGGAAGGATACTGCTCCTTTCACCATTTAACATCACAAATAACTATTTCTAACTCACAGACATTATAATCCAGATTGTCACAGTCTCCTTTCAGCTTTTTTACCTGCTCTAAGCATGCAGATTTGCCATTTAACATATCAATTCATTCCCAATCGAGACCTCCACACCCCCCTTTTTGGGAAACAGTTCCTATATACAGAGCCCTAAACATCCAAGGATAAGTTTGCCTGTTTCCCCTGCTCAATTGTAGTTTTTGCCACAATCCCAGACCTCCCTGAGTTCTGATCCTCCCTATCCTGACCATCAAGCGCAGTTTGACACCAGTCCCGAATTTTATCTTTTAGTTGGGGTTTTCCCCGCATCCCCCTCCCCTCCTTTAACATCTATACCTGTAACACCATATACAGATATAGGAAGCTGAGGAGGATATTAATCACTTACAGCACACTACCACTGCCCAGATCGATGGTATGAGACAGGCAATTTGCCTCATCCTTTGGGTAGGTTCCATAATGTCTGAAACCTGGAACTCTCCACAAGTTTTACAAAACATATAGTTACACAGAGTCTTTTAGATGTCCTTTCGTTGCCCTTCAGGTATTCTTCACCTCCCAGTTCGTTGAGGGACAGTTTCCAGAATGTTGCCAGAAGTGGAGAGGTTCCTTGTCATTTTTGAAGGGTCGATCATCAATGGACGATCTGAGTTGGGATCCACACAACTAGGTTTTCCTCCACGGGCAGTGTCCCTTTGCACTGCCCTCCAAACTACCTAGTCAGCCTTGTTATTTCCTTGTTCTTTATCTGATACTCCCTTCTGATGGCCTGGTATTTTAGCATTTGTGGGACACCCACAAATATTTGCTTCTAAGACAGCTTTTAGGGCATGTGGTTTATAAACGTCTATTTCCTGCCCCAACTGTTAATTTATTAGCTTCCTGTGTTGACAAAGCTGTTCCTGTGACAGCTTTCAGACAAGGGGCCCAACCTTTTGCTGTTTGACAGATAAGAAACCGGACCATTCCTACTTTCTGGGTAAGACCCTCCCCCTGCTGTTACATTTTCCTTTGTATTTGCAAACAGTTGGTAATCCTAACCTAGGAGCTTGTGTGAGGGCCTCTTTGAGAACTGTGAAACTTTTCTCTTCCTGTCCCCCCCAACAAGGGTTCCCTTTTTTTTTCACAACAATATACACAAGCATCAACATAAAACAACTACATATCATATAAGCATATATATGAGCAAAAGTATGCAACAACTATATTAATTTGATATAATGAAAGGAAACAATAGGACAGGAACGGTAGGCACTTTTGTGCTCTTATGCACACTGCTTATAGTCCTGTTAGGAATGGGGTGAGGTCAATAGTAGACAGTTTTTGGTTAAAGCTTTTGGGATTTTGGGAAGAGACACAGAGTCAGGTAGTGTGTTCCAAGTGTTAATAGCTCTGTTGCAGAAGTCACTTCTGCCAGGCCTACGAGAGGGGGCTTTGAAAATCCTACCCTTTGGTCCCTCCCTTTCTGTCTTCGTCCTAAACCACCTCTGTAGTTTTTTTCAAAACCTACCCCTGCTTCTGCCAGCCTCCTTTTCCTTATTACCGTATTTACCTATCATCGATAAATACCCAACTTGAGGGGTGTTACATTTCTATCATAAGCCAGCTACACCATTGCCTCAAGCTTCAAGGAAATGCACAACTTGTTTTACCAACAACAACAACAACAACAACAACAGCCAAGCCTCCTACAACTGACCCCATCCCATTGGGTTCATAACCCCTAGTGATCACAGAAAAGGAAGTGCAGGACCTATTTCACAGACAAAAGCCAGGAAAAGCTCCAGGCCCAGACAAGATAACTCCACAGACTCCTTAAAAGTCTGTGCTGACCAATTGGCCCCCATCTTCACCCGTATCTTCAACAAATCACTAGAGATGTGCTATGTTCCTTCTTGCTTCAAACTCTCTACCATCATCCCAGACACTCTTCTAACTAAGCTAAACCAGCTACAAGTACCTGAACAGACTTGTAAGTGGATCACAAGCTTCCTAGCTAGCCAAACCAAACATCCATCCCTACCCTTCTACTACTTTCTTTTTCTATCCACATAAACAAAATAATCTCTCCTTAAGAAACATCCATTAAGGTAGGATCTAACATTTTTTTTATTTTTGAGGAATAAGCCCAGTCGTCTTTTTCCTTCATACCTCTGGGTTAAGATACTCAAAGTCCATCCCCTCCACCGGGTAACACTAGGCTAAATATCCAGACTATCGTAGAAATCTCCTCAACCCCTTATCATTCAAAACACACAGACATACAAACATAAAAGAGGATGGTAAAAAGAACACCCCCCAAAATTAAAAGAAATCACCTACATGAGGTATTTTTGGGTCTCTGCTCTGAAATATATTTGTCCCAAACTTTAACATCAAGTCTCTGTTATCTAAAGTGATTTTAAACACCTCAAACATTTAAAAAATAAAATCAGAATCACAATTCAGAGCAGGATTGAAAATATATCTGCATAGCTGCCATGTGCATGCAGCGTTGCAAGAAAAAGCTATCCATTTGCCCTACCTCTCTCTCAGACAGACTTGGCAAAGAAAAAATGTGTAAACGAGAGAATAAACCACACCCTCCCTTCTTACTTCTCTCTTCCAAGCCAAAAAAGAAGGAGGGTATTCAGGGAGGAAGGATACTGCTCCTTTCACCATTTAACATCACAAATAACTATTTCTAACTCACAGACATTATAATCCAGATTGTCACAGTCTCCTTTCAGCTTTTTTACCTGCTCTAAGCATGCAGATTTGCCATTTAACATATCAATTCATTCCCAATCGAGACCTCCACACCCCCCTTTTTGGGAAACAGTTCCTATATACAGAGCCCTAAACATCCAAGGATAAGTTTGCCTGTTTCCCCTGCTCAATTGTAGTTTTTGCCACAATCCCAGACCTCCCTGAGTTCTGATCCTCCCTATCCTGACCATCAAGCGCAGTTTGACACCAGTCCTGAATTTTATCTTTTAGTTGGGGTTTTCCCCGCATCCCCCTCCCCTCCTTTAACATCTATACCTGTAACACCATATACAGATATAGGAAGCTGAGGAGGATATTAATCACTTACAGCACACTACCACTGCCCAGATCGATGGTATGAGACAGGCAATTTGCCTCATCCTTTGGGTAGGTTCCATAATGTCTGAAACCTGTAACTCTCCACAAGTTCTACAAAACATATAGTTACACAGAGTCTTTTAGATGTCCTTTCGTTGCCCTTCAGGTATTCTTCACCTCCCAGTTCGTTGAGGGACAGTTTCCAGAATGTCGCCAGAAGTGGAGAGGTTCCTTGTCATTTTTGAAGGGTCGATCATCAATGGACGATCTGAGTTGGGATCCACACAACTAGGTTTTCCTCCACGGGCAGTGTCCCTTTGCACTGCCCTCCAAACTACCTAGTCAGCCTTGTTATTTCCTTGTTCTTTATCTGATACTCCCTTCTGATGGCCTGGTATTTTAGCATTTGTGGGACAGCCACAAATATTTGCTTCTAAGACAGCTTTTAGGGCATGTGGTTTATAAACGTCTATTTCCTGCCCCAACTGTTAATTTATTAGCTTCCTGTGTTGACAAAGCTGTTCCTGTGACAGCTTTCAGACAAGGGGCCCAACCTTTTGCTGTTTGACAGATAAGAAACCGGACCATTCCTACTTTCTGGGTAAGACCCTCCCCCTGCTGTTACATTTTCCTTTGTATTTGCAAACAGTTGGTAATCCTAACCTAGGAGCTTGTGTGAGGGCCTCTTTGAGAACTGTGAAACTTTTCTCTTCCTGTCCCCCCCAACAAGGGTTCCCTTTTTTTTCCACAACAATATACACAAGCATCAACATAAAACAACTACATATCATATAAGCATATATATGAGCAAAAGTATGCAACAACTATATTAATTTGATATAATGAAAGGAAACAATAGGACAGGAACGGTAGGCACTTTTGTGCTCTTATGCACACTGCTTATAGTCCTGTTAGGAATGGGGTGAGGTCAATAGTAGACAGTTTTTGGTTAAAGCTTTTGGGATTTTGGGAAGAGACACAGAGTCAGGTAGTGTGTTCCAAGTGTTAATAGCTCTGTTGCAGAAGTCACTTCTGCCAGGCCTACGAGAGGGGGCTTTGAAAATCCTACCCTTTGGTCCCTCCCTTTCTGTCTTCGTCCTAAACCACCTCTGTAGTTTTTTTCAAAACCTACCCCTGCTTCTGCCAGCCTCCTTTTCGTTATCCTTTTCCCTTTCCAGTATCCTTCCTTTTTTTTTTTTTACCTATGGCACACTGGTTCCTTCCTATACGTATTCCATATCCTCTGCCTTATAGAAGGTTCTCAGTTTCCATCTGCTCCACTTAATGCCATAGTCTTGGGACATGTACCCCGCCTTAAAGTTCATCAACATGCATTCTAACGGAGTAAGGGGTACACTTCCTCCCCCCATGATTTTCCCAGGGCACCAGACAAGACAAATAGGGAGAGGGATTTTGAGAGGAAGGTATGGGGTTCTTTCCACTCAGGAAACACAAGGGAGTAGTTTGCCACTTCATACAAGTCTGACCCACTGAGACGGAAAACTCGACTGTCTCTCGTGGGAGCTGCAGACCTCACACACTTAGCACACATACAACAAGCCTCCCACCTTTTCCTTGAAGGGAGGATGATCAGTCCTCCCCAACCGTTCCTGCTAAAAAGGGAGGGTTTTCCTATTTCCCTTATACTTGCCTGCAGGCTGATGTCCTCCTCTAGCCAGTTCCTAGGCTTTATTCTTGTCTCCACCTGTGGTTCTTGTGGAGGTTGCTGCAACTGGCCCTGCCTTGCACCAGCAAGAAGTCCTTCAGATCAAAGGTCCGGTGGCGCCAATTAAAGAGAGGTTTTTCCTGGCACAACAGGACAGGGGCAGTGGGCAAGGCCACCACTCAGATGGTCTCAAAAACCCCTTGCCTCCTGGCTGGCTCGCCAGTAAATGTTGTAGAAAACTTACGTCTTAAAGTGAGGAGACAAGACCACGAAGGATTTGAGAAACAAGAATTAATTTATTATTTGCGCAAATAGGACACAGACCCCCACTCGGGTGGAAAACAAAGGTCTGAGCATTGAGCATGGCTTAAACATAATCTTTTATACTTTTTGGTTACAGACATTTCCATAAGAAAAAAAGAAGTTATCCTAATTGGTTGAAATAAACAAAAGCCCATATATGGTCTACTCTTATCATACACTTTCTGGATACACGTGTTTCTCTCGATGCCCCCTCCTCTTTGCTACATAGTTACTGGAACAGGTTACAAGAACAGTTGTAACTGTTGTATTACAAGAAATATTTCTGCACTTTCCCGAAAGCTTGCAACACAATATACCTGCCCAATGGTATATTTCTGCTTTTATGTGACACGTTGACTTCTATCTCTAATACATCTAGTTATAATCCTAACAAATAAACATAAAGCACTTGTATTATAAAGCATTGGGGTCTTGCTTCAATATGAAGTATGTGTAGTATACAGATCATTCATTATCATTCAAATGCCTTCAAGAACTTCTGGAAAAGTTTGCTTTCAGTATTTAATTAAATACAATTTGCCATGTTTTTAATTAATGGGACTGGGCTTAATTATATGGGAGTGGGGTTAAACCTATTAATGATTAATGGGTTTAATTAAAAATTAACTTTAAATTAGAAAATCTATGGTTTTTACCATCCTTATTTTAGAAAGGTGTTTCCTGATTTTTTTTAAGAAATTGAAGATATATCTAATATATCTATTAGAAATATATCTATTTTGTTTTGTTTTGCTTTTTGTAAGGACAGGCTGTAGGAAAAAATAAGTAAGAATAATTCCTATAACATAAACATTATCACATATTTTCTGGTCAGAATATTCCATATATATGTACAGGAACAAATGGATTCAGTTGTTTGGAAATTTCATAGCCAATTAAAAGAAATCAGAATGTTTTCTGAACAATCAGGTGTCAAGCAAATCATGTAGGTTACTGTTTTGTTAACTCCTTTTTAAAAGTCATCTGACCAGATTTTCATCTGATACTATAAGATTTAGTTTAGTTTGTTAATACTGCTGAAAGAACATTTGCCAGCCTAAATTACTCACTTTTCAACTCCTCTGACTCCTGCTGCATGGCTTTTCTTTGCTTTCAAAGGCCACCTAGAAGTTTTTCTAATAAAACGTTCTGCTCAGTTGCCATTCCATTGACAATAAAATAGTCTGAAAGTAAGTCCATTCCAATCAATGGGTCTGAATAAAAGATTCCATGAGATTTATTCTAAATTAAATGTGCTTAATATTGCAACCTTAAATACATTTACTTAAATATGTTTAAGAAAATGTCTTTGGGTGATAGATATAAATGTTTTGCTGAATAATAATGTAAATTATTAAATTATTATAGTCTGTTGACAATAATGTGAAGTCATGGCTGCCAGTTTTTTAACTACTGTTGGCCTTCATACACATCATGTTCTTCCCAAGAATCTAGGATGTTGTAATATATTGGCATAGTAAATGTGTTGATCCAAGCAGTATGGCTTTTTGTAACTAAAATGAAAATTTTGTCAATGTGCAAATTTTCTAAGGGCTATCCAAAATTTTTTGGTATGGCATACAGTGTGTTGATAACCACTGGGACCACCAGAGCTGGTTTATGCCATAATTTTTCAATTTTGATTTTCAGATCTTGATAGTTTTTGATATTTGCTAATAATTTGTCTTCTACTTTATTGTCCCTTTATCGTTTATTGTCCATTGATTATGCACATTTTCTTCTTTTCAACCAGTTATTTCTGATGTTTCATGAGCCAAAACTTTATTAATTTGAATTTGAAAATCCCACAATAATTTAACCTGCTTATTTTCAATTGCTTTTTTAACTCTATGTTCCCACCAATTTTTCATTACATGATGATTTTTATAGATGTTCTAATCATCTAATGAATCATTTTGGTGACTGCGGTTATGTCATTATTTGTAATTAGTTGGTGCAATCTTCTTGCAGGAGTGGAGTATATGATTTACTGTTTCTTCTCTTCTTTGTAAAATCTGCACTTTGAATCATTTGATTATTTTTAAATTCTGGCCTTGATTGCATTAGTTCAAATGCATTAGTTCAAATGCTCTTGAGCAGCCAAAATCAAGCCTTTAATTTCCAGCAGTGTATTGTAACACAAATATGGCCAGGTATGGAACCGCAAAGAAAGTGGCAGTTTTATGGAAAGGACTTGAGAGATCAACAACTTTAAGAAAATTGTCAAGAAAACAGAGAAATTCAGGCCACAGAAGTGCAAGCCTCACCCTAACATGAGAATTTAATTGAAAATCTCTCCTTTGAAATACATTTGAAGCCCAATTCTCTGATTATTATTTTTTTTTGCATTTATATCCCGCCCTTCTCCGAAGACTCAGGGCCGCTTACACTATGTTAAGCAATAGTCTTCATCCATTTGTATGTTATATACAAAGTCAACTTATTGCCCCCAACAATCTGAGTCCTCATTTTACCTACCTTATAAAGGATGGAAGGCTGAGTCAACCTTGGGCCTGGTGGGACTTGAACCTGCAGTAATTGCAAGCAGCTGCTGTTAATAACAGACTGCCTTAGCAGTCTGAGCCACCAGAGGCCCTGTGGCTGTGAAGTGAATGTGAATGTGAAGTGGCTGGGTAAAAAATGCAATTTTTTTCCCGGCATTGCACTACTTGATGCAGTATTTTTTATACAACTCCATTTCAATATTTAGGAATGGGAAAGTCATCATATTCTCACAAGTCAATCTCTGGTATGCAAGTTCCTATTATGAGTCTCATCAGTTGAAAAGAGGGTTTGTTTTCTTCTGTTCATTCATGTTTGATTCTCAGAGACTGCCTGGACAAGTCCCTGCAGTTTTCTTGGCAATGTTTTTCAGAAGTGCCTTGCTATTGCCTCATTGCTAGAACTGAGAAAAAGTGAGTGGTCCAAGGTCACTCAGCTGACTTTGTGCCTAAAGAAGGACTAGAATTTATAGTGTCCAGTTTCTAATCTGATGCCTTAACCACCAGATCAAACTGGCTCTCAAAAGAAGAATACATTTGTTCATTTATCTAAGATTATTATTATTATTATATGCATGTGTATCTATAGCGGCATACTAAATACCAAAACATCCCCTTTGAGGATAGGTAATGAAAATGGGAAATATAGTAGGATAAGCTTTGAAAATGGAAAGTATGGAAGGATTGAGCACTATGTTTGCTGTTTATTTACTTATTGCTAGATATCTTTTACTGTTTTCATTATTTTATAACTGATTCCATGGAAGAGAGAGAGAGAGAAAGAGAGAATCATTACAGTTTATCTGTTGGAGACATGTTTAAAAGGCCCATCTATCAGATATGGATTGCTTGACTCTCTATTTCACAGTACAATAAGCGATTAATCTCCCTTCAACATTTAACTTCCGTAATTTACTTTAGGCATAAAGCTTTTCTCAAAGGAAATGGGATTTTAAACTGCTTGGCCACTCTATTCCTTGTATGTACCTCTGAATTTTTTTAATAGCAATATGTCTAGCTGACCATGATATAAACCTTATTGTCTTATGTATCATATTTGACGAATTAAAATACTGCTAACTAATTTTGCTGCTAATTCTATTAAAAGCCTTTGCTTTGTTTTTTCTTTTTTAATTTATTTTTTCTGTTTTTAAAAATGTTTTTGTAATCATTCATTGCTGTTGCTCTGATTGATCCAGTTTCATTTGTATAATAGGGAGGCAGTAATTGTGATTCTTCATCTGATGCAATAGCAAAATTCTCAGGATTGGCGATGCTATGATTTGGGTTGATCAGTCAGTCCTTTATTTCAGTCATTGGCCAGTAAGATTTACATTCTGTATTAAAATTAAACAGTTTAATTTACTTATTGTGGAGGCTTAATTCATATCTTCAATCTTTTGCCTTGGAAATACATTATATACGTTCTGTTAATGAAATATTAAAAAGGATGTAGTTCAGCACTCTGACCCTCTATGGTAGAGAAAACCAGATGGCTGTCCTTTCTTTCAGAGTGGGAATGCAAAGGTGTGGTGCAGATTGAATCAACAAATTTGTTTAGTGAACATGTTGATATATCTAGAACAACTGGATTCTATGAGTGTGAAAAACACCACGGATGTCATTCTAATATCTATAAAAATCTATCAAAAGAAAAAACACAAAACCCAGACTATCAGAAATATTTCTTTTTATCTTTATTTCTATAGTGTAATAAACCAAATCTTCATTTCATTTGAGATTCTCTCTTCCATCGTGACCCCATGGACAACGTTCCTCCAGGCCTTCCTATCCTCTACCATCCTCTGGAGTCCATTTAAGCTCACACCTACTGCTTCAGTGACTCCATCCAGCCACCTCATTCTCTGTCGTCCCTTTCTTCTTTTGCCCTCAATCTTTCCCAGCATTAGGCTCTTCTCCAGTTAGCCCTTCCTTCTCATTAGGTGGCCAAAGTATTTCAGTTTCATCTTCAGGATCTGGCCTTCTAAAGAGCAGTCAGGGTTGATCTCCTCTAGATTGACTGGTTTAATCGCCTTGAAGTCCAAGGAACTCGCAGGAGCCTTCTCCAGCACCATAGTTCAAAGGTCTCCATTCTTTGACACTCAGCCTTCCTTATGGTCCAACTTTCACAACCATACATTGAAACTGGGAAAACCATAACCTTGACTATACACACTTTTTTTGGAGGGTAATGTCTCTGCTTTTTAGTATGCTGTCTAACTTTGCCATAGCTTTTCTCCTCAGGAGCAAGCATCTTTTAATTTCTTGGCTGTAGTCCCCATGTGCAGTGATCTTGGAGCCCAGGAAAATAAAATCTGTCATTACCTCCATTTCTTCCCCATCTATTTGCCAGGAATTGAGAGGACTGGGAACCATGATCTTAGTTTTCTTAATGCTGAGTTTCAAGCCAACTTTTGCACTCTCCTCCTTCACCCGCATGAGAAGGCTATTTTATCTCTTCACTTTGATATTAACTGACCTTTTCCAACCCTGTGGCCACTGTTGAGTTTTCCAAATTTGCTGGCATTTTGAGTGTAGCTCTTTTATTGCATCGTCTTTTAAGATTTTGAATAGCTGGAATACTGTCACTTCCACTAGCTTTGCTGGAATACTATCACTTCCACTAGCTTTGTTGTTACTCAAGACGTCCTAAGGCCCATTTGACTTTGCATTCCAGGGTGTCTGGTACAAGGTCTGTGGCCACCCCATTGTGGTTATCAGGGACATTAAATTCCTTCTTGTATAGTTCTTCTGTGTAATTTTGCCACCTCTTATTAATCTATTCTGCCTTTCTTAGGTCCCTGCCACTTTGGTCCTTTAACATGCCCATCTTTGCATGAAACATTCCCTTCATATCTCCAATTTTTTTGAAGAGATCTCTGGTCCTTCCAATTCTATTGTTTTCTTTGCACTGTCCATTTAAGAAGGCATTCTTATTTCTTCTAAATATTCTCTGGAATTCTGTTTTTATTTATTTATTTATTTTGTTGAGTATATATTAGATAATATATATAAGTATAAGCATGAAATTGAATACATGAAATGAATACAATTAAAGGGAACATTAGGACAGGGATGGTAGGCACGCTGGTGTTCTTATGCACCCCCTAACAGACCTCTTAGGAATGGGGTGAGGTCAACAGTAGACAGTTTAAGCTTAAAGTTTTGGGGGTTTGGGGAAGAAACTACGAAGTCAGGTAGTGCATTCCAGGCATTGACCACTCTATTGCTGAAGTCATATTTTCTGCAATCGAGTTTGGAGCGGTTCACTTTAAGTTTGTATCTATTGTGTGTTCATTATTGTTGTGGTTGAAGCTGAAGTAGTCATTGACAGGTATGACATTGTAGCAGATGATTTTATGAGCTATGCTTAGGTCATACCGAAGCCAGTATAGTTCTAAATTTTCTAAGCCCAAAATTTCAAGTCTGGTGGCATAAGGTATTTTGTTGCGAGCAGAGGAGTGGAGGACTCTTCTCGGGAAATATTTATGGACACATACAATTGTATTAATGTCTGATATGCAGTGCGGCAACAGATGGGCTGTATTCAAGAATTGGTCTAGCAAATGTTTTGTATGCTCTGGTTAGTAGTGTAATATTACCAGAGAAGAAGCTATGCAAGATTAGGTTTACAAACCTTAATGCCTTTTGGGCAATGTTGTTACAGTGGTCTTTGGCACTTAGATAATTTGATATGAGTTACTCCAAGATCCTTGACAGAATGAGGGTCATCTAAAAGGTCGTGTCCACTCAGCTTGTACTGTATTTTGTGTTTTGATTCTTTTTGCCAATGTGTAAGACAGAGCATTTGTTGGTTGAGATTTGGAGTTGCCAATTTTTTGACCATTTCAACACAAAGTCAAGATCTTTTTGAAGGGTAGCAGCATTGTTGGTGGTGTTAAATAGTTTGACATCATCGGCAAAGAGAACGCAATTACTTATAATATGATCACAAAGGTCATTTATGTATAGTATGAAGAGTGTTGATCCTAGAACTCTGTCTTGGGGGACACTGCTATTAACAAGTGCAGGGTTTGATAGGGTGCTCCTTAATTTGACTTCTTGTCTGTTTGACAGGAAGGCAGTTATCCAATTATGGAGGGGTCTGGAGATACCATTTTAGTTTTAGAAGTACTTTGTCATGTACCACTGAATCAAAGGCTTTACAGAAGTCTATATAAATTGCATCTATTGATTTACCCTGGTCAACTTGTGTAGTCCATATGTTTTTGCAGTGTAGAAGTTGTAGATAATTACAGGATATTTTTTTTCTGAAACCAAATTGTTAGTAGAGAGTAGGTTGTTTGTTTCTAGGTGGAAGGTAATGGATTAGTTGATGATTGATTCCATGATTTTGCAGGTGACTCAGCATAAAGAGATTGGTCTGTAATTATCAACTAGGGTGGGGTCTCACTTTTTGAAGATAGGGATGACCGTGGCTAATGGCCATAGGTTGGGTAGGGAGCTGGTCCTGAAAGATTTTTCAAAGATTATGCGTTCTGCTATAGCATTGGAAAGCTTTTTTAAGAAGTATGCACATAGTCCATTAGGTCCAATAGATAGAGATGGTTTTAGCCTATGTAGTGCCTTTTCAACATTATCTTCTGTGAAATCTATTTGTGTTAGATCGTTGTAGTTATTAGTGGTATGACTAGGGAATGCTGGGCACGAGCCATTGTTGTTTACAAAGACTGAGCCAAAGAATGTGTTAAAGAGGTTTGCTTTAACTGCTTCATCATTCCATTCTTTACTGTTAGGTCCTTTTAGGGGTGGGATGGATCTTGAGTCTATAAGTTTGTTGTTTACAAAATTATAGAAGGCACAGTTGGATTTTATGCACAGGTTTTCTTCTTGTTTGATGTGGTAATTGGTGCAGTCAGTCTTTATTTGGTGGCATATATTTTTGTAGCGGCTTTTAAAATTAGCTACTTAGCCAGTTTTGTTTTTTCGCCAGAGGATTTTTTTTTTTGATTGGCGCTTTCTTATTGATATGGATAATTTGTTTTCCTGGTTTTGGTGGTGATTAGTGGTACATATAGTTTAATAACTCTATTGATTTCAAGCAAGAAAATGTTATAATGGTCTTCGGCAGCGTTACAGTCACAGAATAGAATTTGCCAATCAAGAGATGACAGGTTGGTGTCTATGAGATAATAGTTGGCTTTTTTGAAGTTGCAGTTGTGTATTCCATTATTATGGTGATTTTTGTAAGGGCGTATATTGAGACAAAAGTCAATCATGCTGTGGTCACTGTTGGAAAAGGGTTCTTTTATTTGTAGTCCATAAATTGAGTTTAAGCTGTTGCAGCAAATGAGGCCGAGGCATTGTCGAGTTTAGTGTTGATAGTTACTAGTTGATCTAGACCTAGATTAGTAATAGCATTATATAGGGTTGTATGGATAGGTTTAGTTGTACATTCGTTTATTGTCCAATTAATAAGAGTAGGTTGTTTGTTTCTAGGTGGAGGGTAATGGGTTGATTGATGATCGATTCCATGACTTTGCAGGTGACTCAGCATAAAGAGATTGGTCTGTAATTATCAACTAGGGTGGGGTCTCACTTTTGAAGATAGGGATGACCGTGGCTAATGACCATAGGTTGGGTAGGGAGCTGGTCCTGAAAGATTTTTCAAAGATTATGCGTTCTGCTATAGCATTGGAAAGCTTTTTTAAGAAGTATGCACATAGTCCATTAGGTCCAATAGATAGAGATGGTTTTAGCCTATGTAGTGCCTTTTCAACATTATCTTCTGTGAAATCTATTTGTGTTAGATCGTTGTAGTTATTAGTGGTATGACTAGGGAATGCTGGGCACGAGCCATTGTTGTTTACAAAGACTGAGCCAAAGAATGTGTTAAAGAGGTTTGCTTTAACTGCTTCATCATTCCATTCTTTACTGTTAGGTCCTTTTAGGGGTGGGATGGATCTTGAGTCTATAAGTTTGTTGTTTACAAAATTATAGAAGGCACAGTTGGATTTTATGCACAGGTTTTCTTCTTGTTTGGTGTGGTAATTAGTGCATTCAGTCTTTATTTGGTGGCATATATTTTTGTAGCGGCTTTTAAATTTAGCTTCATAGCCAGTTTCATTTTTTCGCCAGAGGGAATTTTTTTTTTAATTGGAGCTTTCTTATTGATATGGGTAATTTGTTTTTCTTGGTTTTGGTGGTGATTAGTGGTACATATAGTTTAATAACTCTATTGACTTCGAGCAAGAAAATGTTAAAACGGTCTTTGACAGTGTTAAAGTCAGAGAATAGAATTTGCCAATCCAGAGATGAGAGGTCGGGGTCTATGAGATCATAGCTGGCTTTTTTGAAGTTGTAGTTGGGTATCCCATTATTATGGTGATTTTTGTAAGGGCATATATTGAGACAAAAGTCTATCTTGCTGTGGTCACTGTTGGAAAAGGGTTCTTTTATTTGTAGTCCATAAATTGAGTTTAAGCTATTGCAGAAGATGAGGTCGAGGCAGTTGTTGAGTCTAGTGTTGCTAGTTACTAGTTGATCTAGACCTAGATTAGTAACAGCATTATATAGGTTTGTATGGATGGGTTCAGTTGTACATTCGTTTATTGTTCAATTAATAAGACGTAGGTTGAGGTCATTCAGAAAGATGAGGGGGTATGGACAAGAGGCTACCTATGTTAGTAGTGTGGTTAAGTTGTTCGCATGTGCAATGTTGTAGTTGTGGGCTCTGTAACATAGTAAAAAGCAAAATGTGGTGTTTAAGGACAGTTCGCAGATGATAGTTTCCGGAAGAGCGAATTCATGTGCAACTTGAATATTTTTTAGGTTTAGTGACTTTTTGTAGAAGATGGCTACTCCACCACCTCTGCGGGTTTTGCGATCAGACCGGTAAACATGATATTCTTTTACTGTGATAATGGAGTCAGGGAGGGATGAATTTAGCCATGTTTCACAGACAAATAAAATGTCAAATGTACCAGTATTTAATAAGAGGAGAAGTTCAGGCATTTTATTTACGATACATCTTGCGTTTATTAGTTTGCATTTAAGGTCAGTAGAGGTTGGTATTTTTTTTTTAATTTACATTTATATCCCGCCCTTCTCCGAAGACTCAGAGCGGCTTACATTGTGTAAGGCAATAGTTTCATCCTATTTGTATATTTATATACAAAGTCAACTTATTGCCCCCCCAACAATCTGGATCCTCATTTTACCTACCTTATAAAGGATGGAAGGCTGAGTCAACCTTGGGCCTGGTGGGACTCGAGCCTGCAGTAATTGCAGGCAACTGTGTTTAACAACAGGCTATCTTACAGCCTGAGCCACACTGCGGCCTTGAGGAAGTAAGGGGTGTGTGTACTTCGTTTTGAATGAAGGATGGTTGGATGTTTTGGGTGATGGAGAGTTGAATGTTGGGTGATTGTAGGTTTTACTTTTTATACAGTCAGCACGGTAGTTGATGTATAGGTTAGATTCGCCTTGGTCTTGGCAGCTTTTGAGTTCTGTGTGGAGTTCACAGGAGCGGATCCGTTGTAGTAAGGATAGGTCAGGCTGTGATAGAAGTTTGCTGTGTTTGGAGTTGGATCTGGCAATTTAATTTATAGTATTAATGAATTTTCATTTGCTTGCCTCATTTTTGCAAATGACTTTACAGAATCGTGCGGTCACTAAGCCATCTCTGTTCTTGTATTCTGGTCCATCTCTGGAGACTTCGATGATTTCGTCAGGGGAGATGGCTGGTGTATTATGGCTGCTAATTATGTTACGAACTTTTGTGATATCATCTAATCCAAATAAGATAGCATTTTGATGTTTTTGTTCTCTCTCAATGGTATCTTTGATGAGTATAGAGGTGTTGTTTGGTTGATTGGCAGATATTTGTGGTATTGGTTGTGGTTGAGGTAATGTTTGTTGAATTGGGACAGGATTTTTATCTGTTGAGTTTTCATTTTTCTGTGCTGTAATTTTTTTGTTCAAGATATATAAAACGTGATTCTGAACATGCTAGTATTCGTGCTTCTAAACTTGTTTCAGTGGAGTCTATGTTGTTTGCTGTGTCTTTATAGTTGTTTCTATGGTATGGACCCTATCAGACATGGCAATTAAGTTGTTGAATTTTGGCAAACAAGATGGACATAAATGGAGAAATGTAGGATATGCTTGTAGGAAATTGGTTACCTGTTTGTTTATTTTCAGGTAGGTATGGTGGGCATATTTGGTACATAAATGGCATTTCTTGAATTCATCATATCCGTTGATAGATTCATTACATTTATAGTATGTGCTGGAGTTGTTGGGGTCATCATTGATAGTGATATCTTTCGTTAGTGGGTGTTTGGTGGTGGATTTTATGGAGTTTTTGCCTGGCATGGTCAATGATCAGTCAATGTTTGACAAAATTAATTAGTCAATATCAATAATAAATCAATATCTAGCAAGTAATTAATCAGTAACAAATTAATTAATCAATGTCAATAATAAATCAATCAATTAAATAATTAATTACAAATTAATTAAGAAATGTCAATAAGAATAAATGTTTAGCAAATTAATCAATCAACAAATTTACTGACAATCAGTGTGTGATTAATTAGTATTACTTGACCAGTTTAATAATTAATTAAATTTTTGATTTTGTTTTAATTTCTAGCTAGATTTCTTCCCGATTTATTTATTTAATAATTTATTAATAATAAATTATTTAATAATTTAATTATTTGTTATATTTATTTGTTGGTAATCACTGCCACACTAATCAGTAACACTAATTTGTCAATATGATAGTCAATTAATCACTGCTGCACTAATCATAGTAATTACAATTATACAATAAATCACTAATTAAAGTTACTCTTATCAGTTAAATTAATATATTAGTTTACTGGACAATTAATCAAGTATTATCAATCCATTACATTAATCAATACATCAGAAGTCAGTGAGTCTGTGTCAGGGGTATCAGGTATTTTTGTAGCAGAAGCCTTGTCTTGGTGCTGGGGATGAAATTCTGCCTTGATTTTGCAGAGGGAGGATGATCTGGCGATCTGCGATCTCTCACACACATGTCAGCCTCCGCTTTAATTTAGTGTATTTCTCCTACTAGATTATCTGACTATTTTATTACCTTGTTAAAAGTTTGCTCTACTGATTGTCTTACATGCTTTATGGAAAAGGGGGGGAGGTTTTCACTGTTCCCAGCGTCGGCTGACATTGTATGTGGGGGAGAGGGGAAATGCCATTTTCAAAACCAGAGGTTTGAATTGTGTTGGCGCGTGAATGTAACGGCAGCTGCTGATTCCACATTCCATTCAGAAGATTGACAGAGGGAGAATATCGGAAGTGAAACTACACGTGGCTGAGGAGAAAGAAGACATTGGACTATTACTGTATGACCTCTAGTAGGGGGAGGGTTCAGGAGAGAATATGACTCTGGGGTTTTGATTTACTTCCAGTTCCAGCTTTGCTTTTCACCGCATCCAGACTTGTATGATAAAGATTACCAAATTCTTCAACATGATGAAGTTGGGTTTTTATTTTCTCAAACACTGATCTGGGGCAGGCTGACATTAAGCTGGAACTCACCCAAAATCAGTCATCCCGGATCACAACCGAGGGGACTGAAAACTTTTTTTTCCCCTTAACGATGTCGGAGCACGAATGCGAACCTAATGAGGAGCAGCTGGCAGACATCTCATCCCAGGACTATCATAGAAGAGTTGATAACGAATCTTTTCTGGGGAGAAAGCCAACCTCAGAAGATGAGCTGCAGGAGACAGGAGCAGCCTTGGCAGCCACAACGGACCCTCCCACATACTCAGAAATTTCTACAGAGTGGCTGGGGACACTGAAAAAACTACATAAAAAACTCTCTGCTTGGCGACAGGAGGAGCAAATTAAGGATAAATTACAAATTGCAAAAGCTGTCAGACTGTATCGTGAGGCAAAAGAGCGACAGAGAGAGCGTGAAAGGTATGAAGACCCCACCCAAAACCCCTGGGGGGGATAGGGAGGATGTGGAAACAGAAATTTTGATGAACACCGGGGAAACACCATACAGCAGAAATATTCAGGAAGAACGAGAGCCTGTGCTGCATTCTCCAGGGGCCACAGATCTGGGTAGGGGTCAGGGGACCCCCACTGTACAAACGTTACCTCGCAGAAAAAAAAAACCTAAAATTCCCCAAATTCCCAGAAAGTTTGATGGAGACCCTAAAGAAGTAGGCTTATTCCAGGCTATAGTGGACAGCCACATGCAAGAATGGGGCGAGGATTATTTGTCAGAAGCCTCTAAAGTGAGAAGCATAACTCAAGTCTTGAGTGGGAGGGCGGCTTCCTGGTACGTGACCTTGTACCAAGAGGATTCCCCTCTCCTAACAAACTACCACCATTTTATGGCAGCCCTGAGAATGAGATTTGAGGACCCCTTGGCAGAGCAAAAGGCCAAAATTCACATGATGTCCATCAGACAAGGGAAGAGACCAGTGACTGACTACAACCAAGAGTTCAGCGATCTGGCACCTCTCATGAGAGGGTGGTCGGAAGTGGCTCTTTTGGATTTATACAAAGATGGCTTAAATGGCGATCTATATAAATTGTGTAGAGCCCGAGCATCCCCAACTACCCTGCATGGCTGGTACACCCTGGCAGCAGAAATGGAGATAGACCTAGCCAAGGACCGCCTGCGAAGCGATCGTAGCTGGAGGCAAACCCAACCTCAATTCCAGAGGGAACCAACCAAGGATTCTGTTGCAGTGGAGAGTGGGAAGAAGAAACCCACAGGCTGTTTCAGATGTGGAAAAGAAGGCCACCGAGCCGCTGATTGTTGGGCAAAGCTGCTGCCAAAGCGACCCCTAGTGGCAAAAACCAACGCGCAGGTGGAACCAAAATCGCGAGAGATCGCAAAGAGGGAACAGATGACGCATCGCTCCTCCCATCGAGAAGGAACTTGGGACTCCGACCGGGTCAGATGACACCGAGCCATCTTCGGAATCGGATGAGGACCTCTTGGTGAGTTGGAAAGGGGCCCTTACCGTTCCTGTACAACTGCTTATCCCATCCTCAGGAATGCAAGGGGAAATGCTAGCCCTCCTAGACTCTGGGTTTACCCGATGTATCTTAAGCCCGAGGTGGTGGAGAGAATGGAACTGAGACTAAACCATTAAGCAGGCCCATAGCCTTCTGCCAGCTAGATGGATCGATAGTGGGGGGAGGCCCAGCCCACTTTGTGACAGAGCCCATAGAGATGACCATAGATGACCATAAAGAAATCATAAACTTCATAGTTGCTCCAGGGATGGACCAACCTCTTGTGCTGGGTCTCTCGTGGCTCCGAAAATGGAACCCTAAAATAAACTGGAGAACAGGGGTGGTGCGACTCCGCACAAAGGCACTAAAGAAGAAGAACATAATTTCAAAAACCCCTGATCCTGATTGCCCTGAGAAACTAGGGGCGATGGTTGAGTGCCTAGAGGGGGAGGAAAAAATTCCTAAAGAGTACTGGGACCTATGAGAGGTTTTTAGTGAAAAGGCCTCTGACGTACTGCCTCCCCATAGGCCCACAGACTGTGCAATAGACATTCTACCAGGAGTGAAACTCCCGAAACCGAAATCTTACCCCATGACCCAAAAAGAATTAGGGGAATTACGGAACTTCATAGATAAAAATTTAGAACGAGGATTCATTCAACCGGCTAGGCCTCGGGTTGCAGCCCCAGTCATGTTCCGGGAAAAGAAAGATGGCACCTTTCGCTTGATAGTTGACTATAGAAATCTGAACTGTGTGTGCGTGGAAAATGTATACCCCATGCCTCTTATGAAAGACATGCTCGCCCACTTGGCCAACGGAAAGTTCTTTACTAAACTGGACTTACGAGAAGCGTATTACAGAGTACGCATAAAGGAAGGGGATGAATGGAAAACGGCGTTCAATTGTCCCCTTGGTTGCTTTCAATTCCGAGTCTTACCATTTGGGTTGCAAGGGGCCCCAGCAGTTTTCATGCAACTAATAAATGAGGTTCTCCATGAACACTTGTTTAAAGGGGTTCTTGTTTATCTTGATGACATACTTATCTACACTGAAACCATGGAGGAGCATGTGAAGCTAGTAAGAGCAGTACTTAAAAAATTGCTGGCCGCTGAACTTTATGCAAAATTGTCGAAATGTGAATTCCACCAATCAAAAATCGACTATCTGGGATACCGTATTTCCTCTGATGGCTTGGAGATGGACCCTGCCAAAGTCCGAGCAGTACTAGAGTGGGCACCTCCTCGCACCCGCAAACAATTACAGAGCTTTCTGGGATTTGCTAATTTTTATCGTCAATTCATTCCCTCTTTTGCTGACATTGCCCTGCCAATCACCAATCTCCTCAAAACAAGAGGAAATACTAAACCCAAACCATCCTTACCACTGAAGTGGTCAATGGAGTGTCAGGCCGCTTTTGAGAAGTTGAAGTGATTGTTCGCCGCCGAGCCTGTCCTCAAGCACCCTGACATGGAATCCCCATTCGTGGTTCAAGCTGATGCTAGCGACGTAGCAGTTGGAGCAGTTTTACTCCAAACCAATGCTAAAGGTGAGCTACAACCATGTGCTTACACATCTCGTAAACTCACTGAAACAGAACAGAGATGGGCCATCTGGGAAAAGGAGGCTTTTGCAGTGCACTGGGCTCTCCAAACATGGAGACAATTCTTAGAGGGGGCCAAACACCCTTTTGAAGTATGGACTGATCATAAAAACTTAGAAGCCCTGAAAACTCCCAGAAAGCTATCACCAAAACAAGCTCGATGGACCCAATACTTTAACCGCTTTAATTTTGCCTTGCGCTACATTCCTGGGGGAAAGAACTTCCTCGTGGACGCCCTTTCCCGTTTACCTCAGTACAACAGTACTCGCAAGGAAGTAGCACGACCCGTACTCCCAGTGCAACAGTTAGCAGCCCCGGCGATTACTCGTACCCAAGCTCATACCGATCCAATGTTACCAGACGACCTCACCAATTCGCTCAAGGAAGCCTTAAACAAAGATGACTGGTTCTTAGCCCATTCGCACGAGTGCACTCTTCGCGATGGACTAGCTTGGGTGGGTGCAAAGTTGTACGTGCCTGCATCTCTGAGAGAGGTCATACTTCTACGTTGTCATGATGCTAAAATGGCTGGCCATTTTGGATTCGTCAAAACCTTACACCTCCTGAAAAGACAGTTTTGGTGGCCAGGTCTTAAAAAAGACATTGAATCCTATATAGCAAGCTGTCCTGTTTGTGCGTCAGCTAAAGACCACCAGGATACCTCCTGGGTTGCTACAAACAGTAGCCCGTCCAGAAGCCCCATGGAAAGGAATTTCCATGGATTTCATAGTGGAATTACCTGAAAGTGGAGGAAATACAGTAATCTGGGTGGTTACTGACCTGTTCTCCAAACAAGTACACTTTATCCCATGTTCCAAAATTCCTTCTTCAAAACATTGGCAAAACTGTTTGTCCAACACATCTACAGACTCCATGGGTTCCTAAACGAATAATCTCAGACAGAGGTGCAATTCACTTCTAAATTTTGGAGAGAATTCTTGCGGTTGATAGGCTCCACCCAAGGTTTAAGCTCCTCCCATCATCCTCAGACTAATGGTGGCTGTGAACGCTCGAACTCAGTACTGGAACAATACTTACGATGTTACATTAACTATCAACAAGATAATTGGGCAGACATTACCATTTGCGAAGTAGCTTACAATAATTCTGTTCATAGCAGCACTGGATTCACCCCATTTAAAATTGCCTCTGGTCAAGAATTTGTCCCCATTCCGAACTCCTGAACAAAACCATTGATTCCGTCCCTGGCTGAATGGATAGAACAATTTCAAAGTACATGGAAGATTACACGAAAAGCAATTGATGATGCTCATCACTCACACAAAAAACAAGCAGATAAAAAGAGAGCTCCAGAGAAAAAGTTCCAAGTAGGAGATAAAGTTTTCTTATCTACTAAATATTTACAAACAACTCAAAATCTAAAAACTTGGACCAAAATATGTGGGCCCATTCCCCATCGTGAAAATCATAAATCCGTAATGGTCCAACTGGAACTACCTAAATCTCTCAAAAGAATTCACCCAGTTTTCCACGTTAGTTTGCTCAAACCTGAGCACACATCCCCTTTAGACCAAATCCTACTAAGGCCCCTGTACCTATCCTCATCAACGGGAAGAACATTTTGAAATTAAAGAAATTCTAGACTCTAGAAAACATAGAAATAAAATCCAATATCTAGTAGCATGGAAACACTTCCTCTATCACAAGCTGAATGGGTTAACAAAGAAGATATTCGGCCCCAAAAACTGGCACTATTTTATAACAAATATCCTGATAAACCCTAACTTTTCTTTTCCTTTTCCAGGACTAACGTCCTTCTTTCAAGGAGGGCGAATGTCGGCCTCCGCTTTAATTTAGTGTATTTCTCCTACTAGATTATCTGACTATTTTATTACCTTGTTAAAAGTTTGCTCTACTGATTGTCTTACATGCTTTATGGAGAAGGGGGGGAGGTTTTCACTGTTCCCAGCGTCGGCTGACATTGTAAGTGGGGGAGTGGGGAAATGCCATTTTCAAAACCAGAGGTTTGAATTGTGTTGGCGCGTGAATGTAACGGCAGCTGCTGATTCCACATTCCATTCAGAAGATTGACAGAGGGAGAATATCGGAAGTGAAACTACACGTGGCTGAGGAGAAAGAAGACATTGGACTATTACTGTATGACCTCTAGTAGGGGGAGGGTTCAGGAGAGAATATGACTCTGGGGTTTTGATTTACTTCCAGTTCCAGCTTTGCTTTTCACCGCATCCAGACTTGTATGATAAAGATTACCAAATTCTTCAACATGATGAAGTTGGGTTTTTATTTTCTCAAACACTGATCTGGGGCAGGCTGACACGCTGGGGATATTAGACCTGAATATTCTGACTTTGCAAACACCCATGATATTCGGAATGGTCTATATACTCAGATGCTACCTTAACAGCTCTTAGGTCCTTGGTTAGACCTTGAACCTTTGAGTTTTTACTAGTTCCAGCCTTTAAATCGAATTGAAGTAAATCTTAAATAATAATAAGAAAAAACACAATAATTAAAGAATATTAAACAACTTCATTAAAGACTCCAGTTCAATGCTTTAAGACTTCACCAATTTCTAAAGAGCCTTTGCTGACCAATCCTTGCTATTTATAATGTACAGAGAGAGATTTGTGAAGTAGCTATCTGAAAGGAGTGTTCAGCTCACCTGATGTGAAAGCAGAGATTTAGGGTTTTAACAATGTTCATATAAGAGTGAATATTTTTCTGTAAATGAATCTACTTCCTGTTTGAGTCTAACACTTGCTCAAAGGTGAGATGTGTTTAATCTGGAAAAAATTGTCAACTGTTCTTGTAAAGCCTATTTTGATGGAGCTTCAAAGGCCTCAAGAAGTACAACAAATTCAGAGAAATTGAAGACAGTGGTTGGAAGGAAAATCCATCTGGTTCAGTTCTAATATGGGAGAAAGACACTGGAAATAAAATGGAGGCTGAAGGCTGATTGGAAAGAAAGGTTCCATTTATTGATGAAGCAAAACCACCAACCCATGTGATTTTGGGACAGCTGAAAAAAAAGGAGTAGAGAGTGGATGGATTTTTATACCTTCTTTTGGGCTTTTTTTTTTTTTTACATTTATATCCCGCCCTTCTCCGAAGAGTCAGGGCGGCTTACAGTGTATAAGGCAATAGTCTCATTCTATTTGTATATTTACAAAGTCAACTTATTGCCCCCCCCCAACAATCTGGGTCCTCATTTTACCTACCTTATAAAGGATGGAAGGCTGAGTCAACCTTGGGCCGGGCTTGAACCTGCAGTAATTGCAGGCTACTGTGTTCTAATAACAGGCTCCTTACAGCCTGAGCTATTCCGGCCCTTATTTGAGCTTCTTCTTCCTGTTCAAGAACATGTCCTTTAATATTCTATTGGCTGTTGTCAGATTCCTACGGGGTCATGGCTGGCTTTATAGGCAAAAGGGGAAATGCAAATCCTAGGTGTTTGTCTGAGCTAATTTTGTCAACCTTTTGTTTGTTGCTTATCTGAGTTTCTGTCTTGAGCCAGTCTTTCTGAATGGATTACCAAATTTGCATTTCTAAAAGCAAGCCTCCTCAGTTTCTGCTTGGGGCAGGGAAAATGGGGCTGGTTTCTGCCTTCCTTGAGATTTTTTTTTCATTTCTCCTTTAGGGGAAATATTCTATTCTATTCTGCCTTTTTAATAAAATATTTCATTCTAGGAGCGGGGTGGGTGGGTTCCTACACAGCATATAAAAGTTGGTCTGTAAACTTCTTAAACAAGGTCTACTCTTCCCATTTTTTGCTCTCTTTCAGACTGGGAGATATAAATAAAATATACAACAAAACAAAAGTTATAGCTCTTTCCCATGTTTGGTATTTATAAAATTATGAAAACATTCAGAGCCTTCCAGGAACATTTAAAGAGAAAAGATGTATGTGTGCATTACACATTCATTTTAAAATCAATGGGTGACATGAAGTTAAGCAGAAAGTAGCAGTAGTTGTGATTAAACCACTCCAGTGTTTAATTGGAATCTAACAAATTACTTATCACCTATCTGAATACCTGTAAAATAATTAATAGGACATCTGCTTTACAGATTATTATCATCAGTGAAATCCACCATCATGTCTCATTCAAGATGCCTTCTTCTCTTAACTGTTGATAGTCACGGAGAGATTTTACTGTTGTTGTTTGTTCCTTACATAGCCATCCATCTAAAGCTTTTTGGAAGCAGGATGACTATGGCATGATGGTAGAAAAGATGATATAATGCCCATGGTTCTTATACACACAAGACAACTATCTGGTAATTTAATGGAAAAACTGCAATGGAATGGAACCCAAGAATAAATTATATAATAGTTTCAACAAATTTACTGTATTCTGTGCCATTGTTAGGCTATAGTTTGCTAATTGCTTTTGATGTGTATACTAATGTAAATAAATTAATTAAAATATATTCAGAGTTAATCCATTTTAAATTAATTTTAATTTTTTTAATTTAATTCTTTTGCTGATGGATTTTTTTTTATTTTTAATCTAATAAAAGTCTAGGTGTACACCAAATTGTTATTTTGATGATTATTCATCTAAAACAGTGGTAGTCAACCTGGTCCCTACTGCCCACTAGTGGGCGTTCCAGTTTTCATGATGGGCGGTAGGGGTTTTGTCTGATACTGAAGCACTTTCCTTTTTTTAATTTAATTGACTTTTAAAAAAATTTTCATAGCATTATTTAAAAACATTTTCATTAGGTTTTCATAAAATTCCCCGTGACAATTTAAATTTCTGAAAATATACTATTTGTATCACCTGTGCATACGTTTAGTTCACGTTACGTAAGTGAAACTAAATGGCGCTATAGTGCGACCGCAAACAAAAGAGCCTTGTCCCAGAATAGCTCGTGCATTTCCTCCCTACCACCCAGCTGTAACAGACAAGCAGAGCTGTAGCTGCCCCCCCAACCCCAATCCATGATGCGCGAGAGGGATGCACAGACGACGATACATAGCGCATTATTGTGGAACTGGTGGGCGGTTAGAAAATTTTACTACTAAGAGATACAAAAGTGGGCGGTAGGTATAAAAAGGTTGAGTACCCCTGATCTAAAAGTATCCTGGCAGGAAGTTCCCAATGGACATCTTGTTATGACTTCGTACAATGTTTTCAAATGAAATTCATAATCATTCATCAGAAACAGTAATTTTGTATAAATTTGCCTTAAATCATGTTTCTTTGAGCTATCAGATGCAGATAACCTTGTTCTAACACAACTGTCCCAGCACAAGGCATTCTGATAACGGGAGCATATTTTGTTGTTGTTGTTAGTTGCGAAGTCGTGTCCGACCCATCACAACCCCCTGGAGAATATTAGGTTGGACAAATTACTAAACAGCAGAAGGAAAAAATGGTATTGTTCTGGGACACCTTCATTTTGCTTTTTGAATGCAGCCAGTTAAGAAGCTATCTTATACTGAATAAGGTCTTGTAATGTACATATTAGCTGGCAGCAGTTTTTCAAGTTCTTCTTCAGAATTTATTTGAAGGTGCTGAAAACTAAACCTGGAAACTTCTGCATTCAAAGCAGATGCTCTGCAAAAGACTCTTCTCCAATAAGTGATTAAATATTAATTTAGGAAATGAAGTCTATTTGCCTATGGAGGTCAAGCAGTAGAAAAGCTTAATTTGCTTGACTCTGCATATCAAACTGATTTTGAAAGTTGGAGAAATGGAACTAATGCAGGTAGTCCTTGACTTACAACTATAATTGGGACCATAATTTTCATCATAAGTTGTGGTTGGACCCAATTTTATGACAACTTTTTCTGGTAGTTGTTAAAGCAAATCAGATTCTCCAATTGGTGTTTTTTTTGCCAGAAATCAGCAAAAAAGGTCATAAATCAGGACCATGTGATCATATACTTGGTTTCCAAGTATATAAATTACCATCAAATGACTGGGATGGTGGAAAGGTCATAAATGTGAATACAGGTTGTAAGTACTCAACTACTCTTTCCAAGGCTGCCATAACTTTGAATTGTTGCTAAATTAATGGTCATAAGTGGATAACTGTCTCTAAAGATATTAGAAAAAATATATCTGGAAAATTCAATTGGGTTAGGGTAAAGGATTTACAATTAATATAGAATAGAATAGAATAGAATAGAATAGAATAGAATAGAATAGAATAGAATTTTATTGGCCAAGTGTGATTGGACACACAAGGAATTTGTCTTGGTGCATATGCTCTCAGTGTACATAAAAGAAAAGATACGTTCATCAAGGTACAACATTTACAACACAATTGATGGTCAATATATCAATATAAATCATAAGAATTGCCAGCAACAAGTTATAGTCATACAGTCATAAGTGGAAAGAGATTGGTGATGGGAACTATGAGACGATTAATAGTAGTGCAGATTCAGTACATAGTTTGACAGTGTTGATGGAATTATTTGTTTAGCAGAGTGATGGCCTTCGGGAAAAAACTGTTCTTGTGTCTAGTTGTTCTGTGTGTAGTGCTCTATAGCGTCGTTTTGAGGGTAGGAGTTGAAACAGTTTATGTCCAGGATGCGAGGGGTCTGTAAATATTTTCTGATATTAAATTTAATTGATATTAAATTTAAATTTAACTGATATTAAATTTAATTGATATTAAATTTAATTGATATTCTGATAAATATCAATTAAATTTAATGATGTTAAATATTTCTACTTTAAAAAGTTCAACACATAGCATGATCTGAATAGAATAGAATAGAATAGAATTTTTATTGGCCAAGTGTGATTGGACACACAAGGCATTTGTCTTGGTGCATATGCTCTCAGTGTACATAAAAGATACGTTCATCAAGGTACAACATTTACAACACAATTGATGGTCAATATATCAATATAAATCATAAGGATTGCCAGCAACAAGTTATAGTCATACAGTCATAAGTGGAAAGAGATTGGTGATGGGAACTATGAAACGATTAATAGTAGTGCAGATTCAGTAAATAGTCTGATAGTGTTGAGGGAATTATTTGTTTAGCAGAGTGATGGCCTTCGGGGAAAAAACTGTTCTTGTGTCTAGTTGTTCTGGTGTGCATCTGTGTGCTTCACATAGGGCAGTAGAATATTCATTTTTGTTTTGTACAATCAATTGTTCTTCCTTTGTTACGGCTGATGTCCTATTTGTTCCTCTTGCATAAAACCTTATTTGTATGTAAATGTTCATTCTCTGAGATGTTTGTGTTCCATTCCACTGCTTTTCCTTTGTTATATTTGGTATGGGGATGATATTGACCATTAGGAATCCTTGGGCCTTCTGAAAGAAGCTATTTATATTCTCAGTTCCATTAGTATTTAAGTGCTTAGAAGATCAAGATGAACTGTAAAATGCTTCCCAGTCTCTTACCTTAGAGACAACAGAATATAAACTTTTCCTTTGCAGAATAGTAATCTGTGTGTGAGGGGAAAAAAATGAACATGAGGACTGATATGCACAAGAGCAAACACAGTAATAGGTCTGTCTGTCTGTCCGTTCGTCTGTCTGTATATGTATGTATGTATGTATGTAGGTAGGTAGGTAGGTCTTGGAGTATTCGGGTTGGAGCTGTCGTCTCTCTATAAATACTGGTGGGGAGGTGGGGAGTGACGAGTGAGACCTCGTTGAAACGTCGCCAAGATACTCTCAACCTTATATGGGAAAAGACCAGGGGTGAAATGCTCCAGGTTCGGACCGGCTCGCCCAATCTGGTAGCGATGGTGGCTGGTGGTTCGGAGAACCGGTAGCAAAAATCCCTGGCCCCGCCCCCTGTCCCTGCTGAGCTGCACCATCATCAGAGGGTGTTTTTTTTTCTTACTTTTAAAAGCAGTTTTTCTTCAGCCGAAAAAATGCCTTTAAAAGTAAAAAAAAAAACCTTTGATGATCTTGCGGCTCAGCTGAGATTGTCAGAACCCTTTAAACTCTTTTTTTAAACAACCTCTTTGGCTGAAGAGGTTGTAAAAAAAGGGTTTTAAAGGCTCCTCTGGCGATCCCAGCAGAGTTCCTCATCACCAGAACCTTAAAAAACATTCTTCAGCCGAAGAGCTTGTTAAAACAATTATTTTAAGAGGTTCTGGGCTGCAATGAGGGAACTTCAGCTGGGATCGTCAGAGGAGCTTTTACAATCTTTTTTTTCCTCTGGCGATCCCAGGTGAGTTGCCTCACCATCACAGGCTTTTAAAATCACTTTTTAAATAACCTCTTACAATAGTCCCCACCCATGCCCACCCAATCCCCCCTCCTCACTTACCTATAATTGCTGCTTCTTTCTGGCTTGCAAAGCCATGCTTTACATCAGTTGCATCAGCTAGCAACTGAATCTGCCTGCCTAAAATCCATTTCCTCAGCAAGCATCTCAATTTGCCTGCTTTGCTGGCTGAGGAACTCTGGGAATTGAAGTCCACAAACCTTAAAGTTACTAAGGTTGGAGACCCCTGATATAAAAAATATAAATAAAATAAAATAATAAAATAAAATATTTGTGCAGCTTTCTGAGATTTAGTGTGTTTCTGTAGTATTTCACTCTAACTACACAAACACACAAAATCTCACAAAGCTGTATGTGGCATTTTGTGTGTGTGAGTCAGTTGTGTTGTGTTGTGTGTGTGTAAAGTGTGAAAGTTGGTTTTTGAGCTTTTTATGGCTGTGTGGGGTTCCTGCTTGTTGCAGGAACAACTTGGAACTCTGTCGCCTTCGACAAGATCTAAGCTTAACTCACAGAATCATCTATTGTAATGTTCTTCCTGTTAAAGACTACTTCAGCTTTAATTGCAATAATACTAGAGCAACTAATAGATTTAAACTCAATGTAAACCGCTTTAATCTAGATTGCGGAAAATATGACTTCTGTAACAGAATCATCAGTGCTTGGAATACTTTTTTTTTTTTTTGCATTTATATCCCGCCCTTCTCCGAAGACTCAGGGCGGCTTACACTATGTCAAGCAATAGTCTTCATCCATTTGTATATTATACACAAAGTCAACTTATTGCCCCCAACAATCTGGGTCCTCATTTTACCTACCTTATAAAGGATGGAAGGCTGAGTCAACCTTGGGCCTGGTGGGACTTGAACCTGCAGTAATTGCAAGCAGCTGTGTTAATAACAGACTGTCTTAACAGTCTGAGCCACCAGAGGCCTTTACCTGACTCTGTGGTCTCTTCCCATAATCCTAAAAGTTTTATCCAAAAACTTTCTACTATTGACCTCACCCCATTCCTAAGAGGACCATAAGGGGCGTGCATAAGCGCACAAACGTGCCTACCGTTCCTGTACTATTGTTTTTCTTTTCGTCTTCCTATATATATGCTTATACCTCCTTATATTTACTCATATATGTGTTTATATACTATATAATCTTTTGTATGATACCTACATATATTGTTATGACAAAATAAATAAATAAATAAATAAATAAATAAATAAATAAATAAAATATGTATGTATGTGTGTATGTATATATATGCACTCCTTCCTTCCTTCCTTCTCTATATATACATCTACTGATTAGCCTACTTAACCTTGAAGACTGAAAAACTCTCTATGGTGAGGCTACAATTTTCTTTTACATTAGATTCTGATTTCAAGAGACTTTTAGTTCTTGAGTTGTTTGAGGGCCATTTCACTCCCATTTTCTACATACTATTTTTTACTTATTTTATGTGTAAAAATAATTTGATTTTTATAATTAACTCAAGGTGTCAAACATACCTATACTTCCTCATTCCATTTTCCCCACAACAAAAATCCTGTGAGGTGAATTGGGCTAAGAGAGAACTACTTGCTGAAAGTCACCAAGCTGGCTTTTATGCCTAGGATAGGACTAGAATTCAGTTCCTGGTTTCTTGTCTGGTGCCTTAATTTTTCCATTTAAAGAACATGTGCTACATATGCATATAACAGAGCATGATTATCAGTACATCATGTTCAGATCTGATAATTAATCTGGATAATAGAACATTGCTTTCAAGAGAATCTAATTGGGCAATCTGATTTGATACCCCTTACTAAATTGCATCTTTTATTCTCCTAGTTTGGCTCAAGATACGATCTTGGTTTATAGTGGTTAGAAATTGCTCATTCCTTCAGAATCAGACAAGGTAATTTCAGATACATGGGTTTAGAGTAAACCAAGAAATATTCAAAGTGCAAATAATGATAACAAGAAGAGGACTACATGTTTTGTTCACATAAATAGTATATGAGGTGATGGATCAAGTATAATTTGGAAGGGTAGAATGAAGAAAAACTCTATGTCAAGGTTCCAGAAATACCTCTTCTGCGTAAAAGAAACTCAGAGGCATTTTTTCTTTTTCTCAGAGTCCTTTACTAGCATGAGGAGACTGGCACACGATGAGTGCAATTCCCAAAACTGAAGTTCCGGATTCGTTTCCCCAGTTATACAAACCCCCATAGTCCCACCCCCCTGACCCCTCTGATGATCACACGGTCCCACGTTCTTCCAGTTCATTCGAGTAACTTCTTGCCACTCTTCCTGCAGACGTGAACACCATCCGACCTTGACCCTTTGAAGAATGTTACCATACCCCTCAACCCCCCCTCCTCCCCTCAGGATAAAAATGTGGCAGCGTCTGGGAACCTAAAGTTTAATATGGTTTCCAGGCCTGACAGGCGTCCCCTCTTAGAAAAGAAACTATATCCTAGGAAAGAAAAACAAAGAGTCGATAAAGAAAAGTGCCAATGGTCCACAATTCCCTTCTACCCCCCCCCTCCCCTCTCCAAGAGGTTTCTTAGGTTTGTCAGGGAAAGTGTCGTGAAATTGTTTAATTAAATTGTCCGCATTCACTTTCCAACTTTTGACCCAAGTAGATTCAGATAATGGGTATCCTTTCCAGTGGACTAAGTATTGTAATTGACCTCTGTAGAGTCTAGAGTCAAGAATTTTCTTGATTTCATAGTGAGTTTCACCTTGGATTATCAAGGGGGGTGGGGGAGCGGTAGGGTGAGGCCTTAGGCGGGATTGTTTAGCAGGTTTTAGTAAGCTGGTATGGAATACCGGGTGTATTCTTCCCAACATGCGAGGGAGTTTGACTTGGACGGTAACGGGATTAATAATTTTTACAATGGGGAAAGGACCCAAAATTTTGGACCGAATTTCCTGCTGGGTATTCGTAATCTTAGATACTTAGTAGACAAAAAGACTTTATCTCCAATGTGAAAAGGGGGTTGAAGGGAACGGTGTTTGTCAGCTTGGGCTTTGTAATTTCGAGCTGTAGTTGGTGATTGGCTTTGGAGGGGGTTGAATTCTCTGTCCAGAGCAATGGACACGTTGTACCAGGCATTCAGTTGTTCTGGGATTCCTCTGGTGGAGCAGGCTTTTCTGATGTTTTGATCAATCGTGTCTTTGAAGTAATGAAGAACAATGGCTTCTGGCCAATGTCTAAGATTGCCAGCAACTCTTCTGAAATCCCATACAAATTGTTTGAGCGGCTTGTTGCCCTGTTTCATTGTTTTTAAGGTGGTTTCACATTCTGCAATTAGGTCATCATCTTGAAACCGGTTGCGAAGCAGTGTTATAAATTCGTGAACATTATTCAGTTCTGGTGCATGTTCATTGTATAGCTGTGCTATCCACTCTGAAGCTAGCCCCACATTCATTCCATCTGAGATGGTGTCGATTAGGCTTCTTTCTGATGGGTATAGATATCTATATTGTTCAGCGTAAGCCTCAATTCTGCTGAGAAAGTAAGCCAGGTGGTGTGGATTCCCATCAAAGGTTGGTTTGAAAGGGGGAGGGGTTGGAGGGGGGGTTTAGTTGGCCTGCTTGCGGTTGCAGAGAGATTTGCGGGGGTGGGGCTGCTGCTGTTGCAGCTGGCTGTTGGGCTGCAGAGGGGGTGGCATTCTGGCTGCTGAGAAGAAAGTCTTTGAACGCTGCAGCAGATGAAACAACCATCGGTGTGAGGCCCACAGGAAAGGAGGGGCTGAACTAGTTGGTTGCCATTGATACTGTATCGACCCTTGTTCCGGATAGAACGCCGACCCAGCGGGGATAGACGCTGCTTGTTGCAGCGTAGGCCTCTGCTGGCGGGAAAGATCAATTGAGGGGAGTTGCGATCCCCCCCAGGCTTCTGGTGCCGCCTGAATTCCCTGCCGTTTGAAAGAGGGAGGGGGTTCTCTTGCGTTTATCGGAACGGCTTCGAGCTTCAGTAGTTTCTCTCTCTCTGGTGGGAGGGAAGGTGAATCTAGGCTGAGCTAAAGGCTCTCGAGGTCTCACCTCCAGCCGCTCAAAAGTTTCAGGGAGGTCTAATAGAGACTGGGATTTCAGGGGGTTTCTCAGGTCCCAATCCAGGGACTCTCCCGATTCTCCAGGTTTTATTGCCCTCCAGTGAGGTTGAGAAGAGGGAGGGGGCTCTCCATTCCCCCCCGGGGAAATGTTTTCTCCCGACTGGCAGCTCACCCATGAATCAGAGTCCTTGGGGCGTGCTCCAAGCGGACAAGCAGGCTCTTCCTTTTCGGGGCTTCGGGTCCTGTCGTCAGATGGGAAATAGGTGACTTCTACTAAATCGTTAGAATCCTGTTTCGTGGCTCCTTCTACGCTTTCAACTTGCTGCTCTTCCATCTTCACTGGGTCTTTGCACCACTGTGGAGGTTGCGGAGACTGGGGCCCAGCACCCCTCTAACGGGCCCCTTCTGAGAGGAGGAGAGGGTACCGTTAGCAAAAGAAAGTTTTTAGAGTTTTGGGAATAATGTCAAGGTTCCAGAAATACCTCTTCTGCGTAAAAGAAACTCAGAGGCATTTTTTCTTTTTCTCAGAGTCCTTTACTAGCATGAGGAGACTGGCACACGATGAGTGCAATTCCCAAAACTGAAGTTCCAGATTCGTTTCCCCAGTTATACAAACCCCCATAGTCCCACCCCCCTGACCCCTCTGATGATCACACGGTCCCACGTTCTTCCAGTTCATTCGAGTAACTTCTTGCCACTCTTCCTGCAGACGTGAACACCATCCGACCTTGACCCTTTGAAGAATGTTACCATACCCCTCAACCCCCCCTCCTCCCCTCAGGATAAAAATGTGGCAGCGTCTGGAAACCTAAAGTTTAATATGGTTTCCAGGCCTGACACTCTATGGAATTAAACAAGAGTTAGGTATATATTTTTTTCTTTACTCTTACCTTTTCTCTACATTTCACTTGCTTGTCTTTATTTGTCTTTTGAACTAGCACACTGTTGCTTTCTGCAAAACAGCACAAGTATTTGTGTGCATGTAGCTGCACAGGTTAAAAATATATATTCAAAAGAATATATATTTCCATGACAGTCTGTAAAAAAATTTTTGTGGCTTAAACAAAGTAATGGGGTTCATTTCTGTATTTTATGCAGAAACACAAATATAGCCCGCTATGAAGTAAATAGTAACTCAAGTTTGTCTTTATTGTTAGGGAAGGAAGATAGGGGTTGGATTAGGTGAAGGAAGGAAAATTGCTCTTTTGAGTAATGTGGGAAAAGAACCACAATGTTGTCTCTTAGTCTATACAAAATAGACTTGCACTTGCACATCTGTTTTAAAAATGCAGTTAATAAATGGGTTGTCTTAGAAATATAGCTATATTTGGGGAATAAAAATGATGGTGAAAAATAGTTTTACCCACTGTCACCTTTGTCTTCGGAGAGCAAATAATTCTTATTTCTTGAAGCTAAAAATGAAATCAAGTTACCATTGCTGTTTCCTTCCGATGAGAAAATACACTATGATGTTCACTCTGTGTCTGGCTTCAAGTTCATAGCATGAAGTGGAAAGGATTAAAATGTAGGTCATACATGTCTCTGGATATATTGGTTCTGTTGGCTTTTTAAAATATGTGGTGTCCTCAGAATACATTGTTTGCTAAGCTCTCCCTTTAAATTAATAGGACTGTGTAGCTAGAGCTATAGAAAGCCTTAAGTTTGTGCCTGCCTATACAAAGCAACAACCATCAAATGGTTTCTTTTAATGTTTTTCAAAACTAAATTCTATCAAATCAGAATGTCCATTTAAAGGTATATTTTGATGATAATTTAGGATATAGTTGGGATAAAAGTGTTTAAAAAGAAATACTTGTTTGGAACCAAAAGATAGTAAAGCTGAAATATCCAGTGCATTCTGAAAGCTAGTTTCAGTTCTGCTGTTTTGCACTGATGCCATTATTCATTGTCCTAAGGAAACCTATATTTTTTATTGATCAGATGAAATAACTACAGATGTGGATAGGAGGTAGAAGAGCATGGTCAAGTTGAACATGGTCAATTCCATCCAGGAAGGTATTTAGAAGATTCTAGTCCTGTCCTCATGATCCTAGAGGCTGTCTCCTTCCCTTCTTTCCCTTTCTTTCAGACACTTCTACAAATGTTATCCCACAGTATAAGAAATTTGGATATCATGGAACAAAAAAGTATGCCTCAAAAAAAAAAAAAACCATTTTAAACAATATTTTAAATATTATTTTGTTTAAAAACAGCAATAAAAAGCACAGTTCAGAATTTTTTTGTGTGTCATAATTCTTAGCCCCTTCAAAAAAAGAGGTACTCTTACTCGGTGGTGAAATCCAAATTTTATTACTACCAGTTCTGTGGGTGTGGCTTGGTAGGCATGGTGTGGCTTGGTGAATGTGCTTGATGGGCATGGCAGGGGAAGGATACTGCAAAATCTCCATTCCCACCCCACTCGAGGAAGGATACTGCAAAATCCCCATTCCTACCCCACTCTCGGGCCAGCCAGAGGTGATATTTGCCAGTTCTCCAAACTACTCAAAATTTCTGCTACCAGTTCTCCAAACTGCTCAAAATTTCCACTACCAGTTCTGCAGAACCTGTCAGAACCTGCTGGATTTCACCCCTGCTCTTCCTGCATGGTATCTCAGGAGCCAAATACCATTTATTTGGTATTTTTTACCATTTTGGGGTAAAATAAAAAAGGTAAAGGTTCCCCTTGCACATATGTGCTAGTTGTCCCCGACTATAGGGGGTGGTGCTCATCTCTGTTTCAAAGCCGAAGAGCCAGCACTGTCTGAAGATGTGTCTGTGGTCATGTGGCCGGCATGACTAAATGCCAAAGGTGCATGGAATGCTGTTATCTTCCCACCAAAGGTGATCCCTATTTTTCTACTTGTATTTTTTATGTGCTTTCAAACTGCTAGGTTGGCAGAAGCTGGGACAAGTAACGGGAGCGCACCCTGTTACATGGCACTAGGGATTCAAACTGCTGAACTGCCGACCTTTCGATTGACAAGTATTTACCCTTGGGGTAAAATATTTGCTTTTAAACAGACTAAAGTAAAAGGTTCTTAATAGCTGACTAACAAATATACAAGCCAATTTATCTGGAGTGTTTGAAATATTTTTTATTTTTTACATACACTCAAATTTTTCTTGATTGTTACCCAGAATTGTTATTGCAATATTCATAATAGTACTTTATATGAGATGCTTAACTGATATAAAATATGTGATATTTTGATGAATAAAATGAATTCCTGACTCTGGATAAATGCTTTTTAAAAGTTATTTTTGTTTTGTTTCCCTTTTTGGATTAATATTATCCAGTTGAATTAATTATGAAGTAAGTGCACCGACCTACTTTTAAATGGGAGCTTATTTATTTGTTTTCAGTGTACACATATGCAAGGCCATCATTCTCACTGACACACTTCCAAATGATTTCTGTTGGAAGAGATATGCATAACTATACAACTGAGTAGCATAACTGCGGCCATTCTTTAGGAAGATCATTTTCTGATCCTATAAATTTAGATTATTGCCCTGAGACCTCTGCCACTATTGACTAACTTTTAAAACATAATTTACAGACTATTAATTGGAATGTTGGCATTTTATAGTGTGCTTAGAAAGACTGTACACATCTGCAGTCCAGAGGGAGTTAATTAACCAACTAGTAGCATTCCACCAAACCTCTGTAAAACAAAACTTAGAAATTATGATTTATATAGAAGGTTGGAAGTGAATATTATTCTCCCTCAGGAGCAAATTATAACTTGTAGAAATGCTTAAGGAAGGACAATAGGAAACCAGTGCTTAGAGATCAGAACCAATAGTTTAGTTGTTCATTACTGTAATTCAGGCCCGGAAGTTCCAACTTTTAATTTATTATACCAGTAACTAAGAATCTGTTTAACTATTACATTAGGCCTCTCTATACTTGAATCCAAAATCCTTCTTTTAGTTTGATTTAGATATATAGAGTGACGTGAGACTCAGAAGGCTCAAGAGTCAGGAAGCTTGACGAAATTTATCTCCAATAAGAATAAAGCTTTCCTATACAACTTTGAAGCCCATTAGTAACAAAACCAAACAATATCACTATTTACAAGTCTCCTGCTTTCTGTTCAAAACACATACAACATTTTGAATGCTCCATCTATTCACCAGTCATGAAGAACAGGAAGAGTCTGGAAAACCAGGTTTCTTAAAGTGCCATGCTGGTGTGATTTCCTAAAAACCATAAGTCCCTTAGTTTCTGCTGAAGACACTAGCATTTGAATAAAGGGCAGCTTGCCAAGTTTTCATGTTCCTGTATCTGACTTTTCTTGCCAAGCAGCTATTAAGAGTGACCCTTCAGCTGATGAGAAATCACTTACTGACAAGAGATCTTAATCAAAATCTTTTTGGGGGGAAAAGAAGTCTTGTGGTTCTCTCTCCCTACTCTTCCCAACTCCTGCACATGCCAGCGTGCCTACCGTCCCTGTCCTAATGTTTTATTTTATTCATATCCTTTACATATATTTATAATTATGTTTACACTTGTATCTGTCATAAAATACATGCTTGACAAAATAAAATAAATAAAAATAAATAAAATAAATAAAATTTCTGACTTCTTGCAGCAGGAAGCCACAAATCAGTAACTGTGTTGCAGGAAGAGCCTGATCAGTTAGACTTCTTGCCTCTTAACAAAACTTTGTGTAATTTTATACCCAAAGTGTGTGTGCATATCTTTGAAAGCATCAAAATGTGACTTCTGATCTGAGGGGATTTTAGTTTTATGCAAATAGAACTAACCCGTGGTGGGATTCAAATAATTTAACAACAGGTTCTCTGCCCTAATGATATCTTCCAACAACCAGTTCACCAAATTGCTCAGAAAGTTAACAACTGGTTCTCCTGAAGTGGTGCGAACTGGCTGAATCCCACCACTGGAACTAATCTAGTTTAATTTTGATAGTTTGAATGGGTTTATTTTTAAACTATTTTTTATATAAATTACATGATTAAATTACATTTGGCAAATAGTGGAGATGTGTATGAAATAAATAAATATCTATATCCTCAGTAACAGCTTCTTTCCAGGATGTCATATACGATTCTTTCCTATTGGTGGCCTGTATTATTGGGAGAGCTGAGAATTCTTTTCTTGCTGCTGTTGCTGTTGCTGTTTTTAGCAAAGATATTGATCCTTCATATTTACTGAACTCAGTATTCTAGCTTACATTGTCCAAAGTGAAGGATAGTTTTATAAAGTCCTTGCTAGCTTCAGCTTTCCTGTGATTGTATTTGTTGTGTCCTCTTTTTCTGCCATAATATCTTCTTTTTCAACAAGGGGATAATCATGCTTTAACAAAGGCACCATCTTTTGCAAACATCCATTAATCTTCATTACTTTTCTGTGAGCTTCAGAAAAATGTTGGGAGCAGCTACTGTGAAGGAGGAATCTTTCTGCTGGAGTTAGTCTTTAATTGACATGAGGGCTTTTGTCCGAAGCCCCCTACTAATCTGTGTTCATTATCAGAACTGACAAGAAAGGCTGAATTCTAGAAATCTATATAGATGTTACAAGGTGCTATTCTGAAACATTTCATTAAAGAATCCAATGAATTAAAAAAGACTGCATGGAAGCAAGAAAAAAATTTTTGGAGGGAATTTTGGGCGGGAAAAAGCACGTTACTGATTGGCTGGTGCCTCAGCCAAAATGCTATATAAGAAGGACTGTTCTGCTATTTCTTTGCTGGGTTCTTACAATAAACTTAAGACTGTTGTCACCAATGCCTGTCTCCTGCCTCCTCATTGCCCGAACTTAACATTGGTGGCGAGAGTGGGATGAGGTTGGCAGTGAGACCGAAAAAAAAGCTGATTTGGAAAATAGTTTAGAATCCAGCCAGTTATAGGGTGGCCACGTAGAAACGAATCGAAATGACTAACTACACGCTGCCAGCACCATTTGACCCAGCAAAAGAGAAGTGGGGGTCATACATGGCTCGTTTTGAATGCTTCCTCGAGGCTAACGAGTTGCAAGGGGTATCGGACAATCGGAAGTGCGCATACTTCTTGAGCCATTGCAGACCAGAAGTATTTGACACCACCGAATCATTATCAGAGCCGATGCCCGTCCAGTCAGTGCCCTGGACAGTGCTGCAGACGACGCTCAGAGCGCACTATGCCCTGGTGCCATCGAAGTTCGTGCAGAGATATGAACTCCGGCAGAGTCCAACGTGAAGGAGAATTGATCAGCATTTACATGGCTGCATTGAGAAAAGCCGCTACTCACTGCGAATATAGGGACCTAGAGGCCTCCCTTTTAGAGCAGCTCATTTGTGGAGTACGGGACATTCGTTTGCAGAGGCAGCTCCTCGCCAAAACTAAACTGACTCTCAATATTGCCCTAGATGAAGCTAGAGCACATGAACTTTCCACTAAAGCTGCTGAAACATTACAAAAACCAACGTCGTTGAGTTCATCCGCTAAAGTGACACTAGTCCACAGTGAGGAAATCCAGTCTGAGTGTGATGGCAAGAGTGAGGAAGAGGTTTTCCAAATGGGGAAATCAGAAAGAAGTGACAACGATGAGTGCACGAATTGTGGAGGCCATCACCAGAGACAAAATTGTCAGTTTAAAGAAGCCGTCTGCCGTAGATGTGACAGAAAAAGGCACCTAGCACGGGTGTGTCGAGCTCTCCAGCCGTGCCACCAAAAGTCCAGAATCGAATTTAAACCAGCCTATCAGCAGAACCCAAGCTCCACGAAATGGCCACCTATTGGCTCAATCAAAAAGGGTGCGAAGTCCAACCACACCACAGTACGAGTTGGCCAAGCCTCAACGAAACCGGAAAAAAAGATTTTTACAAGAGCCTGCATAGAAAGGGTGCCGTGTAAAATGGAAGTCGATACCGGATCATCAATCACTATCATGTCCTGGGATACGATCACCAAAGACCTTCCAAGCATCGCAAAACGCCAATTGCAACCTCAGAGACCCTGTCCCCATAGTCCAACATTTGCTGCATTCTCTGGGACCAGGGCAAATCTTTGCCAAACTTGATTTGGCTCAGGCATATCAGCAGTTGCCTGTTGATAACGAAATAGCTGAGGCACACACAATAGTAACACACAGGGGTGCGTTTAAGTGCACCAGACTCCAGTTTGGGGTCAGTGTTGCCCCTGGCCTGTTCCAGAACCTCATGGAACGGTTATTGCAGGGTCTACCAGGGGTAGTAACTCCATGGGCTCTTCCGCAGCGGTTACAAAACGTGGGGCGACCCTGGGTGCTGGTGGTGCAGGAAGTGGGGGTGCAGATGTCGACGGCGGGTCCCGGAGGGTGCGACGGGACGGTCGCCGTTGCAGACGGGCATCGAGGTGGAAACAAAGGGGCACCAAGTTGTTGAGGGTCCGCGGCGCCTCCACGCGGGCCAGCTCGTCTTGCAATTCCTCTGAGAGTCCCTCCTGGAACGCGTCCACCAGCGCTGCATCATTTCAGTCAGAGTCCTGGCACAAAAGACGAAATTCGGCGATGTACTCCTGCAGGGGGTGTTTCCCTTGACGGAGTTCCTTAAGGCGCCTGGTTGCCGTCAGCATTCGAACGGGGTCCTGATACATGGTGCGCAGGTGCTGCCAAAAACGCTGTTGGTCTGCCAGCAGGGGGCTGTCCTGGAGCAAGAGGGGCGTGGCCCACCGAGCAGCCGAGCCGGAAAGAAGGTTAATCACGAAGGCCACCTTAGCCCAGTCGTCTGGGAAATCCTCTGGCCTCATAGCCATGTAGAGCTGGCACTGTCCCAAGAAGGTCGGGAACATCTCAGGCTGCCCAGAAAACTTATCCGGCACGGTTATCGGGCACTTGCAACGAGGAGGAGTAGTGGGAGGATGGGGGGGCGGGCTGCAGGCACATTCCCGGCAACAAGTTGGCCTGCCAAGTTAACCACTTGCTGCTGGAGCTGTTGATTAGCCGCTTGTAGCTGCTCTAACTGCTGCTGTACCTGCTGCTGGTCCATCTTTGGTGGAAGATGTTTTAGTCAGGTCTTGGACAAAATGTTCTGTTTCCCTCCCCCTAATACTCCCAGCAAAGAGTCAGTCAGAGGCCTTCTTTTCTCCTTTTATTTACATAGATACATGTCCTGGCCACGTCTACCCACGGGCCTGCCAAGTTTCTGGAGATAACGAGGAAATTATAGATAAGGCCAGAATTACTCACCAATATATTCTTCCCTCCATTGAGACAGTTAGCTCGCGCCAATTCATTGCTTTGTCCAAGACAAAAAACCAGGAAGTCCCGCCTCCTATTTATAGTCTCTGCAGATGTCACTGCATGACAATTATGACTTGGCTTTGTCCCAACTCTTCCGCTGCTGCGCACGCCGATCACGTCTACGTAATCTTGCATCACTCCAAAACTGTTCTTGGGGCGTTGCCAAATCAGAAGGAGGCTCCAGGGAATCAGGCTTTGCCGGCCCCTCCTCCTCCCTTTGAGTGGGTGCCAGGGAGGGAAAGGGCTCAAGAGAAGCAGGGCTGGCCAGGTCTTCTCCCTCACTTTCTGAATCATCCGAGTCCAGGAGTCCGGGTCCAGGAACCTGGGTCACAACAGAGCTGTTCTCAGCCACAAACTGCCTAATGGGACAGAAGCCCCCATTTCCTACTTCTCCCGCACCTTATCCGGAGCTGAGATAAATTATAGTCAATTAGATAGAGAAGCTCTGGCCATAGTTTCAGGAGTTAAAAAATTCCACGAATATTTGTTTGGGAGGCATTTTGACATTGTTACTGACCATCGGCCATTGTTGGGTTTGTTGGCGGGAGACCGCCCTACATCGATTGCCCTGTCTCCCAGATTGACTTGCTGGAGCATATTTCTGGCAGCATATTCATACCGTCTGATCCACCAACCGGGCAAGGAATTGGGACACTTTTTAGTAGGTGCCCCTTGCCGGACACGATTCAAGACCTGACTCCAGGAACCCCAATCCAGCTGATTGACTCTTTGGACACTGGCCCAGTCACTTCTGCCGAAGTGGCTAGCGCATCGACTAAAGACATTGTTATTCGCACTGTAATTGGCTGGGTGCAGAGGGGGTGGCCCGTTGCAACGGGCGAGGAATTTAAACAGTTTGCGACTAAACGTTCTGAATTGTCTGTGCAAGGGGGATGTTTATTATGGGGAGATAGAGTTGTTATCCCATTGCATTTGAGGGAAAATGTATTGGATTTATTGCATGTGGGGCATCCGGGCATTGTGCGTATGAAAAGTCTATCACGGAGTTATGTGTGGTGGCCCCAGACAGACAAAGACATTAGTGACCGGGTAGGCAGATGCCAATCTTGCCAGGATTCTAGACCGCTACCTCCAACGGCCCCGGTGAGGGAATGGGAGAAACCCCAGGGACCGTGGTCTAGAATTCACATAGACTTTGCTGCCCTTTCCATGGGCAAACGTTCTTAATAATAGTAGATGCATATTCCAAGTGGTTGGAAATAATATTGATGAAAACCACGACTGCCAAAGTAGTCATAAGAGTATTGTGGCAACTCTTTGTTTTACCTGACACATTAGTCTCGGATAATGGCCCACAGTTCGCTGCCACTCAATTTGAAGGGTACTTGGCTGAAATGGGCATCCAACATGCCCTCTCGGTGCCATTGCATCCGGCCTTGCAGAACGTTTTGTAAGAAGTGCCAAGGAGGCACTGTCCAGGATTAGCCGGGGGACTGGCAAGCCAAGATTGATACGTTCTTGGCCGTCCAGCATGGGACACCTTGCATGGCCACCGGCCGCAGCCCAGCTGAGTTGTTAATGGGAAGGAGACTTCAATGCCCATTAGACAGATTAAATTATTCCCCTGATAGGTATAGGTATCTGCCGCTAAGAGAAAAAACGAGGGTTTTTACAATAGGGGCTCCAGTCTTTGCCAGAAATTACAGTGACGGTCCCCTTTGGTTGGCAGGAACGATCTTAGAGATAACAGGCCCAAAATCATATCTAGTTGATATGGGCGATGGGAGGGTCTGGAAAAGGCACATCGACCAAATATGAAACAGGTTAGAAGCCAAAACAGAAACACAACAACCAGGCCCTGACTACCCAATGTTTACACAAACAGCTGACTCAAGCCCGAAGTGGCCGGAGGACTTATCTGGGAGTTGCGAAGTCCAGCGACGCCCCACAGTTCAACGAGAAGTCAGCTGGGAAGAATCCGCCCAAAATCCTGGCCCGGAGGGCCAATCGGAGGAGCTGGGAGGAACAGAGAGCCCTCTGAGCAGCTCGACTCCCCGCCAGGGAATGAATTGCGCAGGTCAGCCAGGCACAGGGAACGCCCTGGCTACCTGCTTGATTACGTTTGTAAATAATATGTAAATACCAAACTAAGTGTGTTCTGGGAGGGGAGGAGTGTTATGTATTTGAATTTTTGGAGGGAATTTTGGGCGGGAAAAAGCACGTTACTGATTGGCTGGTGCCTCAGCCAAAATGCTATATAAGAAGGATTATTCTGCTATTTCTTTGCTGGGTTCTCACAATAAACTTAAGAGCTGTTGTCACCAATGCCTGTCTCCTGCCTCCTCACTGCCTGAACTTAACAGGTTCCAGTTCTAAATCATAACAAGAAAATCTTATATTTTTCTTTATAAATATTATCAATTCTAAAATTAACGGTCATATATATTTCAGTCATACCCAAACAGCATAATATAGTATCTAAAACATAAGGATTTTTTTAAAAAAATGGCTGGCTCCTTGCTACGTGACAACAGCCCTGCCCGAGCTGTTGGAGATGCTTGCCGGGATGGCGGTTGAGACCCCTAGACTGATGGTCATGGGGGACTTCAACTTGTTATCAGCCGGCGTGGCATCTTCAGCGGCATGGACCTGACTCAAGTAGCTGACGGCCCTACCCACACTGGGGGAGGCACACTAGATCTGATTTTTGTCTCAGGTCAGTGGCTGAATGATCTTGAATTAGGTGATTTAGTCGTCGAGCCTTTGTCATGGTCAGATCATTCTCTTCTTCGTCTGGACTTTTGGACCGCTACTCAACACCGCAGGGAGACGGAACCAATGCGTTGGTTCCGTCCCAGGCACCTGATGGACCCGGAGAGGAAGCCAAGAACTCCCGAGCTACCGTCGATGACGAGCCGGCAGATGGCAGGTTAAAGTCCCCCATGACTAAAAGTCTGGGGGTCTCCACTGCCACCCCGGCAAGCACCTCTAGGAGCTCGGGCAGGGCAGCTGTCATGCAGCAAGGAGCCAGGTACGCGACCAGCAAGCCCATCTGACATCTATGACCCCACCTCACAAAGAGGGATTCACACCCGGCAATCTGAGGTACAGTGGTCTCCCTCGGCTCTAGACTCTCTTTAATAGCAACCGCCACCCCTCCACCCCTACCCTGGGCCCTCGGCTGATGGAATGCACGGAAACCCGGTGGGCACATCTCAACCAGGGGCACACCCCCTTCAGTGCCCAACCAGGTCTCCGTAACGCCTATAATATCCGCGGCACCCCCCTGAATCAGATCATGTATTAGGGGGGCCTTATTGGCCATGGACCGTGCGTTGCATAACATCAGACGAAGGCCCAGGCTCTGAGGGTCTTGACCATCCGGGGAACGGGAAAAGTCAGGGGGATCGGGGCACGCGATCGCCTGCATACATCGAACGCGTGACCCCCTACGTCGATACGATCCCCCCCTTCCGCCATATCTGCCCCTCCCACTTACCGTGCAAATAGACTCACCCTCACACAAAGGAACACACCCCCCATAACCTCCGAACCCATTTGATAATCGCGCCACGAGCATGCGCTGGAACTGGTTTCCCGACCGGGCTACCCCCATCGCCCGCCCTAACCCTCCCACTCCTTAAAAATGCCCTGTCTAAAAAACCCCAAAGGCTCTTTCTCTTCGCATGCCACCTCTGTGGGTCCCAAGACCCGTCATTGAGGCCGGCCCTTGGTAATGAGGCGGGCCATTCCTGCGGCGGGGCACCTGCAGGCGCAGAGTTCCTGTGCAGCGTAACACATAGAAAAGTACGAATCGGTGAGGGTGCTAAGATGGTAACATCCCAGATGGTAAGACATTAAAAGATGGATCCTCCAACGGATGTCCAGATGTCAAAGAGGCCAAATAAAGCTGGAACCAGATGAAGATGATAAGCCTAAGCAAACAGACCGGCAGCCTCCATGGTAAACCTATGGAAAACGTTTCTACGAAAGGTCTTAATAAGGTAGAAATGACTGTCAGTCTGTCAGTCTGTTCATAGTCCAAAGTCCAATCCAGTCCAGTCCAGTCCAGTCCAGAAACCCGTGGGTAAAAATACCTGGCGACCCAACTTCGATGGTCAAAAGTCCGGGGGGGGGGGGGAAAGGCAAGCCATACAACAAGAGGCAAATGAACAAAGCACGATGTAAAGTGCCAGAAGTGCCAGAAGAGGGAGACAAACCATAGCCTTGCCTCCGGCCTCATCTCCGACCGCGGCCTCACCACGCCCGCCGCCGAAGGGGCCGCAGAACACTGGACGCCGCTGGACAGGCGCCTCACGGCCCACAAGGCCCCGCCAGGCGCAACAAAGCGCCGATGGAGCAGGCGGGCCCACGGGCAGGCGAACGGGCCGGAATCCATGCCCCAGATAGAAACGGGCCGAAGTCTTATCGCCGCTGGAATCGGCTGGAGCCGGGCCGAAATCAAGGCCGAAAATCGAGGCCTGCAATCCATACAGGCAACAGCAGGCCTCCCTCGCCTCCCTCGCGTCCCCAAGATGGCCGCCACCAACCGGTCTGCCGCTCTTCCCTCGGCCCGTTCTCGGCTGCCGCACATCCGAGAAGGCCAGAAGACCTCTCCTGCGGCCGCCAAGCAGATGGTACAGCGTGCCGAGGGACAAGAGCAGCCTGGTAGGTCATCCGGAGTCCTCCATTCGGGAAAAAGTACCCCACGCCGATCCGAGCTCCTCTAGAAAACCGCCATCCTCGCGCATGCGCAGAGCCTAAAAATAATAATATTATTATTATTTAAATATAATATTAAATAATAATATTTATAATAATATAATAATATAATATTTATTATTTAAATATAATATTAAATATAATATTATTATTATTATTATTATTATTATTATTATTATTATTATTATTATTATTATTTAAAAAAACCAGTCTTGACAGGAACTGATAAACCAACCAGTTGTCAGTCTTAACCTTGAACTGTTAAAATATTTTCTTGTTAAAGAATATGTTTTATACGGTATCCATAAAATCCCAATTTTATCCTTCTATCAACTTTGTGAGGTATATTTATTTTGCTTATTTATTTGTTTGTTTGTTTGATACCCAATTCTGGATAGCTCACAGAATGAAAAGTACACAATAAATATTCAATTAAAATAGGGAATAGAGCAATAAACAAGATGTCAAATTACCACTGCTAATGGAAGCAGCTGTCTGTTAACACAGGGACCTTCTAATATTTTAGCAAGTGCTGATATATATTTTTTAGAAACGATAATAGCTGTATTTTAAAGTCATTGCACTAGCTTTTTACTGTGGTAATAGGACTACTTTAGAGACCGCTGTAGGGTCTCTATATAGCTGTAGGGATTTTGTTTCCTTAAGAACTCTTTTGCCTTTTTTCCTGCTTCCTTTATGTTGTTCTAAATAGACAAATTATTAACAAAAATCAGTTAAGGAGTAGAGCTCTAGAGGAGGAGAAAGGAACTACTCTGAAGAAACAGACTGATTCTCAATGAATATTCACTTTGCTTTTATCAAAACAAAAATGTACAATTTGCTACAAAAATCAAACAATGGACATAAATGATTTAGTTGCAAATCAGACATATAGGTCTTTTATATTTTTAAACAGTCTTAATAAGTTACATTCATGCTAAGTTAATTACCTTTACTTCCCAGTGAAAATAATGGAAATGTTAATCATGCCATTTATTTTATTACTTTTTGAAGATCTTACTTTTTTGAAGATCTCCAGAGGTCCAGAAGAGGCTGACCCACTGGCAGAGAAGCCAAAGTATTTTATTCAAATGATGGTGAAGCTGTAAGAATGTGAAACATTTTCACTAGCTTCTGAGTAAAAGATTTTGGCTGGGGCCATGTGGCCAGCAGGCCTAGGCCTGGACTGGGCCACAGCAGCTTCCTCCTTCAGGGATTGAGGCAGCAACAGCAGCAGCCAATAAAACGAGAGGTTGTTTCCTTTGTCACATGGGGCTGAACTGCAAGGCCCTTGTTGATTGGCTGCCATGCCCCAATCCCTGAAGCTGCTCATTCAAACTAGCCAGTCAGCAGAATGCACAGTGGGCCCAAATTAAGTCTGATCAGACTGGGTAAAAATTAAGCCTGCAGGCCCTTATGGCAGAGAAGATGAAGTCTTTTATTCAGATGGGGAAAGCTGTTTTCCTTACATCTCACTTTCTTACAGCTTCCCCGGCTTCTGAATAAAAGACTGCTTTCAATGCCACGTGGTTCAGCCTCTTCTGCAGCTCTTCAAAAAGTAAATATGGTAAAGCCATGGGAAATAAACAATTTGGTTTCAGAAAAAATTTATCCTGTAATTTACAACTTCTTCACTGCAAAAACATATGGACTACAAATCTTGACCAGGGCAAAGCAATAGATGCATTTTACATAAACTTCTGTAAATCTTTTGACTCAGTCAAACTTCTCCTAAAACTAAAATCCTATGGCATCTCCGGACCCCTCCATAATTGGATAACAGCGTTCCTGTCAAACAGACAACAAGTTGTCAAAATAGGCAGTGCCCTATCAAATCCTATTCCTGTCAATAGCGGCGTTCCCCAAGGCAACTCCTTGGACCAACACTCTTCATATTATACATTAATGACCTCTGTGACCATATTATAAGTAATTATGTTCTCTTCGCCAATGATGTTAAACTATTTAACACTACCAACAATACAGCTGCCCTCAAAAAAGACCTTGATTTTTGAGGTCAATGGTGGAATGGTGAAAAATTTGGCAACTCCAAATCTCAATCAGCAAATGCTCTGTCTTACACATTGGAAAAAAGAATCAGAACACTGCATACAAGCTCGATGGACATTACCTTATAGATGACCCTCACCCTGTCAAAGACCCTGGAGTTTTCATATCAAACGATCTAAGTGCCAAAGCCCACTGCAACTACATCACCAAAAAGGCTTTAAGAGTTGTAAACTTAATCTTGCATAGCTTCTTCTCCAGAAAGATTACACTACTAACCAGAGCATACAAAACATTTGCTAGACCAATTCTTGAATACAGCTCACCTGTCTGGAACCCATACCTCATTTCAGACATTAATATAATTGAGCATGTCCAGAAATATTTTACAAGAAGAGTTCTCCACTCCTGATTACAACAAAATACCTTATGCCACCAGACTTGAAATCCTAGGTTTAGAAAATTTAGAACTCCGCCGCCTTCGACATGACCTGAGTTTAACTCATAGAATCATCTGTTACAATGTCCTTCCTGTTGAAAACTACTTCAGCTTCAATCGCAACAATACACGAGCACACAATAGATTTAAGCTTAATGTGAACCGCTCCAATCTTGACTGCAGAAAATATGACTTCAGTAACAGAGTTGTTAATACCTGGAATGCACTACCAGACTCTGTGGTCTCTTCCCAAAATCCCCAAAGCTTTAACCAGAAACTATCTACTATTGTCCTCACCCCATTCCTAAGAGGTCTGTAAGGGGCGTGCACAAAAGCACAAGTGTGCCTACTGTTCCTGTCCTAATGTTCCCTTTAATTGTATCCAATTTGTATAGTTATTACATACTTATGCTTATATATATGCTTATATATCGTATAGTTATTTCATGCTTATGCCTATATATACTGTTGTGACAAATAAAGAAATAAAGAAATAAAATAAAAATAAAGAAATGGGGTGGGGAGGGCTGGATCAGGCCCAGGGACCCTCCATTTTGGCCTGTAAGAGGCTGGGTAAGCCCTAGGAAGGCCGTTTGCACCAGCAAATAGGCAAAGGAAGGCTCACCAGACAGTCAGGTAGCTGGGCCGCATAGGAGGCAGTAGAGAATGGCGAAGGAAGGCTTGGCAGATAGCTGGGCTGTGTGGGAGGCCGGGGCGAAGGCAGCCAAGTGGGCTGGGCTGTGGGGGCCACATGATTGAGACAAGCAAGCTAACCAGCGAGGGAGCCAGAGAACAGCAACTGTTATGCTGCGCCCAAGGCCAGCGAGGCAAGATAAGGAGTGACTGGGAGGGGCAGGGCAGGGCCAACCAGTGGTGCGATTCGCCGGTTCTCTGAACTGTGGAAAAATTTAACAACAGGTTTGCTCGAACCTGTCCGAACTGGCTGGAGCCCACCTCTGGTGGGCCCCCATTTTCCTGGCCTTCTGTAAAGGGGTCAAACATGCAGCTTTGTATGGGAGGAACAAAAGAGAACGTAGTCACGGGGCGGGCAGGCTGGCACCAAGAGAGCCCTCTTATTAGTAACCAATATTAAATGGTCATTTTGGATTTTTTTTGTTTACTTGAAATTTTGTAATGTTGTAATGTTATAATTGTAACATTTTTAAACTTAAATTAATTTTAATATTCTATGTTAATTTTATACACTCATTTATATGTTTATTATACAGTACACTATCTGGAATGTAGGGAGATAGACAGTCAAGAAACATGAAATATAAACAAAATAATATAATTTTCCAGTTTAAGTTACTTTGAGGTACAGAGAAGGTTTTAAACCTTTCTGTGCTATCAATGAAAAATAATATTTTTTCTTATCTCATAGTCATTAATAAAATATAAACACATGATAGTTACAAATTAAACTTCCTTGATGCAGTCTTTCAAACCACATACATTCAAGTCTATCTGTTTCCTACTCCTTTAATTACAAATTGTAAAGATTTATTTCTTCGCTTCCCTGGTTTTGGAGACACCACAGCATTTCAATCAGTGAGAAATTGAAAGATGACACCTAGCTTCTGCCTTTACTTTTTGGGCCATATTTGAATTGCAGGTTTTTGTGACATGCTTGGCAAGACAGGTTTTTAAAAATAAATCTGTGAATTTCTTACTTTAGTCTGACACTCAATAATGCTAGTAAGATGTTGTATGTTCTTACGAAGACCACCTTGAACATTATTTATTAATTTAGGAGCAAATATATAAATCACTACCTAGGGTAGGAAAGAAGTTTACATTGCAGAGATTAAAAAATGTATATTTTTACTAATTTATGTTATTTGTCCCATGGCTCTGAGTAGCATGGAATCATCACAACAAGAGTAAAGAATACCAGAGACAACTATATAATCTAAAAAAAAAAATCTTCATCTACAAGGGCCGGTTACCCCCAAATGTTTGATCAAATCGACACATTTAAAACACCTTGAAAAACTCACTGGGGAGATGACAGTTGAGATATGGGAAGGCTATCTCTTCCAAAAAAGGGAGCTGCTCTAAGAAGGGTGAGTTATGAGGCCCTTCAAGGTGGAGTTGTTTTGGGGACAGAACTGTCAGTAAGTCTTCTTTTCCTGACCTCACTGGACAGGCAAATTCATTTTGGAGGAGGAGCAGATTTAATTTTATATCCTAGATTTAGGCTTTACTTCTATTACCTCTTTACAAAGTAGCCTCTTATCTACCTACAATTTTATATTTCTAAAACAGATTATCATAACATATATTTCTTTAAAATGAAGAACAGGTAGAAATCTATATATGATCCCACCTGCACATACATATATGTCTAAAATCAGAGAAAACTAAAAAATTACTCATTTCAGGTGAGTGTAATTCATCTTTAGTTTGGGATTATATTTTGGAATGGAGAAAGGAATGTGAATACAATATTTGTAATACAATGTTGAAATTAAAATATTATGTTTTTCTACATTTATAAGGATAAAGTATCGCCCTTCCATATCAGAGAAATAAAAAGGTATTTTAATCAATGAGCAGTGCAATGAATTTACAATCACTGGAATGTGGCACATTATTTGCTCAGACAGCAGGTCAAGATTAGGAATTTTTTTCTGTGCTGGTGCTAGAGATTATGAAGTGCTTTTGATATTGAGCAGGAGGAAAGTTTAAGCTCCTGGAGTGCTTAAGCCTCTTACAAAAAATGAGGGACAGCTTGCTTTAAACTTTGGTGATAACTTAGTAAATGGAGAGATGTTATTGACTGTTACATGCATTTATTCCATTTCTTTACACATTTATACACATTTCATTTTAATATTAGATATGAGCACAGACATCAAAAAGCTTACAAAACAAAATTTATGTTTTGCAGGTCCCCACTCCCTCTTTTTTTTATGCCTTGAAATTAGTTTTGACTCCTGTCAATTGCCAGGACAAGTTCCTGCAGTTTTCTTGGCAAGATTTCAGAAGTGCTTTACAACTGTCTGCTTCCTAGGGCTGAGAGAGAGGCCCAAGGTGACCCAGCTGGCTTTGTGCCTAAAGCAAGACTCATGGTCTCCTGGTGTCTAGCCTCATGCCTTAACCACTACATCAAACTGACTCTTCTTTTGCATGTACCTAGAATGAAAAAGGAAGTTGCATACCTCTCCCTTTTCTCAGTCACAACATCTTTGTATCCAACATCCACAAATAAGTAAAGAAATAAATAACATATATCAGCATAAATTAACAAAAGTTAACCATCGTTTATGATCAACATGAATTCTTTAAAAGCTTGTGAAGCTGGGACAGAAAAAGGAAGAAAGGTATGATACATATTCAAAGTTTTTCTTTTTGTGAGATGGAATTATTAAAGTATTTTCAAATCCACGCTGCTTTGATCTGAAGCCATAGCTTCTATTGTGATGAATTCATTGCTGAAGCAGATTCATGAATCTTTACTAGAATTTCAGAACAATCTATTATATAAATAAGACTCTTCTTTCCTTAAATTTACATTTGTTTCTTTACTTATTTATTATCTTTGATTATATCATTATAACAAAGGCATAAGAATATAGGCAATCTTAAATAAAAAATAGAGATCTAATCCAAGTAGGAATTGGTAATTGGCCTAGCAATATTTAAAAACATTTTTCTGTAGTACTTGGCATCTTTTATATATTGCTTTACATTAAAATAGTTATCACTATAGTTATCACTAACTAGTTGCTTGCCAGAGATGACATTAATAATTTTCTTTAATAGAGAGGCTTGAAACAAAATGTTAAAATGCACATATGCATGTGTATATTCCACTTCTTTAAAAATATTGCTGTGGTTGGAAATAAAAAAGTAATACATTTTAATTTGCATTAGTTAAAATACACTTGATATTATATAAATGGTATGTGTCTTTTTAATGTAGCAATTGTTACATGTAAATCATAATTTGAATCAGCATTCACCATTTTGATGGGTTTGTTTTAAAAAACTAGAAATAATATTTAATGGTATGAGCTAAAGTTCAAAACTGGAAAAGTGGAAATGGGAATAAAAAGCTTTTTGTTACATTTGAACTTTGCATTGGATCCAGTTTAAAGTTCTCTAAGGTTTTTTTTGCAGCAATATATGAAGGAAAAGATCAAATCTGACCCTTCCCTCTTATTATTCTATTTACCTTTGGGTGAGTGCTGATCAGGGGTGAAATGCTCCCGGTTCGGACCGGATCACCCAGTCACATTACACCCCCCCACCAAGTCACGCCCACAGAACCGGTAGTAACAAATTTTACATTTCACCCCTGATGCTGACACTACATTCAGTTTGAAATTAGAAGCTATTCAATGTAAATCAAGCTCACCTATGGCTATTTAAAGCTATTTCTAACAACATTACAAACTCAAATGACCGTAATTTATCTAGGAGACATACTATTGTATATTTGGAGTCCCAAAAAAACACCCTGAATTCCTTAGAGCAATTATTGATACAGGATGTATACAGTTGGGACCAGAACTTCTATTACTAAGTGAAGTGTTTTTAAGTAAATCATACTTGATTTTATAATCTTTTTTGTCATGGTTGTTAAGTGAATTTGGCTTCCCCCACTTAATTTGCTTGTTGGAAGCTCTCTGGGAAGGACTATGGATGTTGCAACACTCATGAATACAGGCCAGTTGCCAAGCACCCAAATTTTTGTCACATAACCATGAGAATACTATGACATTTGTAAGTGCAGGAACCAGTCATAAGTCATTTTTAGTGCTTTTGTAACTTTGAATAGTCATTAAACAGAACACTGTAAGTCAGAGGTGGTATTCAGCAGGTTCTGACCAGTTCTGGAGACTGGTAGCAGAAATTTTGAGTAGTTCCAAGAACTGGTAAATACCACCTCTGACTGGCCCCACCCCAATCTATTCTCAGCCTCCCAAGTCCCAGCTAATTGGAAGGAAATGGGGATTTTGCAGTAACCTTCCCCTGAGTGTGGAAGGAATGGAGATTTTACAGTATCCTTCCCCTGGCATGCCCACCAAACCATGCCCACCAAGTCATGGCAAGCCCATCAAGCCATGTCCACAAAACGGGTAGTAAAATTTTTTGAATTCCATCACTGCTGTAAGTCTAGGACTACCTGTATTTCTAGTAGTATAGATTACATATCTGTAATAACCATTTCTTGCCCATTTCGAAAAAACCTATTATTTAAAATGTTTGATTAAAAATGTTTCCAATCAAACCATCTATTATTGGACTCTAGTTTTTCCATTTAACATTTATACCTGTTTTTACAACCAACGTCTATATAATATGTATATTATCCTAAAACAGCCTAGAATTGTGATGTTTTGCTATGTATTATAGTCCTAATTCAGGAAAAATATCCATTATTCACATGAAAGAAAAACCCACAATTAAGCATATTTTTAAATAGTAGAAGGCTAAATAATTGATTACAATAGAATGAAATTTGCCCTTATCAGGTCTTTTATTACTCCTGTGTATTCCATTCAGTGCATCCCCTTCAACTGTACATTTTCCTATTGACTTGGTTCGAAGGAGCCAGTTGGTCCAGGAGTTGGGAATACCATTTCTCCCTCACGCCACCTGCCACCACTTGATAAAGGGGGCGGATGGCTAAGTGAGGGGCAGGAAGCCCTGCCATGCCTGGCAAGGTGGGGGGAGAGAGGAGACAACAAGAAGAGCCCCATCTCGCTCCACACATCTTGCTTCCCCCTCAATAGAGGGGAGAAGAGTGTTCTGTCCCCCTCCCCACTTCATAGAGAAGATGCAGAGACGCGTGTCCCACAGTCCTTTATAGTTGCAACAGACCTGATTTTCGGTAGTGAATGAAAGCCTTTGCAGCTACAGTGCAAAGACCTGCCAAGTTCCGAGTTCTTTATCTCTTACGGAGACAGAAGCCCATGTGTCCCTGATTCATTGCCAAGAGCTCACAGAAAAAAGCCTTTGCACAGTCCAGGCCTTTAACTCCCAAACGACCGATCTGCAGTTCGCACTTGGTAGCTTTTGTCCGTCACAAGGGCCTCCACCCGCTTTTATCCCCTGTGGGGTGTGGCTCAGTGACTCAGCAATCTCTGAGCCTGTCACATCTTTTTCTTTGCTACTCTTATCTTTTTGTCGCTGCCTTGGGTCAATCCAAGATTGATCCTCAGCAGCTGGAACTTGGGGCATTGCCAGGGAGGAGGAGGGTCCGGGAGAGGGAGGCCTTGTCAGCTCCTCCTCCTGGCCTGCAGCTGGAACTTGAGGCGGTGCCAGAGAGGAGGGTCCTGGAAAGGGAGGCCTTGTCGGCTCCTCCCCATCACTCTCAGAGTCCATGAGGACAGGCTCGGGGGCCAGAGTCACAACAAAGAGATTGCAAGAGGAGCCCTGTCTCGCTTCATGCACCATAATGAAAGGCAACAGCAGCCTGGCTGCTTCCCTTCTCCGCCCTCTCTGGCACTGGAAGCCAACAGAGAGGCACATACTCAGTCACTCATTCATCCTCACCTCTCTCTCCCCCTCGCCGGCCGAGATCAGCAGGCCAGATTTGGTGAGCTGAATGCGCTGCCACTGCCCAGAAGGAGAAGAACATGAGAAATGGGCTTTCTTGTAGTGTCTCCTCTCCCTCTTTTCCTCATGGGCGACGGCAGTGCATCTGGCTCACCAAATCTGGTCTGCTGACCTTGGCTGGCAGTGGCAGTGGCTCTGACCCGATCCTGGCTGGCAATGCTGTGGGCAAGAACCAGCCACATTGATCCTGCTTCATGGCTGCGCAGACAGAGCCTGCACCGGTCATTGTTCAGAGCTTCGGCACCGGTCCCCTCCTCCCAGTCCCAGGTTGACAGATACTGAAGAAACAGAACTTCTGGCCCTCGCTCGATCAGCTGATTTGTGGGCCACAGTTAAGGGGCCGAGCAGCCATGAGGTGATCGCACTCGTTACCTCCTGCACCTCAAAATAAATAAGACCTCCCTGAAAATAAGGCCAAGCGCTTATTTCGGGGGTCAAAAGAAAATAAGACCTAGTTTTATTTTTGGGAAAACACCAGGAGTGAAATGCTCCCGGTTTGGACCAGATTGCCTGATCCGGTAGCAATGGCGGCAGGTGGTTCTGAGAACCGGTAGCAAAAATCCCTCCCGCCTCCCCCAGCTAAGCCACGTGATCATCAGAGGTTTTTTTTTTTACTTTTAAAAGCATTTTTTCTTCGGATGAAAAAATGCTTTTAAAAGTAAAAAAAAGCCTCTGATGATTGTGCAGCTCAGCTGGGATCGTCTGAACCCTTTAAAAGCATTTTTTCTACAACCTCTTCGGCTGCAGAGATTGTAAAAAAATGCTTTTAAAAGGTTCTGGTGATCAGGCAACTCAGCTGGGATTGTCAGAACCCTTTATCGTTCAGCTTTGGGATAGTTTAGACCAAAATTGCGATGATCCAACTGAGATAACGGAGACGCGTCTTGTTGAGGTTGTTTGGGATGAATTTGATTCTGTGGCTCTCGAGGACGTGGACAGGTTGCTGGGGAGGTTGCATGCAACTACATGTTTACTGGACCCGTGTCCCTCCCGGTTAGTACTGGCTACTCAGGAAGTGACACGAGGCTGGCTCCGGTGGTTTATAAATGCTTCTTTGGTGGAAGGGGTTTTCCCCGCTGCCTTGAAAGAGGCAGTGGTGAGACCCCTCCTCAAGAAGCCTTCCCTGGACCCAGCTATTTTGGGGAATTATCGTCCAGTCTCCAACCTTCGCTTTGTGGTGAAGGTTGTAGAGAGTGTAGTTGCATGGCAGCTTCCCCGGTACCTGGATGAAGCTGTCTATCTAGACCCGTTCCAGTCTGGCTTCCGACCCGGTTATAGTACGGAGACGGCTTTGGTCGCGTTGGTGGATGACCTCTGGAGGGCCAGGGATAGGGGTTGCTCCTCTGCCCTGGTCCTATTAGATCTCTCAGCGGCTTTTGATACCATCGACCATGGTATCCTGCTGCACCGGTTGGAGAGATTGGGAGTGGGAGGCACCATTTATCGGTGATTCTCCTCCTATCTCTCTGACCGGTCGCGGACGGTGTTGACAGGGGGGCAGAGGTCGTCCGCGAGGCGCCTTACTTATGGGGTGCCTCAGGGGTCGATTCTCTCGCCTCTCCTGTTCAACATCTATATGAAGCCGCTGGTCATCAGTGGTTTCAGGGTGAGTTACCATCTGTATGCTGATGATACTCAGCTGTACTTTTCCACCCCGGACCACCCCAACGAAGCTGTCGAAGTACTGTCCCGGTGCCTGGAAGCCGAACGGGTCTGGATGGGGAGAAACAGACTCAAGCTCAATCCCTCCAAGACGGAGTGGCTGTGGATGGCGGCACCCCGGTACAGTCAGCTGCAACCTCGGCTGGCTGTTGGGGGCGAGTTATTGGCCCCAAGGGAGGGGGTACACAACTTGGGCGTCCTCCTGGATGGACGGCTGTCTTTTGATGAACACCTGACGGCCGTCTCCAGGAGGGCCTTCTACCAAGTACGCGTGGTTCACCAGTTGCGTCCCTTCCTTGACCGGGATGCCTTATGCATGGTCACTCATGCTCTGGTCACTTCTCGTTTGGATTATTGCAATGCTCTCTACATGGGGCTGCCCTTGAGGTGCCCCCGGAGGCTGCAGTTAGTCCAGAATGCAGCTGCGCGAGTAGTAACGGGAGCCACTCATTGCTCCCACGTAACACCACTGCTATGCAGTCTGCACTGGCTTCCTGTAGTCTTTCGGGTGCGCTTCAAGATTTTGGTTACCACCTTTAAAGCGCTCCATGGCTTAGGACCCGGGTACTTACGGGACCGCCTGCTGTTACCTTATGCCTCCCACCGACCCGTACGCTCACACAGAGAGGGTCTTCTCAGGGTGCCGTCCGCCAAACAATGTCGGCTGGTGGCCCCCAGGGGTAGGGCCTTCTCTGTTGGAGCTCCTGAGCTCTGGAACGAACTTCTCCCTGGCCTACGTCAAGTGCCTGATCTTTGGACCTTTCGCCGTGAGCTAAAAACATACTTATTTATTCAAGCGGGACTGGCTTAATAGTTTTATTAAATTTTAATTGGGGTTTATTGTTTTAGGGTTTTTTAAATTTTTAATGTCGGCCTTTTGTAATATGCTCTGTTTTAAATTTTTGTTTTTAATTGTATATATATTGAGTTTTTATCTTTCTGGCTGTACACCGCCCTGAGTCCTTCGGGAGAAGGGCGGTATAAAAATCTAAATAAATAAATAAATAAATAAATAAATAAATAAATAAATAAATAAATAAATAAATAAATAAATAAATAAACCCTTTAAAAGCTTTTTTCCCTCTGGTGATCCCAGCTGAGTTGCCTGATCATCACAGGCTTTTAAAAGTAAAAAAAAAAAAGTTGGCCACGCTCATCCAGTCACATTACCCTTCAGTAAGCCACACCCACAGAACGGTAGTAACAAATTTTACATTTCACGCCTGGGAAACACAGTAACTCAAAAACATCTAATTGAAAACAAACTCTTTTCACCTGAGCAGAAAGAAATCATTCAAACAGTAGAGGAACAAAGATCAACTCCTAACTGGCAAGATGATTCTGGAAAACTGCAAGAGAAGGAAGTCTAACTTGTATGTAGATGGATTGATTACATGAGGGCATTCAACGCCCTGCACATGACTGGATAACCAAATGCCTAGAAATAAAAGGAGTCTGTAGAAACATCAGAAGCTTTGTACAAAGATCAATGGCACAATGGAAGACATGGTTTTTGCTGGTCAATGGTGATAGATTGGGAGGTTAATATCAAGAGAGGAATCTTTTAAGGATACTCACTTTTACCACTACTGTTTGTCATTGCATTGATTCCTCTCCCAACAATATTAAATTAGTCAGGTCTTGGATATCAAACATCAAAAATATTTGCTAGACTATCGCACCTCCTTTACATGGACAATCTGAAACTGTATGGTAAGACAATGTCTGAAATAGAATTGCTGCTCAACAATGTATATTCAGCCAAGAGATTGCAATGGAGTTTGGACTGGATAAATGTGCCATGCTCACCATCAAATGGGGGAAAAATAATGAAAACTAAAGAATCAAGATGCCCTAGGGCAGGGGTTTGCAATCTTAAACACTCAAAGAGCCATTTGGACCTGTTTCCCACAGAAAAGAAAACACCGGGAGCCAATAATTTAACAACTGGTGTGATTGGGTGGGCGTGGCCAACTCATCATCATTCACTCCCACCCAGTCACATGAACCCCCAGCCACGCCTACCCAGCTGGTCATTAGGGTAGAGAACCGGTTCTAAATTATTTCCCCAGCCGGCCCTGCCTCACCCCTCCCCTCCCAGTCACCTCTTGCCACATCCGGGCTTGGGTGTGTTGTTCACCCACCCCGTCTCTCTCTGTCTGTCTGTCTCTCTCTCTCTCTGTCTGTCTTTTTCTTTTTCTCTCTCTCTCTCTCTTTCTCTCTCTCTTTGCCAAACCTGGGGGGGGGGAAGGAACCATTGAACTGGTGCTGGTGGTGGGAATCTGATGTCCAGAGGTCAATGAGCCGATGAGCAAAGCACTGACATCAGCTGGTCAGTGGAGAGCCGAAGACCAGCTGGCTTGCAGGGAGGCAAGGCATCACAATACTGTTGTAATCCACCAGTGGCCTGCAGAGCTGGTAGCAAAGTCGGACAGTGAGGAGGTTGGGGAGGAACGTGGGCCAGTCCTGGAGTCTGGGGAAGGCTTGGACGAGGCCTCTGTTGGAGGCAGAGAAAGGGCCATTTGGAAGGTACATGCTGCCTCCAGAGTCTCCAGAGTCAGTAAGCCAGAGGAATACGGGGTGCCTGTTCCCAGTGTGTACATGTGCAGAGCTGCCAGAAGGCAAGAACAGTTAAAACAAAAGGGATGACTCGGGAGTAGGGCTTGGAGTTGATTGGCCCCTCCCATAAGACTTAAAAGAGGAGCAAAGGCACATGGGCCTTTGCAGGAAGCAATGTTGTTGATTCTGTTCAGTTTAAAGTCTGAAGCTCTGTTTGATTCTGGACTCTGTGTGGTTTTGCCAATTAAGTCTTTGGCAGCATGTCAAGGGAGATAAAGGTGGATGATTATCAGCCTTATCTCGAAGGATTCTTTACAACTATTTGGGATTCATCTGTGAATGAACAGAATTCACATCTATTGCAATAAAAGAGGTTTTTGGGACTACACATTTGTTTTACTGTCTCAGGAAGCCTAGACCAGAACAAACACTGGTGGCCTGCTGGCTCTGCAGGAAAAGCAACTGACATCCAGGAGGCAAGAGTGAGTCACTGCTGCTGTTGCCAGGGGTGAGTGGGGCAGGGTTGCATTGTGGCTCCGTGCCGTAATGGCTCCAGCAGGAGGAGGGGACCTTGTCCCCCGCATTGTGAAGCACGCTAAATTTCACTGTGTTGTCCAAGGGCTGGCCAAGGAGCAAGCGCGAGCCATGGTGGTGGCTTCCCCAAAGATGACCCCTCCTCCTCCTCCTCATGCACCCCCCCCGGCTGGCTGTGGCAGAACCGGGAGGGCGTGCACGAGTGGGGAAACCCTCCTCAAGCGAGTGGCCAGGCTCAGCCAAAGCGCAGCAAAGGCGTGTGGGTTGACCAGCTGACGGGTGAGCTTCTTTGGCGAGGATGCTCTGGCTTTTTCTGAGCCTGATCCTCGGGGTGGGTGTGCGAGGTTCAGTGTGGCAAGCCCCCTTTTCCCACTGCCCTGAGCTTCTTTACTCCTCCAGCGGAGAGTTGCCACCACCGGTGTAGATTGAAAAGCATCCTCTGGATGGCAAAAGTCCCCCATGTGAGGTTTAAAGCTGCAGCCGGACACTGTTGGCCAGTCTCCCTTTCTGTTGCCTGTGAGACCAAGCAAGAGATGAGGCACTGGAAAATCAGCCTCTGCTGCTTCTCACCACAGCAGAGGGATGAAAGGAGGGAACTGCAGCAGCGAGATAAAACAGCCACATGCAGCTTCAGAGCTTCAGGTTGCCGACCTCTGCCCTAGGAATATAACATTTATCTCCTGCGCGTGCGCAAGATGGCGCTGCTGTAAAACTCGGCTCGGCGGATCTGAGCTCGCCTGGTGAAATGGCATCATCGTGGCCGCTCGTCTAGCTGTTTTCGCCCCCCGGTCCGGTAGACGATCTTCCTCGCAGCGCGGGAGAGGTCTGCGGACCTTTTAGGAGAACGGGCCGGGAGGGCGATCGGCGAATGACGCCATTTTAGGTTTTAGGTGTCGGGGATGAGGTGGCGTTTTGGTCGGCGTTCGGCTAGTGTGCCGCCCCTCCCAGCTCTTCCTGGTTTGCTCCCCACGTTTTCTACTCTAAGGACTCTAAGGACTCTCAAGGACTCTCAAGGACTCTCTCCTGTGATTGACAACTGCGGCCCCCTCGATATCAGAGGGTGGGGGCGACACCGGAGGACACCGGAGGTAAGGAGGGCGGTGTGGCCTATTTGGCCTGGCTTTCCTTGCTTTCCTGGCTTTTCTGTTACAAGATCTCTCCTGTCGCAAGCACAAGATCTTCCCTCTCACAAGGACAACTGTGATCCCTTTGATATCAGAGAGGAGGAGGACGTTTCTGGCCTGCCTTTTGATCTGGTCTGGCTTGGCTCCCTAATTGCGGCGATGTCGGCCGCGCCCGCCCTCCCCCTGTGTGTTGGGGATTTTGGGACGTATAACAACTCTTGGGCATTTTTTGATCTCTTGGGGAGCTGTCAGGAGTTGATGGGCTGTATTGGAGTCGGACTGGAATTCTGGGAGCTGCTAGGAGCGGATGGGAGTGCCATCTGGAAACAGCGATGGACGTAGAGGGCGGCTTGGATGGCGGCCATGGAGCGCTTCCCCTTTCCCCCCCTCTTCTTGGGACCCGGATGTTTTTCTGGACAGATTGTGCTATTTAAGTCCTGGACTATTAGTCGCCGATTATGGACTTACCAAGATTGTACCATGGGTTTGATGGTTAGAGTATATTTTACATCTTATATGCTATACGTTACATCTTATATCCCACTTGTACCATGGAGATCGACTGTCCATTTTTACATCTTATGTCATCTTATATCTGGATCCTAATTCGAGAGCTACCTCAGGAGAACATCCCTGTTAACATCTCTGCCAGCCTGGGACGATCTATCTTCTGCTGACTTTTACTGTATTGCATGCGCTATTCTAGAACTGAACTCTTGCACCTGCGAAGTGCCCCCGCCTCGCGGGAACGGCCTGTTACATTACCGAAGGCCGGCCTCTATGACGGGTCTTGGGACCCACAGAGGTGGCACGCGAAGAGGAGGAGCCTTTGGGGGTTTTTAGACAGGGCATTTTAAGGGTGGGAGGCAAGGACGGGTGTTGGGAAAACCCGTTGGGGGGTCCAGTTCCTCATGCATGGCGGTAAGTTAATAGGTTCGGAGGTCACGGGGGTTGTGTTCCGTCGGTTGAGGTGGTTCTATTTGCACGGGAAGTGGGAGGGGCAGATATGACGGAAGTGGGGGCTCATATCGTTCTTTGGGGGCGCGCGCTCGATGTCTGCAGGCGACCGCGCGCCCCGAGCTCCCAGACTTCTCCCGTTTCCCGGATGGTCAAGACTCTCAGAGCCTGGGCCTTCGGCTGATGCTGTGCAACGCACGGTCCGTGGCCAATAAGGCCCCCCTAATTCATGATCTTATCCAGGGGTGCCGGACCTTATGGGCGTTACGGAGACCTGGTTGGGTGCAGAAGGGGGCGTGCCCCTTGTTGAGATGTGCCCACCGGGTTTCCGTGCATTCCATCAGCCAAGGGCTCAGGGTAGGGGTGGGGGGGTGGCGGTTGTGATTAGAGAGAGTCTGGAGCCAAGGGAGACCACTGTACCTCAGATTGCTGGGTGCGAATCCCTCTTTGTGAGATGGGGTCATAGGTGTCAGATGGGCTTGCTGGTCGCGTACCTGGCTCCTTGCTGCGTGACAGCTGCCCTGCCCGAGCTCCTGGAGGTGCTTGCTGGGGTGGCAGTTGAGACCCCCAGACTTTTAGTCATGGGGACTTTAACTTGCCATCTTCCGGCTCGTCATCGACAGCAGCTCGGGAGTTCATGGCTTCCATGACGGCCTTGGACCTGACCCAAGTAGTTGATGGCCCTACTCACATTGGGGGAGGCACTTTGGATTTGATTTTTGTCTCTGGTCAGTGGTTGAGAGATCTGGACTTAAAGGAAATAGGACCATGACCTTTGTCATGGTCAGATCACTCTCTCCTTCGCCTGGACTTTCTGACCGCCATTCAACACTGCAGGGAGACGGAGCTGATACGTTGGTTCCGTCCCAGGCGCCTGATGGACCCGGAGAGGTTCCGGACGGAGCTTGGGCCACTTCCTGAGAGTCTGGCTCACGGCACGGCTGAGGAACTTGTTGCGGCCTGGGAACAGGCCGCGGCGGGGGCCCTAGACCGTGTCGTGCCTTTGCGGCCTCTGACCCGGCGCAGGTCCCAACCGGCTCCTTGGTTCTCCGAGGAGCTGAGAGGGATGAAGCGCCGGAGAAGACGCCTAGAGAGTTCCTGGAGGTCTAGCCGTTCGGAGGCTGATCGGACACTAGTGAAGTCCTATAATAGGGCTTACCTAGTGGCATTGAGGAAGCAAGGCGTAGCTCGCCTCCTCCCTCATTGCATCGGCAGATAACCGCCCAGCCGCCCTGTTTGGTGACTCATTCCTCCTTCACCAGCGGAGCGGGATGACCCGTTGCAGGGACGTGCTGAGGAGTTTAACGGTTATCTATACGATAAAATCGTTCAGCTTCAGGACGGTCTGGACCAAAATTGCGGCAACTCAGGTGAGGCGTCTGAGGGTGGTCTTGGTGACATTTTGTGGGATGAGTTTGACCCTGTGGCTCCCGAGGACATGGACAGGTTGTTGGGTAGGCTGAATGCCACCACGTGTTTACTGGACCCGTGCCCCTCCTGGTTGGTGCTGGCCACTCAGGAGGTGACACGAGGCTGGCTCCAGGCAATTACGAGCGCTTCCTTGGTGGAGGGAGTCTTCCCGGCCGCCTTGAAAGAGGCGGTGGTGAGACCCCTCCTCAAGAAGCCTTCCCTGGACCCGGCTGCTTTAGGTAACTATCGTCCGGTCTCCAACCTTCGCTTCGCGGCGAAGGTTGTAGAGAGTATGGTGGCATATCAGTTTCCCTTGCACCTGGAGGAAACTGTCTATCTAGACCCGTTCCAGTCCGGTTTCCGGCCCGGTTACAGCACTGAGACGGCTTTGGTCGCGTTGGTGGATAGGGGTTGTTCCTCTGCCCTGGTCCTATTAGACCTCTCAGCGGCTTTCGATACCATCGACCATGGTATCCTGCTGCGCCGGTTGGGGGGATTGGGAGTGGGAGGCACCGTTTATCGGTGGTTCTCCTCCTATCTCTCCGATCGGTCGCAGACGGTGTTGACAGGGGGGCAGAGGTCGGCTCCGAGGCGCCTCACTTGTGGGGTGCCGCAGGGGTCGATCCTCTCGCCCCTTCTGTTCAACATCTATATGAAGCCGCTGGGTGAGATCATCAGTGGCTTCGGTGTGAGGTACCAGCTGTACGCTGATGACACCCAGCTGTACTTTTCACACGGGCCACCCCAACGAAGCTATCAGTGCTGTCCCGGTGTTTGGAGGCCGTCGGGTCTGGATGGGGAGAAACAGGCTCAAGCTCAATCCTCCAAGACAGAGTGGCTGTGGATGCGGCATCCCGGTACAGTCAGCTGAGTCCACGGCTGACTGTCGGGGCGAGTCACTGGCCCCGATGGAGAGGGTGCGCAACTTGGGCGTCCTCCTGGATGAGCGGCTGTCTTTTGAAGATCATTTGACGCCGTCTCCAGGAGAGCTTTTACCAGGTTCGCCTGGTGCGCCAGTTGCGCCTTTCTGAACCGGGATGCCCTATGCACGGTCACTCACGCCTCGTGACGTCTCGCCTGGATTATTGCAATGCTCTCTACATGGGGCTCCCCTTGAAGGGCATCCGGAGACTGCAGTTAGTTCAGAATGCGGCTGCGCGGGTTATAGAGGGAGCCCCTCGTGGCTCCGGTATGACACCTATCCTGCGCAGACTGCACTGGCTACCTGTGGCCTTCCGGGTGCGCTTCAAGGTTTTGGTAACCACCTTTAAAGCGCTCCGTGGCATAGGGCCGGGTTACTTACGGGACCGTCTACTGCTACCGAATACCTCTCACCGGCCCGTGCGCTCTCACAGAGAGGGACTCCTCAGGGTGCCGTCAGCTAGGCAGTGTCATCTGGCGACGCCCAGGGGAAGGGCCTTCTCTGTGGGGGCTCCCACCCTCTGGAACGAACTCCCCTCAGGACTCCGTCAACTTTCAGACCTCCGAATCTTCCGTCGCGAGCTTAAAACACACCTATTTATCTGCGCGGGACTGGACTAGTTTTTAAATTTTATAGGGATTTTAATTGGTTTTAATATTTATACTATTTTTAATAATTTGGCTTTTTGAATAAGTTTCTAATGGTTTTCTTAATTTGTATATATATGTTTTTTTATTTGCCTGTGAACCGCCCTGAGTCCTTCGGGAGATAGGGCGGTATACAAATACGAATAATAAAATAAATAAATAAATAATAAACATAAAGAGTGTGGATGAAGATGATTATTACAAATACCTGGACATCCTTCAAGCTGACAACAAGCACACTAAAGTCAAGACGATTGGAAGTGAATACATCAAGGAGTGAAGAAGATCTTAAAATCCAAATTCAATGGAAGAAATATCTTCAAGGCAATTAACACCTGGGCAATTTGCCCAGCTCGCTAATCTTTTGTGAAAGCTGAAATCAACTACCTAGATCAGTAGGCATACTTATTCCTTTGGGACACCATTTTATTATTACAACAGTGAAATAAAAAAAATTACATGGATTGGTGGAAATACAATGGAAGTAAAGCTAAATAGTAATAAAATGAACTAAGCTTTAAAATATAGTAAAAAGAAATATTCAGTATATAATTATATAACTATGTTATATAACATTAAACTTATCATTAAATCTGGACAGCAATATAATGTGACCTCATTTAAAAGCATGAAGATTTTCCAAAAATGGATAAGAAATTTATCACCTTGATCCATTTCTTAAAATTGATAGTGACTTTCCTTCCAGTTACATAGGATTATCGTCTTTGCTGTACTCTAAGCCTGATAAAACCAAAGCTTTTCATAAGCTGTTCAGGGCACCAAAACATTAGCTTCATTCTACCAGACTGGGTTGTGAACTACTTCTTTTTTTGAGGAAAATTAAATATATTTGAAGATTTGGGAGAAATCGGTAGTTCCCACAAGTCCTTTCCAATTGAAACCTTCTGGATGTGCTGTGAATTAAACATTTCAGCCAAAAATAGTAAATGTGATGTTGGGAAATGTTGCCCTATAGCCGTGATGGCGAACCTATAGCATGTATGCCAGAGGTAGCATGCAGAGCCCTCTCTGTGGGCATGCGCACCATTGCCAGCTACTCTTCTGGTTTCCGGTGCTTGCATGTGCGCTGGCCAGCTGATCTTCGCGCATGCTGGAGTGCTGGAAGCCCAAACACCAGCTGCACACTGGCCACCTGGTCTTTGGGTTTCTGGCACATGCATGCACACTGGCTAGTTGGTCTTTGTGTGTGCCAGAGCGCCGGAAACAGGAAGATCTGCTGGCCAGCACCGAGTTCCTTGGCTTTTGAAAACAAGTGCTGCTTTTCCAGCTGCCAAGCACGAGAAGCTGATCCAAGAGTGCTGGATTTCAAAAGCCAAGGAGCTCAGTGCTACAAGGAGAAGAAATGCCAGGAAGCCATTGGCAAGTATCACAGGGCTGTTGCTGGCCCAGGAAGACTCCAAGGACACCGCTTTGACTGCTTCCCCCGTGGAAGCTACCAGCCTGTTCAACTCTTCGATGAGCAGAGGCAGCATTGAAATCAACTTTTACAACAGCCTGGCAGGTATAAGGTGGTCACTTTTGCGGGTTTTGGGCCTGGGGGGGTGGGAAAGGGGGGAAAGATGGTTACGGGGGAAGGTAAGGTTAATTTTTCTTAATAGATTAAAAAAAAACATGAGGGACTTTTGAGGAAAAAGCTCTGCACATATGTGGTGTTGGAATGGGCCGGTTTAGCTCTGCCTGGTAAGGCCTGTTATTAAGAACACAAAGTCTGCAATTACTGCAGGTTCGAGCCCGGCCCAAGGTTGACTCAGCCTTCCATCCTTTATAAGGTAGGTAAAATGAGGACCCAGATTGTTGGGGGGGCAATAAGTTGACTTTGTAAATATATACAAATAGAATGAGACTATTGCCCTATACATTGTAAGCCGCCCTGAGTCTTCGGAGAAGGGCGGGGTATAAATGTAAACAAAAAAAAAAAAAAAAAAAAGAATGGATTATATGGCAACTCCTAGTGATCCTCTAGATTTTAAGTGTTGGAATTAAGCTCTTGGAAACTTTTGGAAGTACTCACTTTTGATGACTGAGAGCAAAAGATATTTAATGGCAGTATGTTAGAAATACCTTAGAATTGAAAACAACTATTTTTGGCAACAATGCTTTATGAAAACAAAAATATTGGACTCTGTTTCCATACAATTACTTTGTACTGTATTTTTCAATTATTTAAATAATCTCATGTGATAACTTTTCTTACAAACTGTTCATATTGACTATTTTGATTGGGTCTCTGAATTTGCAGAAAGGGTCCTTTGAGAAGGGTGGATTTGCAGTATTAAAAAAGAATAGAATAGAATAGAATAGAATAGAATAGAATAGAATAGAATAGAATAGAATAGAATAGAATAGAATAGAATTTATTGGCCAAGTGTGATTGGACACACAAGGAATTTGTCTTGATGCATATGCTCTCAGTGTACATAAAAGAAAAGATACCTCCATCAAGGTACAACATTTACAACACAAATGATGGTCATAGGGTACAATTTTAACACTTAATGACACAACACTTAATGATAATCACAGGGCACAAATAAGCAATCAGGAAGAATCAATATCAACATAAATCACAAGGATTACCAGCAACAAAGTTACAGTCATACAGTCATAAGTGGAAAGAGATTGGTGATGGGAACGATGACAAGATTAATAGTAGTGCAGATTTAGTAAATAGTTTGACAGTGTTGAAGGAATTATTTGTTTAGCAGAGTGATGGTCTTCGGGAAAAAACTGTTCTTGTGTCTAGTTGTTTTGGTGTGCAGTGCTCTATAGCATCGTTTTGAGGGTAGGAGTTGAAACAGTTTATGTCCAGGATGTGAGGGATCTGTAAATATTTTCATGGCCCTCTTCTTGATTCGTGCAGTATACAGGTCCTCAATGGAAGGCAGGTTGGTAGCAATTATTTTTTCTGCAGTTATAATTATCCTCTGAAGTCTGTGTCTTTCTTGTTGGGCTGCAGAACCAAACCAGACAGTTATAGAGGTGCAAATGACAGACTCTGGTGGCTCAGACTGCTAAGGCAGTCTATTATTAACTCAGCTGCTTGCAATTACTGCAGGTTCAAGTCCCACCAGGCCCTAGGTTTACTCAGCCTTCCATCCTTATAAGGTAGGTAAAATGAGGACCCAGATTGTTGGGGGCAATGTTGACTTTGTATATAATATACAAATGGATGAAGACTATTGCTTAACATAGTGTAAGCCGCCCTGAGTCTTCGGAGAAGGGTGGGATTTAAATGCAAATAAAAAAAAACCCTCAATAATTCCTCTGTAGAACTGTATCAGCAGCTCCTTGGGCAGTTTGAGCTTTCTGAGTTGGCGCAGAAAGAAGATTCTTTATTGTCCTTTTTTGATGATGTTTTTGATGTTAACTGTCCATTTTAGATCTTGCAATATGATAGGACCTAGAAATTTGAAGGTTTCTACTGTTGATACTGTGTTGTCTAGTATTGTGAGAGGTGGAAGTATGGAAGGGTTTCTCCTAAAGTCTACCACTATTTCTACAGTTTTGAGTGTGACAGAGAATGGTGATTTAATGACTACTGGATCTCTATATGCTCTACCAATTATCTTAGGCCTGTAGTCCACTGATCATAACAGCACAAGGACAGGCACTAAGCACCAGATCCACAGAAGCAGGGATTTACCACACTAGATAGAACACAGGGGGTAGATCAGTGTCTCCAAACTGAAAGATGTATGGACTTTAACTCCCAGAATTCCCCAGCCCCCCCACCAAGGAGTTTCCACAGAAAATTGTGGAGAATAATAGAGCTATCAATTTATTTATTTATTTATTTATTTATTTATTGTTTGAATTTATATACCGCCCTATCTCCCAAAGGACTCAGGGCGGTTCACAGGCATATAAAACATCAATATACAAATTAAAATAATCATTAAAAAACTTATTCTACTGCCCAATTAATTAAAAATAAAAATATAAATATTAAAATCAATTTAAAAACCCCTCTAAATTTAAAATCTAAAAAACTAAGCCAGTCCTGCACAGATGAATAAATGTGTCTTGAGCTCGCGACGGAAGGTTCGAAGGTCCGGAAGTTGACGGAGTCCTGGGGAGTTCGTTCCAGAGGGCGGAGCCCCACAGAAGGCCCTTCCTGGGCGTCGCCAGGCGACACTGCCTAGCTGACGGCACCCTGAGGAGTCCCTCTCTGTGAGAGCACACGGGTCGGTGAGAGGTATCTGGTCGCAGTAGGCGGTCCCGTAGATAACCCGGCCCTATGCCATGGAGCGCTTTAAAGGTGGTCACCAACACCATGAAACGCACCCGTGGAGCCACAGGTAGCCAGTGCAGACTGCGCAGGATAGGTGTGATACGGGAGCCCCGAGGGGCTCCATCTATCACCCGCGCAGCCGCGTTCTGGACTAACTGTAGCCTCCGGATGCCCTTCAAGGGAAGCCCCATGTAGAGAGCGGTGCAGTAATCCAGGCGAGGCGTCACGAGGCGTGGTGACCGTGCATAGGGCCTCCCGGTCCAGAAAGGCGCAACTGGCGCACCAGGCGACCCTGGAAGACCCCCCCCCTGGAGCCGGCCGCCAAATGATCTCCAAGAGACAGCCGTCCACCCAGGAGGACGCCTAAGTTGCGCACCCTCTCCATCGGGGCCAATGACTCGCCACCGATGGTCAGCCGCGGATTTAGCTGACTGTACCGGGATGCCGGCATCCACAGCCACTCTGTCTTGGAGGGTTGAGCTTGAGCCTGTTTCTCCCCATCCAGACCCGTCGGCCTCCAGACACGGGACAGCACTTGATAACCGTTGGGGTGGTCCGGTGTGGAAAAATACAGCTGGGTGTCATCCGCGTACAGCTGGTACCTCACACGAACCCACTGATGATCTCACCCAGCGGCTTCATATAGATGTTGAACAGAAGGCGAGAGGATCGATCCCTGCGGCACCCACAAGTGAGGCGCCTCGGGGCCGACCTCTGCCCCTGTCAACACCGACTGCGACCGGTCGGAGAGATGGGAGGAGAACCACCGATAAGCGGTGCCTCCACTCCCAATCCCTCCAACCGGCGCAGCAGGATACCATGGTCGATGGTATCGAAAGCCGCTGAGAGGTCTAATAGGACCAGGGCAGAGGAACAACCCCTATCCCTGGCCCTCAGAGATCATCCACCAACGCGACCAAAGCCGTCTCCGTGCTGTAACCGGGTCGGAAACCGGACTGGAACAGGTCTAGATAGACAGTTTCATCCAGGTGCAAGGAAACTGATATGCCACCATACTCTCTACAACCTTCGCCGTGAGCGGGTTGGAGACCGGACGATAATTACCTAAAACAGCGGGTCAGGAAGGCTTCTTGAGGAGGGCCTCACCACCGCCTCTTTCAAGGCGGCGGAAGACACCCTCCACCAAAGAAGCGCTCGTAATCGCCTGGAGCCAGCCTCGTGTCACCTCCTGCGTGGCCAGCACCAACCAGGAGGGCACGGGTCCAATAAACACGTGGTGGCATTCAGCCTCCCCAACAACCTGTCCATGTCCTCGGAGCGACAGGGTCAAACTCATCCCATAAAATGTCACCAAGACCACCCTCAGCCGTCTCACCCGTATCACGCAATCTTGGTCCAAACCATCCCGAAGCTGAGCGATTTTATCGTATAGATAACCGTTAAACTCCTCAGCACGTCCTGCAACGGGTCATCCCGCTCCCCTGGTGTAGGAGGGAGCGGGTCACCCAAACAGGGCGGCTGGGCGGTTATCTGCCGATGCAATGAGGGAGGCGTAGCTACGCCTCGCCTCCCTCATTGCCACTAGGTAAGCCCTAGTATAGGACTTCACTAGTGTCCGATCAGCTTCTGAGCAGCTAGACCTCCAGGAACTCTCTAGGCGTCTTCTCCGGCGCTTCATCCTCTCAGCTCCTCAGAGAACCAAGGGCGGTTGGGACCTGCGCCGGGTCAGAGGCCGCAAAGGCACGACCGGTCTAAGGCCCCGCGCGGCCCGTTCCCAGGCCGCAACAAGTTCCTCAGCCGAGCCGTGAGCCAGACCCTCAGGAAATGGCCCAAGCTCCGTCCGGAACCCCTCCGGGTCCATCAGGCGCCTGGGGCCGGAACCAGCGTGTCGGCTCCGTCTCCCTGCGGTGAATGGCGGTCAGAAAGTCCAGGCGAAGAAGAGAGTGATCTGACCATGACAAAGGTTCAATGACTATTTCCTTTAAGTCCAGATCTCTCAACCACTGACCAGAGACAAAAATCAGGTCCAGGGTGCCACCCCCAATGTGAGTAGGGCCATCAATTACTTGGGTCAGGTCCAAGGCCGTCATGGAAGCCATGAACTCCCGAGCTGCCGTCGATGGCGGGCCGGACGATGGCAAGTTAAAGTCCCCCATGACTAAAAGTCTGGGGGTCTCAACTGCCACCCCGGCCAGCACCTCCAGGAGCTCGGGCAGGGCAGCTGTCACGCAGCAAGGAGCCAGGTACGTGATCAGCAAACCCATCTGGCACCTATGGCCCCATCTCACAAAGAGGGATTCGCACCCGGCAATCTGAGGTACAGTGGTCTCCCTCGGCTCTAGACTTTCTCTAATCACAACCGCCACCCCCCCACCCCTACCCTGGGCCCTCGGCTGATGGAATGCACGGAAACCCGGCGGGCACATCTCAACAAGGGGCACACCCCCTTCCGTGCCCAGCCAGGTTTCCGTAACGCCTATAAGGTCCGCAGCGCCCCCCTGAATAAGGTCGTATACTAGGGGGGCCTTATTAACTACGGACCGTGCGTTGCATAACATCAGCCGAAGGCCCAGGCTCTGGGGGTCTTGACCATCCGGGGAACGGGAAAAGGACGGGGGATCGGGGCGCGCGACCGCTTGCAAACATCGGGTGCGCGCCCCCCCAAAACGATATGATCCTCCCCTTCCGCCATATCTGCCCCTCTCACTTACCGTGGGAATCAGGCCGCCCTCACCAACAGGAACGCAATCTCCCCCCCTAACCTCCGAACCTATTAAAAAACCGTCACGAGCAAGCGCAAGGACTGGCTCCCCTCCCGACGGGCTACCCCCAACGCCCGCCTTAACCCTCCCACCCCTTAAAAAAGCCCTATCTAAAAACCCCCACAGGCTCTTTTTTTTCGCATGCCACCTCTGTGGGTCCCAAGACCCGTCATTGAGGCCGGCCCTTGATAATGCGGGCCATTCCTGCGGCGGGGCACCTCGCAGGCGCAAGAGTTCCAAGGCAGAATATCGCATAAATAAATAAGTTAAAAGCATACACAGGAGAGAGCAGACGACGTGAAGTAGCAAAGTAATGTCTGGGGTGGCAAGGTGTAATGCCAAGTCCGAGTGGATACCCATCTGCCAAATGTCTTCAGATGGTGGCTGGCTTAACGCTGATACAAGATGGTATAAGTCGCAGATGCAGTCTGGTCGTAAAAAGTTATTGTGGCTCTGCGAAAAGCTCAGTCCTAAAATCCGTCCTAATAGGGGTGGTATTCATCTCCCCCGTTCGTGGCGTCACCGATATTTCCAGAGTGGATCTGTAGGAGTTCTGGATCCAGAAGGACAGACAGGCATTAGATAATCAATCAGACACTGTAGTAGTAGACAAATTAATAGACAAAGACCAGAAGAGCTCAGGAGGCCAGGCAAGTGAGGTGAGGCGAGGTGCCCCTTGACGTGAGTGATGTCAAGTTTGCCACGCCCACCCAGCCACATGACCACCCAGCCACGCCCACCCAGCCATGCCCATGCAGCCAGTCATTAGGTAAGAGAACCAGTTGTTAAATTATTTGAACCCCACCACTGCCTTGCATGATACCTTAAACATAAGTTAACCACATAAATTTGGTTTGCTTTTGAGTCATTAGGTCATGCATACATAGCCAGAGAAAATAAGGTGCAGAATTCCATTCTATAGACCAAACTCCAAGTTCTTCATGTATTATCTCCAATCAGAATTATTATTGTCATTTTCAAACAGTAATACAGCAAAATCAAAAATAACTGAAATGGTGTGAAATATTCATATTATAATGTGTGGTTATATTTGCTTTGAATATTTTTATCTTCTATCTTTTTAAAAATATGTAGTCATACGTGAAACATTTGTGATTTACTGCAAACGAGAACAGTGTGTTAAACATCATATTTGGTGGAAGGAAAAAACATACACCAGAACTAGAATAGAAACTCTCTGGAGTCTCTTTCTCTACAGCTGTTTGTCTTGTGGAATTGACAGGCACTGTAGACATTTGTACAAACTTGAGTAATACAGATCCCTAATGTGGCGTAAGCAATTGAAACTTCAGTGGTGACAGGTTTATAAAGCCATTTTGCTTGCTTTTAAAAGAATTATGGCAATTGGTTCATTTCAGTTAAGTTTATAGATTGTTATGTTTATATTTCAGAGAAGAAATGTAGCACAGAATATGTTAGGTCCACAAAAACCTCCCATTTTTTAAATACTCTGCTGGTATGAATCCTTTTCTTCTCAAATGACTTTTTGGCTGACAGGATGGTCAAAGGCTTCGGAATTTCACAATAGGTTGCCACATGAGGTTTAATACCATGCAGATTTGTCATTGTTATGCGTAGGAATTTGTACTGAGAAAAACCAGTTCTGTATTTTATCACAGTCATATTAATTCTGCTTTTTCTATTTCCTATCAGAAAATAAAAAAGTTAACATTTGAGGACAGAAATGTTGATTTCTAATGTTATCTTCTACTAACAATATGCTTGTATTGCACATATGAAAAACATATCAAAACACGAAGAATAGGAACACAAAGGGAAGGCATAACGGAAGGTACTTTTGTGGCAAACAACACAACTGAGCACAAGCTGAAGCTTAATTCTCAGGTTGCACTAAAAACCCAAACACAAGAAAATACATCTGATCTTTCCACTTATTAATGGAATGCCATGGACGAAGGATGAGATTCCAAACTTCATTAAATAATGCCACATTATCTTATAGCCAAGTGAGAAGGAAATCCATACAATGAGGTCACTTTCCAATTTAATCAGAAATTCATTTTGATCATTTTGCTTCCTTTATTATTTGCTGTAGACTGTGATATTGGGGTTACTGATAGTTAATTGTCCCTTCCACAGCTTCCCCTCACAGAAAAGAACTCTGTTATTGGAGCCCCTTTTCTGTAGGGGGAGGGGAAGAAAACCCTTAAGAAGAAAGAGCAATTAAGATAAACCCTTCAAGTGCTAATTAACAGGCGATTTATCAGTAATCCAGATGGTGGGCTCAATGGGCAGCAATAAATGGACAGCCTGCAAGTAGGCAGCTTTTAATTAAAGGCTCAGATGTCATAAGAAAGCTGAGTAGCAGTACCTTCAAGCAAACCACTTGATCTTTGCATATTTGTATTAAGCACCCTGTCAATTGCTTTCCACTTAATAAATTAATATTTCATAAGTTTATGTCTTAAGTTTAAAATAAAAAGATTTTTTAACATACATTTTCTCTAAAAAAACCAAGAAAACATAATTATATGTAGAATTTATGTAGTTTTGGCTGAGCTTCTTATAACTACTTTTGTTCATATAGATTTGCCCAGGGTTGTCTGCAAGTCAAGATAATGGCTGTGTCATCAAAGACAAACTTCATTTACATATGTGGCCTCTTTTTATGCATATAGAAAAGGGGGTAGGGCTTTGATCACACAGCTGTCTTAATCTTATTGACATTTCCCTCTCCCCTTCCCCCCTCCATTTGCCTATTGAATACCTTGAGTGAAGGTATACTCTTAGAACAGCTACAGAATCCTTTTGTGGATTCTGTTGTGGATACATTTAACACCTATGATTAGTTCTTCATTCTCCGCAGCAACATTCATCTTGTGAAACAAATAGCCATTAAAGTTATGAGATGATTCAAGAGTAATTTTAATAATAAGAATAATATTTTTCATTCTTTCAACATTTTACTAGTTTTAAAATATAATTTCATTATTTCAATAATGTTCAGAATCATTTTAATTATATATTTTTTTTCTTCTTTGTCTGTGAATTAGTCTCATGCCTATGAAAGGTATAAAGAAAAGGAATATTTTTTAAAATTTAAATATAGATACCTATAACAGCTGGTATGAGAAGATCATGTTCATTGTAGAAGAGGTTTGTGTGCACACATGCGCACACACACATACACTATCTCCTTTAACATTGTCACATTGAATGAAAGGAAACTGACTTTTGATTAAAAACAATGCAGAATCATGTACCACCTTCATACATTTATTATTATGTATTATGTATTAATAAATAAATTTATTCTGGTATTAAGTTTCATAGACAGCATTTATGGATTGCTGAGCCTGAAACAAGTATACTTATATTACTCTGAGTAATGGGTGGAAAAACCTTACTGTCTAGAATTTCTACTTTACTCAATCAAGGATGAGTTTACAATTCTCTTAGAATAACATTCCATTCATTCAATTACTAAAGTGGATTCATGCATTAAAGTTTATGTCGGTGTAGTAACTCTATTTGTAAGGGCTCCATTCTGTTTCAATTGCTAGACAATTAGTACAACCTGTCATTTTTGACTAGACATGCACAGGACTTCAGTCTTAATAAATAGCCTCTTATATATTTTTGACTGCAATATGTTCACATTTTATTTTTTAAGAGGGTTTAGTTCAATGTATTCTTTAAATGCTGCAGATACATTTCTCGTTACTCTTATTATTTTTACCTATACTCCTCCCCCCACCCCTAAATTCTAGACACTAACATGCTGGTGACTGGCAAGAATAATTGCTTCTATTCTTCTTGAAGAGAAATCAGCCTCCTTCTTGTAGACACCACACTATTCCTGCCTATAATTTTTTACAGAAAATTTTTCTGTTATCTTACTGAGTGCCTGACAAATTTGCTGATTCCAGAGCATTCTGTTTTATCATTTTGATATGTTCTCAGTTGATTAAAATATAGGAAGGCTCGAATGATTGTGCAAGATACAAGACTGAATATTGATATCCTTCTCTACTTTGTGTCATTTTACTATATGAATGTACAATGAAAGATTTTGCATTGACTGGTTTGACCATAAAATATCTACAAATTGGAACAACTTTGGAAACAAAGCAAGTTAAATCTGGTGCAGTGCAGTGAAATTCTTCCATCTTCTTGAATCATCCTATCAAATATAATATTTTCGTAATATATTCATATCACAATATTTCCATCATCTCCTATATCCCCTAAGCATAGGAGCAAAGTGGCAGTGGCTGCAGGCTTCTTGCAGTGAAAATTACCGAACTCCAGTTCTGTTCCACTTTTTGAATGTGCCGTCGCCACCCTGTTCTATGCGCCAGCTGTGCACGTGCACCCCATTGCCTACTTTGTTGCTCTGTTCAGACTTGGCCGGGCAAGTCCCTCTGATGCAGCGGCAGCAGGCAATGGGGTGTGTGTGCTTGGCTGGAGCATAGAACAGGGCGGTGATGACGGTGGCGTGTTCGAGAAGTGGAGTGGAGCTGGAGGTCGGTAATTTTTGCTGCAAGAAGCCTGCAGACTGGCAGGGAGCCCAGCGGTATTGGCTCAGCCCTGGCTTGCCTTCCCTGGCCAGCCATGGGCGGAAGATAAGGTCGTGGCTGTGGGACAAAAAAAGAGGCAGTTGATGGGGAGGAAGTGGGGAGATTAAGAGCTGGGGCCTCTGAAGGAGGGGAAATGGAGTGAAACGTCGCACTTAAGGGAGAGTGGGTAGCAAGTGGGTGGAGGCTTGGGGAATGGGTGATGTTAAGGAAAAATATAGTATTAATTCAATTTTTTTCCTACTGGGTTCTGTGGGCATGGCTTGATGGGGGGGTCATGTGATTGGGTGTGGTCAACTAGATGTCACTCAGCAAGGTACCACCTCTCAGTCATATGACCCGCCTACCAAGCCACACCCACAGAACCGGTAGGGAAAAATTTGAATACCACCACTGGCACAGAAGTCTCCTGTATGACTTTAGGCTTGTCATTCCTTCTAAGCCCACTCCTCCTCATAGCATAAGAAAAGGGAACTTTGTGTAACTATCTTGAATTGTACAAAATCTTTTTATGTCAGTAACTATCATGAAAGGAACCGTGATAGATGTGATAAGATTATCTGTAGCAGGAAACAGCAAGGAAAGGCAGAGAAATAGAATCACAAAGAAGGTACATGGTGATGGACCAGTTGTAAGTGGGTCAATGGGCATGATCCTGCTCCTTTACCATCTAAAGAAATAATGCCAATAATATGAGATCAAAGAAGAAAAAGTATGGAAATACTGTTTTGAAATGTCAAATTAAGACTTTTAAACAAAAAAAATATTTAAATCAATTTTGCATATCTTGCATCTGGTATTTAATGATAGGAGGGTAGGAAATAAGTTAATACACTCTGGAAATAAGTTAATACACTCTGGAACGAACTTCCCCCTGGACTACGCCAAGTGCCTGATCTTCGGACCTTTCGCCGTGAACTAAAAACACACTTATTTATTCAAGCGGGACTGGCTTAATAGTTTTATTAAATTTTTAATTGGGGTTTTATTATTATTTTAGGGTTTTTAAATTTTAAATTTTTATATGTCGGCCATTTTGTAATATGCTTTGTTTTAAATTTTTTGTTTTAATTGTATATATATTGGGTTTTTATCATTTGGCTGTACACCACCCTGAGTCCTTCGGGAGAAGGGCGGTATAAAAATCTAATAAAATAAAATAAATAAAATAAATGTAGTACCCTAGAAAATGCAACCATCTGACCTGGAGACTTGACGTCATTTAAATTAGCTCAGTTCTTTTATATTCTTTATTATTACAAGTTCAATTGCCTTTCTGCAGTGACTAGATGACCAGACAGCATTTAATTTCCTTCTGAGAAGACACAAGTCTGTCCTCTCATCATCACCTATTGTGAGTTTGCTGTTTACTCTTTGCAACAGACCTGCAACCTCTCTGGAACTTGTTTTTTGATGTATCTTGCAAGCCTCAGCTTCTTCTGTTCTTTAGCCTTTCTGACAGTCCCTATAGTTTTTAAAGTCAACCTTAAATTCTTCTTTTGTTATGGAATATCATCTTAATTTCATTTCCTATACAAGTTCCTTTTTTTTTCCTTTAGCATTTTAAAGGGCTCTGTGTATATTCATGCTGGCCTCTTTACATGTCTTTCAATTTTTATTTTTTTTTAGGAATTGTTTGAAATTATACGTTCAGTATCTCTGTTAGATTTGATGCTGCTTCAAAATTTCAAGGTCATCTCTAGAAAAATAGGTATCATATGTGTAAACTAGTTCTCTGGGATATTCCCAGAATAGAAATCAAGTTTCTTTCAGAACAATGTTACCATGTCTGATTCATTCATGTATAGTATAAGCCTAACTATTAGTAAAGCGAGTTTTATATTCCTGGGGTTTGAAGCCCACATATCATAATGGGAGCAAGACTGTTTTAAAAAAAATGAAATCATAGCTGTTCTTTTTCATATGTTAATTCTCTGGTCTTAATTGAAATGACAGGAAATAAATGACAACTGGAATGTATAGTGGTGTGTTTTGTACTATTGTATGTCCATGTTTCAACATGTTGATCTTCAACATTACCTACCATGCATTATTGTTATTGTGCACTGCATACTTCTGATAAGATCCTATGGTAAACAGGCATTATTCTCCGTCTCCCAAAGAAAGAAAACATACTGTTTGCTTAAAAACATTTGTAATCTGCTGCAAGATAAGCAGAGCATTAAAAAATTGCATTATTAAAACCCCATGAGTTTGGGATAAAAATCCTCCTTTAGAACCTTGATTTTTAAAAAATATTTATACAAAATTTACAAAAATGTGGATTTGGTGGAAGATGAGGTAGGTTCTATAACAAATCTTTACAATCCTACAGTTCTAAAGGAAGAAATTGTTTCTGAAAGGTGGAATGCTAAAATTAAATATTTTCTCTAAGATTTTAAGGTTTTATTCTATGAACGCTTATCCAAAATTAATAGATTAATGAAGTTGGAAAGCACCTTGTAAGTCATCTAGTCCAACCTCACCCCCCGCCCAAGCAGGAGACCCTACACCATTTCTGACATGGCAGTCCAATCTCTTCTTGAAAGTATCAAGTGATGAAGTTCTCACAATTTCCTAAGGCAAGCTGTTTCATTGGTTGATTGTTCTCACTGTCAGAAAGTTTCTCCTTATTTCTAGGTTAAATCTCTCCTTGTTCAGTTTCCATCCATTATTCCTTGTCTGGCCTACAGGTGCTTTAGAAAATAGCTTGACCCCTTCCTCTCTTGGCAGCCCCTCAAATATTGGAACACTGCTATCATGTCTGCCCTGGTCCTTCTCTTCACTAGACTAGCCATGCCCAATTCCTGTAACCGTTCTTCATACGTTTTAGTCTCTAGTCCCCTAATTATCCTGGTTGCTCTTCTCTGCACTTTTTCTAGAGTCTCAACATTTTTTTTTATAGTGTGGTGACCAAAACTGGATGCAGTACTCTAGGTGTGTATATTTTAAAATTCTAGTATATAGAATTTTGAATTTTCATCCCCGTCTATGAGAAATTGTTAGGCAACTTTTGAATAGTCTGTAAAGAATACCCTGTTTCCCCAAAATAAGACATCCCCTGATAATAAGCCCAATTGGGCTTTTGAGCACATGGCAATAAAGCCAAGCACTTATTTCAGGGTTCAAAAAAATATAAGAGGGGTTTTTTTCTGGGGAAACACAATATATATGTTGGGATAAGCCAACAACAGGGTAGGACAAAAAAAATGTAATGTGCAGATCAAGGACTTAATATTTTTACAAAATATGACAAATTGAATATTGTGTAAAATGTTGTTTACAATTGTTTTCCAGTAGCAACAGAATATTCTAGCGAACTTGACTACAAGAAGATGGGAATGGAATTGACTGCAAGAAGAGAATTCATGTTAGTGACAAGTTTCTATGGTAGATAGAGGAGTCAGACCAGAAGAAAGAAGAGGCAAGGATCTGCTGATTCTATAAATAAAGAATTTGGGCTATGTGGACTATATGATTAGTTCACAGAGACTCATTTAGAGGAGGAACTTTTCAAGTAAGTCACACCTGATCCTCTCAGGGTGTAGTCCGGGGTTCCCAAACTTAGTAACTGTTGGACTTCAATTCCCAGAATTGCAACATCAAATTGGAGGCTGGCTGGGAAATTCTGGGAGTTGAAGTTCACAAGTCTTAAAGTTGCCAGGTTTGGAGACGTCTGAATATATTTCTCCAGGACTCCTGAAGGAACAGCTCTTATTCACTAAAAGCTTTGAGCTCCAAGCCAAAAGTCTCTCTGGTCCTCTTGTAATCTGAATGTAACTGAATATATTTCTCCAGGACTCCTGAAGGAACAGCTCTTATTCACTAAAAGCTTTGAGCTCCAAGCCAAAAGTCTCTCTGGTCCTCTTGTAATCTGAATGTAACATCTCTGTATGTGTGTGCATCAGAACAAAATAAGATCAGCTCAATAGTAATTATGCCTGACATAACTCTTCAATCAAGAAATAACATTGCAATAAGAGTGGTTCCTTCTATTCTTAGAGGGTCTTCTTTCTCCTCTTGTATGATCCTTCTTTAGATATAACAAAATGTACCTTTGAAATTGGACTTTAACACTGTCAAAATCTGTTCAAGTTCTTTAAAAGTTTTGTTATTCTTGCTTAAAACATTTGTTGAATAAATATATCCAACAAAATATGGTTTTTCTTCCCATATATTACTCAATGTCACAAAGTTTTGTGATGGGTGGCTATATAATTATGATGAAAGAGCAAGAAGAGGGAAGGAGGGAGTATTTAAAAACATATAAAATAATAAATATATAAGAAAAGCAATTTCTATCCGTCAGCCAATGCTGATATCTTGCTTTCCTCAGCAATGATGCAATTTTATCCTTACAGAGTAATTTGTACGACTCATTTATGCTTCTCTTCCAGTGAGAAAAGCTTCTGTTATAAAGGTTCAGTAATTAAAGCCCTCTATTTCCTTAAAATTATCAACAAATACTTGTACATTCCTATTTTATAAAGCTGGTGGAGAAGATGTAAAGAACTTAAAGAATAAAACAAAAGAAAACCTAAATTGAAAGGAAAGTGACTACAACCATTATAGATACAGACCATTAGTAGAACTGATAAAATGGAAATAAAATAAAAATTAATAATTGTATAAAATGGATAAAATTTGCTTAGTAATTTACAAGTTTTAATTAACCTCTCCAATGGCCCAATTAAGGAACTCTAAATACTTCTGAAGGTATTTAGAAAATGAAATTGAAATTATTTAAGATAATTTCCATCTATTTCTCTTCTTCTCCTAAACTCATGTTTTATTCCCAGTTTAACAAGTTAAATTGGAAACATCCAACATGGGAGGAAAGCACAATCAAAACATTATGCAAGTAATTTTGAATGGCAGTCTATGCAAATAGCTTCAGCTGGATTGAACTTTTATTGTGACAACCTTCACTGCAATAAATGAAAAATCAAGACTTTCACCCACTATTTCCTGAATTCTACAGGAATAAAGCATCTTTACATTATTCAACAGGACTTAATGCTATGGCAGAAATGTGTAGTAGCTTGTTTGTTATTAAAATATATGGTTATAGACCATACACAAATTTTTTTTTCAGTGGCTAATATATGTTTATGAGAGTATTTTAAGAGAACTCTTTAAACAGTAGAGGTTTCTGTGTTACAGATTGCAAGTGTTTTGCTAAATGTGTAACAGTTCTTGGACAGGCTAGGGAAATCAAAATTCAATTTTCCACTTAGCTCTGTAATATCTTTCAGCAGTCACATCCACATGTTTGGATGAAATGAGGGATAAAAAGATAGTGGCTACTTCTGATGAAGAAAACAACATTTCCATTATCTATATATTTGTCCCTGAAACTTAGAGGTATTGCAAAATTTCCATGGGTAATTTCCAGTTTAGTTTGTACCCAGCATATTCACGGTCAGTCCATCTATCCATATTAAGGAAAGCACAAATGCCACTCACTTCAGCAAGAAAATATAGTTTGATGTTTATTAAATATCAGCGAACAAACAAACAAAAAATAACTGGCTAAACAGGATACAAATCAGGCAAAAGCAGAAAGAGAGAAACACATAAACAATGCTCAAAAGATAAAGGGACAAAATTACCACCACCATCAACATCATCTACATTTTTTTCCTCTAGCTCTGAAACATTACTCTGGGTAATCCATATGGACAGTCCCAAAGGAAGTATCATTTAATTATTCAAGCTTTAACTATTTTAAGGACTTAAAAGTAGTAGAATAAAGATGGAAAGTAGAACACTACTTGGTGCTTCCTGTATTCTGCATTAATAAACAATTTGGTCCAAAAAGAGAAAGGTAAGGATTTGTGAAGGAATGAAGCTGGGGTTGCTGTCTTTTTGGGTAAAACAGCTGCAGCCAGGCAGAAATGCTTACTATTCTTTCTTCCCCAGGGACAGAGTCATCTCTTTTCCAAATGGCAGTAAAAATTTACAGCCCTAGAAACTTGAGAGATTCATTCATTCATTCCCCATTCACAGTTTACACACAGTTTAGTCATCTATGATGGCATTCCAGACCTCTGACTGAGCTGCACCACGGCATAGGTAGCCTTATCCCACCCAATCATTTACCCATCAATTGGATGGGTATATAGGAGAAGAACAAGCAGATGAAGAATGTGCATCATCTGAGAATGTGCAGCTATTGCAGGCAAACGAGAACTGTCATCAGCTGCTAAGACTGTAAGCTCTGGTAAACAGCCAATTATGATGTGATTGCTGCCTGGGGTTTGTCTGGAGTTTGGTAGCAACAAAAAAAGGAACAAACATATTGGACAGCACCCAATCCTAGTAAGTGAAGTATGTTTGAAGAAGGCAAGTTTGTATGATGCTTTACAACTTTAATATCTTTATTTGTTATAAAGACTAACCATTAAATGTTTATTTATATGGCTATATCAACTTGCAAAACCTAAGAGGGCTGAGTCAACCCAAGGCAAACTTGTGGAACATGTTTTTAGAAAACAAAACTCACAGAATTCATTACCTGGCATATAATTGAGCCACAATGGCACAGTGGTTAGAATGCAGTACTGCAGGCTACTTCTGCTGACTGCCGGCTGCCTGCAATTTAGCAGATTGAATCTCACCAGGCTCAAGGTTGACTCAGCCTTCCATCCTTCCAAGGTGGGTAAAATGAGGACCCAGATTGTTGGGGGCAATATATTGATGCTGTAAACTGTTTAGAGAGGGCTGTAAAAGCACTGTGAAGTAAGTCTGTGCTATTGCTATATAAAATGTTTACATCACTACTATGTGCCTGAAACCTCTAGGGAAGGGATTTCCTCCCTTCCTTACATACAGAAAAAGATGTAAAGGAATCAGAGGCCACAATATACCCTAGGAACTGCTACTCTAAAAAGATGGATTCAATAGTATGTACTACTGTTACACTTTAGGAGTCCATAAGAGCATAATGAACCATAAAGCATTTGGAGAACAAAGGACTTCTATTTTTTAGATGCATGGCCATGAAAGGTGAGCAGTTCCAGTCTTTAGTCTCATACTTATTCCACACTTCCCTCCTTTAATATTAGTGGAAATGATCCAACCTGCAACTATGTAACAGTTTCCACAGAATTCTCATACAACTTTTATATTGCCATCTCAAATAGAATATCAATTACAAGGGTCATGTCAAGATATTGGAGAGCTTTTGCCTGTTAGGGAAAAGAAACTATAGTTTGACTATATAAAAATCAACTTCCTTGTTGTTCAACCAAGGATGTGGTTTTTTTGGCTTTTATTTTTTTAAATCAGATTTGGGTTCACCTCAGTGAAAATTGTAAGAATTTTAATTATTCCAGGACAATGATTAAATCCTGCTAATCCATGATTCATTGATTTAATAAATCCACAATGACTTGATATGACATTATACCTTAACCAAGGAAACAATTTTATGTCACAACCTTAGCATAAATACGAACCCAAATGATGTGTCTGCAAGAATGCTAATCTCACCTCCCAGCTAGATTTAAAAATATAGACATAGTAAAATCAAAGGTATCAGTGGTGAGAATTGATAATGGAGCACAAAAGAATGACTATTATATTATCAATACAATGATTACGTTGCAAAAGCAAGCATCTATTTCTTAGAAGAATGTTTTTTTGGTGTCTTCTTTAGTAGCTCCCTGGAATGCCTTTGTTATCCTGATTATTTATACTTTCTTTTTTGACAACATGCCACCCATTTAATTGCAAACTATATGGTGCTGCCATGCAGCAGTAAACAAAAAACTAATTTGTGTTTCTTCTATAGTTATCACTCATGGACTAATTAGTTTCTCTATAAGGATGCAAGTGACTCTTATATAAAGCAAAAACTCCTTAGGATATAAAGGTTAATTCTGAAGTGGCTACAAATATTCTGTTAATACTATATTTAAGAGTTATACTTAAAACATAGCAATTGTCTACAGCTGCAATTCATAGCTGTTAATCTAAAGTAAAGGCATCTTCCAAAATGCTTTTACTTTTCACTGTCTAAGCCATTGGTGGCAAAGCTAAGTGATGTTTACCTTTAAACCTTTGTCAGAAGAATAGTGTTCCTCAGCGCTTGCGTACTCTCCCTCCCTCCCTCCCTCCCTCCCTCCCTCCGTCCCTCTCTCTATATATTTTCCCAGGAACATTTATGTGCAAAAAAAAAAATCAAGATGGTGGCTGTGACCATGAGATCAAAGCCCCACTCCTTTTCAATGTGCTTCAAGTATGTACTGTTCATTGCACAGTTGCAACCACTATCTTGACACATACTGTATCTTCAGTTTTTTCCAAAGAATATATTTAAATCACAAGTAGCTCCTGAAAGCATTTATGACCATTTGAATAGCTACATATCTATATGTTATCTAGACTCATGCATTCTTATCCACCACCCATCTCAAAGATAGTAATAAACATCAGGGGTGGAACACAGAAAATACGCTAAGTAGATAAAAAGAGCAAAGTATATTTCCTGAAAAATAGATCTTGTGTGAATGATTGTTGCATTCATTTTATGAAAACACCTACACATTTTCTCCAATGTATTCAAAGTTCTAGACAGATGTTTGTTAAAACTATCATAAGAAGTTGCTGAAATCAATAACAAAATTCTTAGCGATTTTGTTATTTCTTTTTCCCCCTCAGCCATCTTGTATTCTGGTTTCTTCTGATTTTTGTATTCAGGGTTATTTTGGTTTTTCACCCACTGTAATGTTAACTCAACTGAGTCAAGCAAGAGGCACAAATGCTGATTTTCCTGCTTCTTGCTTCAATCTTCCTATCTTGCAGCTGAATAGCTAAAGGGAGTCGTGTCTGCTTAAAAGTGAGTTCAGTCCTCCAGGTGCTCCATGGGTCTACTCTGTCAGCAGTTAGAGCATTGTAGAAAGCAGAACTCATGTTCACACCAGTCCAATTCTAACCCAGGGGGATCAACAGCTATAAGTGGAAAGATTGGAGAGAATGGCAGATGTGACTACTTGTGCAGCCTTGTGTTCTACTCAGTGTAAGTACTCGATCAAGTGAATGCCTGAATAGAGCTGTAAAATCTACATGGAGATATATTAGGGAAGCAGAAAACTGGCAAAAAATTGATGCTTTTCGTGCAACAATTGTTTTGAAATGTATCATTAAGATAAGGGGTGGCACAGATTTATCATAGTTGCATTTCTGCACAGCTGTGGGCTTCCTATGGGGACATAGGTTGAGCGTGATAACAGAATGCTAGATGTGATAGACCATACAGCCCAACACTTTTTATGTACTAAATTTCAGTCTACCAATGACCTAGTTTTATCAACCTTCCAGCAGCCAATATAAGATGAACAATGAAGCAAACAAATAAAAAATAATAAAATGGGTCAGCTAAAGCCTCCAGGAAAGATGTCTGATGGAAACGCTGCAGAGAGCAGAGATATTCAAAACAAGAATTTGTGTAACATTCGGATTTGTTTAAATGATTTTCAGTTATTGTTATTTGATAAGGAAGTAGACAGACATAGTTATTTTATCTATGTTTATATCAGACTAAAGTGATTAATCAATCTGAAATATAATTCACAGTAGCTAAAATCTCATGTGTAAAACACAAACTGTCTTAACAGAAAAGGGTTATACTGACAGGTGAGAAGTTTTAAATTCTTAAGAGTAATCTTCTGAATTCTATAAACTATGAAGACAAATTTAAGGGCAAATTTAATTTTAGCATATATAGAACAATTACATATATAGATATTCAGGACATCTGAAACAGAAAAATAAAGTAAATGAATTTATCATGTTATGGTAAGGGGAAACAAATGAATCCCAAGACAGGTTCCCTCAATATAGATACCCTACCTAAAAACAATGTAATTTTGGCTTAATGTATCATGTCAATCCAGGAGTTATGGTTTGTAAATTAAAGGTTATAGCTTAGCTTTTTATGTTAATCTACATCCAACTGTTCCAACTGTTCATCAAGGAATTAAGCAACACATGGCATCCCATTATGTATGAACCAGCTAGTGCATTACATATCTGCAGAAAACATGTAGCCTCCACCTTTATGAGAGCTATTTGCCATAAACAATCATTTTGCTCCCCCTCCCCAATTCTATACATACTGTTGGGACTTAGGCAAGTTGGTATGATTAATAATAATTTATTAAATTTATATATCACCTGATTCCTAGCAACTCAGGGCAATTATAGTTTACAAATGTAATCTGACATGTAACAATCGCCAATAACCTCATGCTTAGCTACAATTCTAGGTAGTAAATCTTGTATTGAATCTATGACCCAGGCTAATCATTTTGATTTGCCTTATTTTTATGCTCCTACTGTATGAGTCAATCTTGATTTCTGGTGACCATGTAGACAATCCATGTAATACCTTGGCAACATTTTGTCAGCATTGTCTTCCTAGAGCTAGGAGAAAATGACTGGACTAAAGTCATTCACTAGAATGTATAACAAAAATGGTCTACCATTTGAGTTTCTCTGCTTTTTGTCAAATGTATTTAACCACTACCCCACACTTGTAAGTGGAACATAAGCTACCTAACAAACAGGAAGCAGCAGGTGAAGCTAAGCAGAATCACATCAGATACCTGTACAATTAGCACAGGGACCCCACAAGGCTGTGTGCTCTCCTCACTTCTCTTCTCTCTGTACACCAATGACTGCATCTCTAATGATCCATCTGTTAAACTACTAAAGTTCGCAGATGACACAACAGTGATTGGTCTCATTCGAGACAATGATGAATCTATAAACAGATGGGAGGTTGAACAACTAGCCTCGTGGTGTAACCGGAACAATCTGGAACTGAACACACTCAAAACCATAGAAATGGTGGTAGACTTTAGGAAAAACCCTTCCATACACCCACCTCTCACAATACTAGACAACACAGTATCAACAGTAGAAACCTTCACATTTCTAGGTTCTACCATATCTCAAGTTCTAAAATGGACAGCTAACATCATCAGCATCATCAAAAAAGCACAACAAAGGAGAGAGGCGTGGCCAGCATCGCAACGAAACAACATGAACCCCGAGGCTCTGGGAAGAATGCCAAAATGCCGGTCATTTGGGGGGTCCTTAATGGACCATAGCTGTCCTGGAGGGACAGCAAGAAAGAAGGCACTAGCCAGTGTGAACAGGGAAGTTGTGAATTCCCTGCAGTGCCGGCACCCAGCCTTTGACCCAACGACAAGGAAAGGCAGCCATAGGAGCTGCCAAAGTCAGGACGGCCACACAAAAGGATTGAGCAGGAGCGGAGATTTGAGCAGAGTATTGTTAATGGGCGAGCAATTGGCCAACTCGCAGGTAAGAAGAAAAAACTTTTAAAAAGCTGAAAAGATTTTCCGGTTTGAAGTTAGTGGCTAATTGGCATGTGGGGAAAAATAACACTGAATTGCTTAGGCTACCAAAAGAAAGAGAAAGACTGAAGGAATACTTGTTTAAACAGCTGTGGCACAGCTTCAAAAGACTCGAAAGATCAAAGACTTGAACTACAATGACTTAGAAAAAAAACATCTGAATTGGCTTTCATTTGGAAATGGAAAAAGGTGGGGGAGAGACAATATTTTGGACTTGAATTTGAACTATACACAAGTTAAAATAAATAAATTTAAAAAGCCTTTCTCCTTATACTGACAATATGGAGAGTTGGGAGGATGAATATGGGGAACTATGGGAGATACTTCAAATAGTACGAGAATTCTTTAAGGGAAATAAACAAGCAGAACAGTGGCTTAAAAATAAAAAAAGAAATTATGAGGAAACAAGAGAAACAAAAATATAATGCTGAAAAAGAAATGAGTGAGGATAAAAATACTGATGATTATGTTGGGATTGATAGTGAAAGAATAGAAATGGAGAGGGGGAAGGATACTTAAAAAAGAAAGGGAAAAAAGGAAAGAATAAAAGATTGAGGGGAATAATTAAAAGAGTACAAAAAATAGATGATTACACTGGGATTGGCAGTGACAGAATAGCGGAGGAAATGGAGAAAAATTGAGGGGGGAAATTAAAAGAGTAAAAGTTAGAGAAAGGAGGTGGAAAAGAAGATACAAGAAAGAGAGAAAGAAGAAGATAAGAGAATGGCAGAAAGGGAGAAAAATATTAAGATATGAAATTTTGAAGAGATTGAAAGAAAATGGTTAAAAGAAGGAGAAAAATGAATAGTAGAAAAGAAATCAAAATAGTTCTAGAAATTTTTAGGAATGATGGAAATTAGAAGAAATATATAGATTATTGTAAAAGGGTAGAAAAGAAAGGTTGAAATGAAATGAATAAAGGGAGCAAAAAAAGAGAAGGAATACACTGTTTAAGGTAAAATGGAGAAGTAGAAGAAATGTGGAAGATATAATGGGATATATGTTTTCTTATTTTTGTGTGTCTGAGAATGCATGGAATGAGAGAGAATTATAGTTGATGGTAAGGAAACACATTTTAAATATATAAAAGAATAGGAATATTAATTGAAGTCAAGATATAAAATTGAAAAGAAGTTAAAAAAGAAGTAGTACACTGTTTAAAAAATAAATAGTCCAGCAGATGAAATGTGAAGACAGTATGGTTTATAAGTGAAAATGATTGAAATTAAGATGTAAAAGGAAATAAAATTGAAATGTTAGTAAATGATGTATATTATTGGAAGAGAATAATAAATATTCAATTGTGAACAAAAACTTTAGGAAAGTAAGAGGTGGAAGGTTGTATTAATTGATTGTAAGATACAAATGGAATAAGATGAAGACAATGTTAATAATTAAATATATGAGGGCAAGTTTGAGAAATATACTCAGTAAATGAGAAAATGGGAGTTGCCTGGACACCAGAAAAATTGAAATGAAAATAAATACAGCAATGGAAAGAGATAAGAAGAAGGAGAAAGATGGAAAGGGAGAAGGAGGGAGAGAGAAAGAAGAAGATAAGAGAATGGCAGAAAGGGAGAAGGAGAAGAAAGTAGGTAGGATGAAAGAAGGAGGAAGAGGAGAGAAGGTTAGATAGGGAGGAAGTGGGGAGGAGGGGGAGAAAGGAAGGGGAAGTAGAGAAGGAACAGGAGAGGAGAGAAGAAAGTAGGTAGGATGAAAGAAGGGAGGAAGAGGAGTGAGAAGGAGAAGAAAGGATGGCTGTGATAAGGAAAAGAAAAAATGGAAGAAAGGCAACCCTGAATATATTTGAATATATTGGATAAAAATTGAAACAGTTAAAAAAAATGAAAGAGAATGAATATTAATAAAAATGGAGAAATTAGAATTTGAGGGCAAAGATGTGACTTAGTGAAATGAGCAATAATTTTTATCCATATTAGGATATGGATAAAAATTATGAAAAAAGAATATTCTGGCAAAAATGGTAACTAAGTAAAATATATTTCAAAATATTGTATAAGATATGATATGGACAATACTCTGTTCATAATCTATGTATGTGTGTAGGGGAGTGGAATTAAAAAACCAATAAACTTGCTTTTTAAAAAAAAGCACAACAAAGAATGTTCTTTCTGTGCCAACTCAGAAAGCTCAAACTGCCCAAGGAGCTGCTGATACAGTTCTACAGATGAATTATTGAGTGTCATCGGCACCTCTGGTTTGGTTCTGCAACCCAACAAGACAAATACAGACTTCAGAGGATAATTAGAACTGCAGAAAAAACAATTGCTACCAATTGAGGACCTGTATACTGCATAAGTCAAAAAGAGAGCTGTGAAAATATTTACAACCCCCTCGCATCCTGGACATAAACTGTTTCAACTCCTATCCTCAAAACGATGCTATAGAGCACTGCACACCAAAACAACTAGACATAAGAACAGTTTTTTCCCGAACGCCATCACTCTGCTAAACAAATAATTCCCTCAACACTGTCAAACTATTTACCAAGTCTGCACTACTATTAATCTTCTCATCATTCCCCCCACTCATCTCCTTCCACTTATGACTGTATGACTGTAATCATGTTGCCTGTATCCTTACAATTTATATTGACATTGTTTCCTGATTGCTTATTTGTAGCCTATGACTATTATTAAGTGTTGAACCTTCTGATTCTTGATGAATGTATCTTTTCTTTTATGTACACTGAGAGCATATGCACTAAGACAAATTCTTTGTGTGTCCATTCACACTTGGCCAATAAAAAATTCTATTCTAGGGGGCTTCCGGTTGGCTCCGCTGGCAATGGAGGTGATCTTTTTGATCACCAACCTCTGGATCGTGTTGAACCGCTAGGACAGCAACAATCAGCTGCCCAGTGGTTCGAAATTCCCCCTCTTCGGGCGAAGAAGAGAAGGTAAGTGAAAGGGGCAGAGGTAGAGCTTCCCTAGAACCCCTGGAAGACACCAGGGGGCTCGAAGGGTTAAGCCCCCTCAGAACTCCGAAGCGCTCCAGTTCCGAGGCTTTTTTACTGCTTTGGCAGACCTAATTGCCACGACCAATGTCAGGACCGACTGTAGTTTATAGATGAAAATACCGGACTGAACAGAAATGGGAGAACTCTAACTACAAAAGCAAATAATTAAATCAATTCCCTGTTATTTTTCTCTAAGTTTTGGAGCTGACTTCAAAGCAAAAATGGCGGCTGTTCTTTAACAAGCTAACGAGCTGAAAATGAAAGTGTTAGAATTCTCACTGCCTGCTGTGTATTGCTGAGGAATTGCTAGAGACTTTTTAAAACATTGTAACGAGAAGGGGGAAGAGACATTGAGACTGTTTCTTTAAAAGACTTAGAAGATTTATAAGTAACATTAAGTTAAAGAGAAACTTTATAAGAGATGGCAGCAAAACAATTAAAGACAACTGTTCCAAAAACCCCAGGAATATCTACACCGGGAGTTTCTCCAGCACATACAGCAGATACAAAATCACTAAATTTGGAAGCATTACAGGATAGTTTGAAAGACTTTATGAGAGAATCCGTTAATGATGCTATGAATCATATAGAAGATAAGTTTAAATTAATTACAGAAGAAATGTCAGACATGAAAAAACAAATGTTAGAAATTCAAATTGGAAATAAAGAAGTCAAGGAAGGTTTGGTGACAGTTGTACAGGGTTTGGCATCAAATGTGATTTTATTGGAGGAGGAAGTAGAAGAAATAAAGAAAGTTAATTTAAAATTGGAAAATAAGATTGAGGAAACTCAAAGTAAAATGGATAGAGCAGATGATGAAATTGTTTTGGTACAATATAGAGCCATGGAATTTGCTTTAAGAATACGGGGCCTAAAAGAGAATAGACAAGAGAATTTGAAGCAAATTTTTTCTGAGGCCTTTGCGGAGATTTTGGCAGTTTGTCCAGTAGATGTGGCTTTTTATATTGACAAAATTTATCGTGTGAATTCCTGGATAGCAAGACAAAGAAATCTTCCAAGAGACATTGTCATTTATTTCACTACTAGAACAGTGAGAAATGAGATTTTACAAGCTTCTTTAAAGGAGACAAGATTCAAGCGGCTGGTCAAGATATTTTAATACTAAAGGAAATTCCTCCAAAAATGTTGAGAGGTAGGAAGGAATTTGTCTTTTTGGTGAATGAACTTTAAAAAAACGTCAGATTGAGTACAGATGGGACATCCCAACTGGTATAATAGTTTATTATGAAGGGAAAGCACATCGTCTTAATACAGTCGGTAAAGCACGAGAGTTTTATGCTTATGTGCTCCAAGCTGGATGTCCACCATCTCCGGATGGTAGGAGAAAGGAAGGTGAAATTAAAGAAAAAGAAGTGATAGTAATGGAAGAAGACCTTTTACAAGTGTTGGATGTGTCTAAGACGGGATCAGAGATTCCAAAAGAGCCAAGGATGACAAGAGCGGCTGTCAAACGCAAGGAATAAGAAGAAAAGGCTCAACAGGCTCAATCTGCAACTACCAAGATGGAAACAGTGGGAGGAGCAAGGCCCAAAGAAAGCTATGATTTGCGGCTGGTGCTTCAAAAGTTTCCGATTGTCGATAATGTCAATTAGACTTTTATCATGGAATGTTAATGGATTAAACTCACCACAAAAGAGAAGAAAGATATTTTATTATTTGAAGCAATTTAAAAATGACATTTCATGTTTACAAGAAACACATATTAGAACATTAGACCAGAAATATTTCATAAATTCAAGATTGGGAACACATTTTGTTGCATCTGCTACAGAAAAGAAAAAAACTAGTTGTTTTTATATAAAGAGTAATTTGTCTGCAACATTAATTGAGGCGGATAATCAAGGAAGGTCTATTGCCATTGAACTTTTATTGGAGGGGAGAAAGGTACTTTTAATAGTTTATGCACCAAATCCCTTTCACGGATTACTGCCTTGTTGTGGCGAAGGGGCTTGCGTAGCTCAATGAAGCTATGAGCTATTCCGTGCAGGGACACCCAAGACGGACAGGTCATAGCAGAGAGTTCTGACAAAATATAATCCACTGGAGAAGGAAATGGCAACACACTCCAGTATCTTTGCCATGAAAACCCCATGGACAGTACAAGGATTCCAGAGGATGGTAGAGGACAGGAAGGCCTGGAGGAATGTTGTCCATGGGGTCGCGATGGGTCGGACATGACTTCGCAACTAACAACAGCAAGAAAATTTTTATAAGTTTTTGCATAAAAGAGTAACATCTTGGGAATATAAAACTCATATATTAATGGGTGATTGGAATGGAGTGATGGATATTCAGAAAGATAAAAGAACTCTTAGAAATATTTCCAGTCGTGTTAAATTGCCAAAGGCCTTCTTTGATTTGATGGAAGATTTAGAACTGAGAGTTGTATGGCGAGAACGTAATGGAAAAGAAATTTTACTTTTTTTTCTGATAGACATCAATCATTTTCTGGGATCGATTTTATTTTAATTACTAATGATTTGTTTTTCAGAGTGAAAAGACTAAAATTTGTTCTAGAACTTTGTCTGATCACAGTCCAGTTTGGATTGAGCTTGATCGGGAAAAGGAGGCCAGGAGGTCATGGAGGATGAATGAGAATTTGTTTAAATATGAACAAAGTGTAAATGAATGTAAAACTCAAATGAAGGAATTTTTTTCTTTGAATATGGATAAGGGGACACCTATAGAGATAGTTTGGGACACCAGCAAGGCTTATATGAGGGGAATTTTATTGGATATGAATAATAAATATAGAAATAGATTGCAGAAAAAGTGAAGGGAATTAGAAGAGGAAATTAAAAGGAAGGAGCAGTTATTGGTATGTAATCCAGGAGATAGTAAAATAAAAGAGTCAATAAATATATTAAGAGGTCAATTTAATATGTTAATGGCAGATCAGGTGGCAATTAATTTACAATATGCAAAGCATAACTTGTTTAATAATGCTAACAAACCTGGAAGGTGATTAGCATATTTACTAAGAAAGAAACAGAAACAACGTATAATTGATAGAATATAGAGGTAAGGAAGTATATCAGCAAAACTTGATTTAAAAAGCCTTTTTAGAATATTATACTAAGTTATATGCTAGAGATGTGATTAATGATAAAGATATAGATAGATATTTACAAGACCAAGGTATCTTAGAAATTACAGCAGATCAAAGGGAAGAGTTGAACCAATTAATTACTTCAGAGGAAATAGTGTTTGCAATTAAGCAGCTTAAAATGAATAAAGCACCAGGTACAGATGGTTTGACAACTACTTATTATAAAAATTTACAAAATGAGATGATTGAACCACTTAAGGAGTTATTTAACAGAATACAAAGGGGAGGAGAAGTTCCTCCCTCATAGAAGACAGCTTTTATTTCATTAATACCTAAAGAAGATTGAGATGGTGTTAAACCAGAGAATTATAGGCCAATATCGCTTTTAAATACTGATTATAAGATATTTGCTAAGATATTAGCAAATAGATTAAAGACACCGATGACGCAAATAATACACAATGATCAAACAGGATTTATCAAGGGGAGGCAGATGAGATATAATATGAGACAAATTGTAAATTTACTTGAATATTTGGAAAGAAACAGCCAGGTCTCAGCAGCACTCTTCTTTTTGGATGCGGAAAAAGCTTTTGATAGATTGGATTGGCAGTTTTTGTTTAAAGTAATAGAAAAAATGCAAATTGGAGATTATTTTATTCAAGCAATTAAGGCTATATATCGAAAGCAAACAGCACAAATAATAGTAAATGGTGGATTAACAGAATCCTTCAAGATTGAGAAAGGGTAGTCCCTTGTCACCGTTATTATTCATTTTAACTTTGGAAATATTATTGAGCAATATACGTGGTTTAGATCGAATAAAAGGAATTAGAATTAAAAATCAAAAATTATAAAAATTATAAGAAATTATAAGAATCAATTATAAAAATCAAGATTATAAGTTAAGAGCGTTTGCAGATGACCTGGTTGTTACTTTATCTCAACCAATACATTCAGCCGTATATCGAAAGGAGACAATTGATCAGTATAGTAAGGTATCTGGGTTTAAAGTGAATCAACAGAAGACAAAAATGATAATTAAAAATATGAATACACATCAGAAAGAAGAACTAGAAAGAATAACTGGATATGAAGTAGTTAAAAAGCTCAAATACCTAGGAGTATATATTACAGGATCGAATGTAAAATTATGTAAAAATAACTATGAGGTATTGTGGGGAAAAGTAATTAAAGCAATGGAGAATTGGAAGAAGTTACAATTATCATTGTTGGGAAGAGTGGCAGCTATAAATGTTTTGCCTAGATTTTTATTTTTGTTTCAAATTATTCCAATATTGAAGAAAGATGCAAATTTACAGGAATGGCAAAAAGGGATTAGTAATTTTGTATGGAAGGGTAAAAAACCGAGAATAAAGTTAAAAATAATGCAAGACGTTAGGGAAAGAGGAGGTTTAAAAACGCCTAACTTGAAATTGTACTATGATGCAGTTGCTTTAGCTTTAATTTCTGATTGGATTAATTTAACAGACGAAAGAATTTTGAATATAGAAGGTTATGGTTTGTTATATGGTTGGCATGCATATGTATTATATGACAAAAAATTGATAAGACATTTAAGAATAATATGGTCAGAAGTGCTTTGTTGAGAGTTTGGAAAAAATATCAATATAAGTTAGATGGAAAGATACCAATATGGACTATCCCCAGACATATGATAGAGAATATAAATATATTACAAAAAATGGAGGTTGTCACTTACAAAGAGCTTTTGATTATGGAAAAAGGGGAATTACAGTTAAAATCTAGGGAGAAATTGAGGGATGAAGGGAGAAATTATACGTGGTTCCAGTATGGACAATTGCAATCTAGATGGAAAATAGATCAGAAAATTGGTATTAGGCAAAGTGATGATAACTTGGTAAAACTAATAAAAGATCAAGGTCAACAGCATATAAAGAGATTATATAATGTATTGGTAGAAATTGATTCAGAAATGGAGTTGGTCAAAGATTGTATGGTAAGATGGGCACAAAATTTTCAACAACCTATAATGTTAGAAACATGGGGAAAAATTTGGGTGAGCAATGTTAAATTTACGCAAGCACAAAATTTAAGAGAAAATTTTTATAAAATGTTTTATAGATGGCATTTAGATCCGAAAAAACAGTTGTGTATGTATCCAAATGTGAAAGCAAAATGTTGGAGATGTGATTGTGAGGATGCTACTTATTATCATATATGGTGGACTTGCAAAAAAGTTAAGCTTTTTGGATTAAAATATGGTGGATTATGCAGAACATTTTGAAAAAGAAGATCAAGTTTGTTCAAGTTTATTAGGAATAATTCCAGATTGCACTGTTATAGAGACAAAATTGATTTTGAACTTAATAACTACTGCATGATTATTGATTGCACAATATTGGACGAACGAAGACTTACCTACAATTGGAGAATGGATTACTAAGTATCAAATTTAGCAGAAATGGCAAAAATTTCTGCCTACTTGAAAGACTATACACAAGAAAAATATATTTTGGAATGGAAAAAGTGGATTGATTATATTCAAAATAAGTATCAGATTAAAAAATACCATTTAATTTTTGAGTGAAGTTAGGATTTGCTATGTATTAGAGTTTAAGAAAGAAGGGAATTGATAGTGTGATGGTGTGAAATGGATTATGTTTTATGTTATATTTTAGATAATGTTTGTTAGTTACTATACCCTGTATTCTGTTCTGGGAAGTCTCGAGGGGGGGAGGAGGGAGGGGAAATGGGGGGGGGAAGGGGAAGATTATAAATTGATTGATTGCCATTGTACAGGAATAATGGTAGAATTAAACAAGTTGGAATGGTGTAAAGTCGGGGCTGCTCAGTAACCACTCCGGAAGGGAAAGGGTAAGGAGAGAAGAGTAAAGAAGGAAGAAAGTAGATAGGCAGGTAGGTAGGTAGGAAAGAAGGGAGGGGGAAGAAAGGATAGGAGGAGGAGAAGGAGGAGAAGATAGTGGGTTAGAAAGGATTGAAGTGAGAAGTGGGAAGGAGGAGGGGAAGTAGGAAAGCGAGGAGGAGGATGGTGGGGAAAGTAGAAGAAGGATGAGAAGGGTAGAAAGGATTAAGGAAGGGAGTGGCGACCAAGCAGGCCCGATTGAGCATAATTTGAGTTTAGGATCGATTGTTGGATAAGAGATTGTACTGTACACTGGTCAAATTGTTGGAATTATTATGGAAAATAAAAAACTTTTTTAAATAAAAAAATCTATTCTATTCTACCCCAAACTGACATGTATCAATTTAATATGTGATTTTGATTTCTGGCAACTGTCTGGACAAACCATTGCAGTTTTTTTGGCAAGGGTGTTCAAAAATGGTTTTCATTATCTGTTTCCTAGAGTTGAGAGACATTGACTCTAATATAGATAAGATAAACTTTATTGTCATTTTTTTTACTGTGAGCACACTTGCCCACATTAAAAATAAAATTCTGTTACCTGCTCTCAAAAGAAAATATATATCTACCCATACATAACACATAAACATATGTTACATACATACATAACACACATATACATATGCTACACACGCACACACATACATGCATGCGTGTGTGTGTGTGTATGTATATGTATGTATGTATGTATGTGTATATATACATGGGAGCAATGTGTGACTGCAGCTGTTTCTTCCTTTTTAACTGCTAGTGGGGGTTTGAACTGATTGGGTGGGAGCTTGGCTGTGCTCTGATTGGATGGGGGTTTTTTTGTGCTCTGATTGGCTGGGGGTGTGTCCTGTTTGGGTGGGGGCTTGGTTGTGCTTAGATTAGTCTGAGTTGCAGGGGGATTTGAGCTGGTGAGCTGCATTGCTGTTGTTTGGCTTCGTGGTCATGGTTGTGCTACATCTTCATAGTGGGTGTCAGTCTGCTGCATGTATGGATTGGTCCCAGAAGCACGAAACTGAAGCCTGAAGATGGCGAATGAGACTTCGTTGAAACGTCGCCAAGACGCTTCCAATTTTACGCGGGAGAAAACCCAAATAACCAAAGACCTACATACAAACACCCGCGAAAACCTCAGAAAACATATATATATATATTAATCACTATCAATTTTGAATACATATTGGAAAGACAAAGCTTGAAAGTTCACAAAGTTGATACTGTATGGAATAAAACTGTGATTGAATCTGGATATTCTGCTTCGGATACCATGAAGCCTCCTCTCAGAAGGTAACAAGGAAAACAGGTCATGAAGAGGATGTGTAGCATCTCAGACAATACTGCGGACCCTGCTCAAGCAACACATATATGTTATATCCTGGATAGGAGTGTTGTGACTATGTTTATTACTACCTACTACCCAAGTAGGTAGTAATAAACATAGTCCGTGGAAAAACAAACTTTATTCGAACAGCTGGGAATTACTTCATTCCCAGTGTCGTTCAACTCAAAGTAAAACAAATGCCTCCCAACACAAATTCCTCAGTCCCATCGCAAACCTTGGTCCAATTAGGCAAACTGCCAAAGGCCTTTTTTGGCAAACGTTCAGAAGTCACAAAAATAAATGTAAGACATAGACAAAGAAGAAGACGAAGCTACCAATGTTGTTTTCCGGCAAAGCCCAAATGCCATTGCTGGTCTGTTTAAGCCTTATGGGAGGGGCCAATCATCTCTTGGCCCTACTGCTGAGTTGTTTTTTTTGCTTGAGCTGCTCTTGCCTTCTGGCAGCTCTTCTCATGCGTGCATTAGGAACAGGCTACTCCTGTTCATTTGCCTCACTACTATCAGTCTCTGGAGGCTCTGGAGTATGCACCTCACTTCCCGATGGCCCTGGCCTCACCTCAGTCTCATCGCTGTCCAACTCCGTAGTCAATGCCATCATTCCCATCCCTCAAAAGACAGCGCAAGTCACTATGAGGTGGCAAGCTTGAAAATGGTTGACGGAGCCCAATGGCAAGCTGACCCAGAAGCTCAGTCCGAGTAGCAGGCTGACCCAAGGTTTAGGGACAATAAACAGCTCCTGATTCCAGGGATGGGCTGTCATGAAAAGGCCAAACTGCACACACCCAGTACCCTCCAGGTCCAGGTCCTGCAGAGAACCAAGTCGGTCACTTTGGATTCTTAAAAACTTGGCACTTGGTGATGAGACAGTTTTGATGGCCAGGAATGAAGAAGGGCATTGAAAGCTATGTAAAAAGATGGGCAGTGTGTGCCACAATAAAAATAGGACAGGGAAACCTCCTGGAATGTTACAACAAGTAGCCAAGCCATCCCGACCCTGGGAGGAGATAGCAATGGATTTTACAGTGAAACTCCTGGAAAGTGGAGGAAACATCATAATTTGGACAGTGATTGATCTTTTCTCCAAGCTGGCTCATTTTATAGCCTACCCTGGTCTCCCTTCAGCCCACAAGCTGGCAAAACTGTTTCTGAAACATATTTATTGAATGCACGGGGTCCCAAAGAGTATCATATCAGATAGAGAGGTTCAATTTATGGCCAAATTCTGGAGGGAATTTATAAAACTAATTGGGCCTTCTCAGGGGCTTAGTTCAGCTTTTTATCCAAGTACCAATGAGGCAGCAGAACAAACAAATGCAATGGTAGAACAGTACTTGAGATGCTAGGTCAGGGGTCCACAATCTTAAAGAGACACTTGGGCCCATTTTCAACAGAAAACAAAACACTGGGAGCCACAAAACCTGGGTGGGCATGGCCAACCTGATGTCACTCACTCCCACCTAATCACATGACCCTCTAGCCTGGAAATGCATGTTGGGGCAATGTTGGAGCACGTCTTCTGACCCTCCAGCGCTTGCCCGCAATTCTCCATGCTCCCCCAGGACCAACTTGCTAAGGGGAGGGGTAGCCCTGATGCCTCTGCTCCTTCCCCCATGGCCCCAGCCATCACTGCCACAGGAAACAGAAAGTGGTGTGTGAGAGCTGGACCATGCCTCTCCACCATCCAACTCGCCAATGGGGGCATATCTGCTGGGCCATCTCCCCCCTGCTGGGCTGTTGTGCTTGGCAAGGCAGGGGAGCGCTTCCCCATGCTGTCCCCTTCTTTCTCTTGGCCCCGATGACAAGGGAAGAGGAAGGCCAGGCTTGGGGGATGGACCCCACCCTGCAAGATCTGCCCCTGCCATTCTCTCCCAGTCTTTGCTAGTGGCAACAGCAAATGTACCAGGCGGAATGCTGTTGCCGTGCAAAGGCAAGTGCAGGGCACTTTGCTCCCACACTAAGGGTCTGCCCATGCTACTGTCATGACAGGGTGACAGGGAGCTGTGACAGAGGGCCCAAAGAGCCAAATGTGGTTCCAGAGCTGCAGGTTGCTGACCTCTGTGCTAGGTCAACTACTAGGAAACTAACTGGCCAGACCTTTTGGCCTTTGCTGAGGTGGAGTACAACAATGCTGTGCACAGGGCTTACTCATTTCAAGGTAGCCACAGGGCTACCTTGCCCAAGTACCCTCAGGAATCCGCCTCATCAGTGAGTCTGACAGAATCAGTAGACTCACTGCAGAGTGCTTGGGGAAATGTGAAAAAAGCATTAACAAAAGCCCACAGAAACACAAAAAGAACAAGCAGATAAAAAACAATCCCCTCAGAGACCGTTTCACCTAGGAGAGAAAGTCTACCTCTCTACCAGCCTGAAACTGAAGTTGCCTTGTAAAAAACTAGGGCCTAAATTTATAGGACCTTTTCCCATCATAAAAATAATCAACTCAGTCACGGTGGAGCTGAAACTCCCACGTCTGGTAGGAAAAGTACATCCAGTTTTTCATAGTGAGTTACACAAGTAGTAATAGGATCAGAGCTGAGGCCAATAGCTCTGGTAGCCCCAGGTCCTATCATAGTGGAAGGGGAAACCCATTACGAAGTACAAAGGATCCTAAACTGTAGACTATATAAGGGAAAGCTTCAATACTTAGTGCAGTGGAAGGGTTACCCCCTGCCAGAGGCTACCTGGGTAAAGAGTAAGGACATAAGAGCAGATAAGTTAGTCAAGAAATTCCATGATAAAATCTCCCAGAAGCCAAAGGACCAACCTGATTATAAGAGGGGTGGCTAGTAAGGAGTTAATCTTTCTGTACTTGATATTTTCCAAGTACTTCTCTCTCACTAGGGGAGATCTGAGTGTCAACTTCAAACTGCATCTGGCAGAAGCCATTCTGGTGTTTCTCAGTTGCCACACAGTATTGGCAAGAATACATTGCCAGACCCAGCAGTTTTGATTTGCTTGGGTTCGTTAGTTGGAACCTTGACACTTGCATTCTTTGTAGGTTCCTCTTTGGCTATTGTTTTTATGGCTCCCAGACTAGTCTGATTATTTCTTATTAAGTTTATAACCCATGCGTTTGCTTATGCAAACACTTGCACAATGCAAAATATAAAACTGAACCATATAATCAACACTTTATTTACAATGAGTTCATTTTCTGTCAAGGTATTTAATATAGTAAAATAAATAAATATTCGCTGATCCAACAGTTATTTTTACAGTACATCTGTGATACAATGACAAGCCCAAAGAACAGAAAGCATAAATTTGTGCTCATCTATTTATCACAAGTTAAATTAGTATCTTAACATAGCATCTTTATCTTTTCATAAACAATTTGTACTAATTAGAATATCTTGGGAAAATGGGAGAAATTGCTTATTTATGGCACGATAAAGTTAAAGTTCAGGTAGATTTAAAAAATCACTATGTTGGAAGTACCATATTAAGAATATGGAGCAGATGTTAACTCAGGCTGTGTTTGAAAATGCCTCAGCACAAGAAGTATTTTACAGGAAAAAAACAGCTGGCAAAGATTTGTTAGTGCCGGAACACAGAGGGCTTAAGATGAAATCAAGGGGACAATTGACTGCAGAGGGATTTAGTTTCCAATAGTTTTCATACACACAATTAAGAGAAAAATTAATGTTGGTAAAAAGAGAGCTGGTATTGAAAAATATATAAGAATTTGAAATGGAATTATATACAAATGATTGCTAACTAATGTTTGCTGAGATTTGAAATGGAAGTTCAAGAATGCATGGTAAAAAAGGATAAGAATTTTGGTTCCACCAAAGCTAAAAAGATTTAAATACCCGAAGTGTTATAATTTTTGAGAAAAAAATTTATATAAAATTATGCACCTTTGGTCTATGACTTCTGAGACATTATCTAAGATGTGTAAAGTTTCTTCCAATCAATGTTGGAAATGTAGAAAACATGAAGGATCATTTTAGCATGCATGGTAGGCAAAAAAATAAAAAATGGATACAAGTGTATATAGAGAATTTTAAATAGAATAGAATAGAATAGAATAGAATTTTATTGGCCAAGTGTGATTGGAAACACAAGGAATTAAAGATTAATAGTAAAATTAAACAAAAATTCTTTTTATTAGAATTAATGGATAACCAATTAAAAAACACCCTTGGATGGTTATTTTTGTATATGGTGACTGTACAAAGATATATGCACAAAGATGGAAAGAAACTGAAATATCCACAATTGGGGAATGGACTGTGAAGTTGATGGAATTAGTAAAATTGACCTGTTAGATCAGGGACAAATAAATAAATAGATAAATAAATAAAGACAAAAACAACAAGTACTTTTATTAAAGACTGAAAACCTTTACTTTTTATAGAGAATGGAAAAAATGATTTGGTGATTTATGGATTTGCTAATTAAAAAGGAATGAATTACGGGAAGAAGGGAAATATTGTCTAATTTTTTGTCGCCTGGACTACTGCAATGCTCTCTACATGGGGCTCCCCTTGAGGAGCACCTGGAGGCTCCAGTTGGTCCAGAATGCAGCTGCGCGGGTGATAGAGGGAGCCACTCGTGGCTCTCATATAACACCTATCCTGCGCAGACTGCACTGGCTGCCTGTGGTCTTCTGGGTGCACTTCAAGGTGCTGGTTACCACCTTTAAAGCGCTCCATGGCTTAGGACCGGGATATCTTCGGGACCGCCTTCTGTTACCACATGCCTCCCACTGACTGGTGCGCTCCCATAGAGAGGGTCTCCTCAGGGTGCCGTCAGCCAAACAGTGTCGGCTGGCAACCCCCAGGGGGAGAGCCTTCTCTGTGGGGGCACCTACCCTCTGGAACGAGCTTCCCCCAGGACTTCGAAAACTTTCTGACCTCCGGACCTTTCGCCACGAGCTGAAGACGTATTTATTCTTCCGAGCAGGACTGGCATAACATGGGGTTTTTAAATTGGATTTTAAATGGGGTTTTATATTATATTATGTATTTTTTAATTTATAGGCCATATCAAATAAGTTTTTTAAATAGTGATTTTATTGTATTGTATTGTACTGTATTTTATTTGGCTGTTCACCGCCCTGAGTCCTTCGGGAGAAGGGCGGTATAAAAATTAAATTATTATTATTATTATTATTATTATTATTATTATTATTATTATTATTATTATTATTATTATTATTATTATTATTTTAAGGCAGGGGATATAACATTTTGTTTGCTTGTAACTACTGTAAAGAAGAGTGTGATATGCTTCTTTATATCATTTTTTTTTCATTATTCTATTTGCTTTGGCTTTGCTATATTTTTCACACCTTTTCAAAATTTTACTTTTTCTCCTTTCTTTCATTTCATCTTCTATTACTTTATGTTTGTTTTTTATATCTGAGAATTTTTTAAATTAAAACAAATGTATGAAAAAAAGAAAATTGGAGATATTACATCCATTATGGATAGAGGACAAATTGTCTCTAATGTCTCTCAAATCATGGTTTATTTTAACAGACAAATAGCATGTTATGAAACTGCACTAAAAGTACAACTATTCTAAATATTTGGGCATCAGTGCATGTATTTTATGAATTGTAAGTAGGGAGCAGTGGCCATAAGTAGTTTGTACAGAAGGGAAAACCAGAATTTCTGCATTAGAGCAGGATCTAATTTTGAGCACTTCTGGGGCTTGCGTTAAACAGCCTGAAGTCTGCTACAAGATTTCTCCATTGATCTGACTATACTGGAGAGAAACAAAAGCATAGAGCATATGCTAATGACCATATGCACCCTGCGTTTCACTGTAGTTATCATAATTCTCAAGAAAGCAAATATTATACATGCTAAAAATAATGTGGGCCAGCTGTGCTTCTTCAGGGGATGCAAAATATCAGTACTTAATTGGGTAAGCCCTTCTAATTTTTTTCCCCATGGTATGCAAACTAAGCTATTTGTAATTATCACCAGCAGCTCCACTTAATTTAGGATTGTATTTTTGTCAACATTATTTTCTTCTGTATCTTTCTTTGTGTATCTGCTTGGTTATCTTGTTGAAAAAATGGCCTTCTTTATATTTTTGGCTCTTGGAAATAGTTTCAGACTGATACCTGGAGATCAGTGGAAAAAGATGAGAAGTGAACTTGACCAAGCATGCGTATGCATCCCTGTTCTGGTCGATACCTTGGCAATAAGGGAGACTTCTTCTCCTTGTTGCATCAGTGGCTGTCATCAAGCAACCTTGTTTAGGATTTTGAGAGTATGTGTGTGTGCACACGCATATGCCGCCTAGTCAGCTTTGCCAAGTCCCTGCAGTTTTCTTGGCAAAATTTCAGAAATGGTTTGACACTGTCTATTTTTTAGGTTTGAGAGAAAGTGACTGGCCCAAGACCACCTAGTTGACTTTGTGCCTAAAGAACTCGAACAAATGGTTTTTGGTATCTAGCCTGTTGTCTTAACCACTAGACCAAATTGGATCTGTTTAAGATTATGAAACCTTTATTTAGGAGGAGTCAATTAATGACCTTCTCTGTGTCAGTGAGACTGGTTTGCATAATGACTGACTGATTGATTATGTGCCATTAGTTGGTGTCAGCTCTTAATGACCACATAGATCTTCTCCATGATGATCTGTCTCTACCCTGGTCATTCTGGTCTTCTAATGGTGCACTCATTGCCACAATAACTGAGACTATCCACCTTCCCTAGCATTAGAACATTAGAGGACCTTTCCTTGATGCCATCTTGCCTTCTGCTTCCTGTTTTAGTCTTTATTTTTTGTCATTTTTATGTCGTTATGTTTCTATGAGATAATGTGCTTATGGTTTTCATTGTTATGATGGGTTGATTGTTTTTGACCTCATTGTGGCTGATTTAAACAATTGTTTATATAGCCTATAATTTTCCAAGAGCCATTTTATTATGATAGCACAAACGTATATCAGGTAAATAAGTTACAAATATTGTCCTATAATCTAATTGGGAAAAATCTCTTTTTCTTTAAAAAAAGTTATTAAAAGATTTCATTTGCAAATAGCATAATTCTTAAAGAAGGAGTGAAATAAATAAAACTTGACATACCAATAATATTATTTTGTTAGCATTTTAAAAATAATATTTGGCATTGAACCATTTGCACCTGTTCACATTTTATATCTAGCAAAAATGCTAGATATAATCATAGTGCCATATGTTACTTGTGATTGACATAATATGATTTTTTTAAAAAATTTGAATTTATATCCCGCCCTTCTCCGAAGACTCAGGGCGGCTTACAGTGTTAAGCAATAGTCTTCATCCATTTGTATATTATATACAAAGTCAACTTGTATTTCCCCCAACAATCTGATTAATACAACATCATTGCCAGTCCCTCGAACAGTGCAGAAGTGTTATGGGATACATAATAACATTAAACTGACACTTAGCATTTTGTACTTTTTTCTTCAAGGAATGTTAAAACAAATATCTGATATTTGATATTACTCTAATAATGTTTCTAAAAACAAAAAAAATAGAAAGCCCATTCCTTTCATCAAGTATGTTCACTCCGAAGAGAGAGTAACAGCTCATGTAATATGTATTCTCCCCTCCTCCTCCATCTCCTCCTCCTCCCCCTCCCTCCCCCTCCCTCCCCCCTCTCTTTTCCACTACCTTCAGCTCAATCTTTGTTAACTATAATGGCTCATACCCAAAATTCCCCAGTGTACCAACAATTATTACAACGATCTAACACAAATAGATTTCACAGAAGATAATGTTGAAAAGGCCCTTTGCAGACTGAAACCAACTCTATCTATTGGACCTGATGGTCTATGTGCATACTTCTTAAAAAAGCTTTCCACTGTTATAGCAAAACCCCTAAGCATAATCTTTGAAAAATCTTTCAGGACCAGCTCCCTTCCCAAACTATGGTCACTAGCCACGGTCATCCCTGTCTTCAAAAGAGGAGACCCCAGCCTAGTTGAAAATTACAGACCAATTTCTTTATGCTGCATCACCTGCAAAGTAATGGAATCAATCATCAACCAATTCATCACCCTCCACCTTGAAACAAACAACTTACTCTCTAATAAACAATTTGGTTTCAGAAAAAATTATCATGTAACTTACAACTTCTTCACTGCAAAAACATATGGACTACAAAACTTGACCAGGGCAAAGCCATAGATACAATTTACACAGACTTCTGTAAATCTTTTGACTCAGTGGTACACGACAAACTTCTTTTAAATAACAGCATTCCTGTCAAACAGACAACAAGTGGTCAAAATAGGCAGTGCCCTATCAAATCCCGCTTAGCAGTGTCCCCTAAGGCAGTGTTCTAGGACCAACACTCTTCATATTATACATTAATGACCTCTGTGACTATATTATAAGTAATTGTGTTCTCTTTGCCGATGATGTTAAATTATTTAACACTACCGACAATGCGGCTACCCTTCAAAAAGACCTTGACCTTGTGTCGGAATGGTCAAAAATTTGGCAACTCCAAATCTCAATCAGCAAATGCTCTGTCTTACACATTGGAAAAAAGAATCAGAACACTAAATACAAGCTTGATGGACATTACCTTGTAGATGACTCTCACCCCATCAAAGACCTTGGAGTTTTCATATCAAACGATCTAAGTGCCAAAGCCCACTGCAACTACATCGCCAAAAAGGCTTTAAGAGTTGTAAACTTAATCTTGCATAGCTTCTTCTCCAGAAAGATTATACTACTAACCAGAGCATACAAAACATTTGCTAGACCAATTCTTGAATACAACTCGCCTGTCTGGAACCCATACCTCATTTCAGACATTAATATAATTGAGCATGTCCAGAAATATTTTACAAGAAGAGTTCTCCACTCCTCTGATCACAAAAAAAACCAAAACCCTTATGCCACCAGACTCAAAATCCTGGGTTTAGAAAATTTAGAACTCCGCCGCCTTCGGCATGACCTGAGTATAACTCATAAAATCATCTGCTACAATATCCTTCCTGTTGAAGACTACTTCAGCTTCAATTGCAACAATACACGAGCACACAATAGATTTAAACTTAATGTGAACCACTCCAATCTTGATTGTAGAAAATATGACTTCAGTAACAGAGTTGTTGTTTTTTTATTGAAAAAGTTTTACAAAATTTTAACAAATATCCCCCCTCCTTCCCCCCTCCCCGTATCTCCCCTCCCCTCTCAACCCCCACCCCCCCGAGACTTCCCAGAGTAAAATACAGGGTATAGTAAACTTCTAACAATCATAAACTAAACTTATGCTAACTGACCATAAACTCTCATCCCTCCATAGAGACTTAATTTCCATTACACTTTGTTCATTCAAAAGCTATTTGATATTTCTTAGTCTGATATTTGTTTTAAGTATAGTCAATCCATCTTCTCCATTCCACTGTATATTTCTCTTATGAACAATCTTTCAAATATGCTGAGATTTTTGCCATTTCGGCCAAGTTAGCAACTTTTAGTATCCATTCATCAATCGTAGGCAGATGTTCCTTCTTCCAGTAGTGCACTACCAATAGTCTGGCTGCTTTTAGCAATCAAAAGTCAGTTAGAAAATACACCTTATAGTTCCTATTTGTATGTCCATCAGATAAACATCATCCTTTTAATTTATTTAAATCTAACATTTAAATCCAGTTCATTCCCATATTCCCAACATTGTATTCTAAACATTTTCTAAACGGTCTCGACATATATAATACAAACATTTAAATTAATAAGCATTTTCTAAATCCCCAACCAGTTACTGTTCTTAACAATAAAATTCCAGTTATATCTCTTACTCTTAATCAGATAACATTATTAAAATTACATCTCCAACTTATATCCAAAATAAATCAATTATTAACAATTAAACCATATATTAACAAATAACATCATCACAATATCTCCAAACTTTGAGTTATTATTTTAACTTTCTTCTTTTATTATATTCAGAAAAAAATTTTTTTCCTTTCCCATAGACGGAATCACCCTTTTATTTAGAAGTCTCTCCTTATTCTTTTAATTCCCCTGTTTTCTCCAATATTTCTCCTCCCCTCCCCTTATCTTGTATTTGTATTACATCCTTATCCCATTTTTTTGCCATCTCAACACCAATCAGCTTAGCTTCTAACAACAAAGGATCTCCAGCCTTTAATACATTAATATAAAAATTTCTTGCTTTAAGAACTGTACTAAGGCGATACTTTCTTCCTTTATAATTCACTGTTAAACCAGCTGGAACATCCCATCTAAACTGTATCTGATATTTCTTAAGTTCATCCATTAAAATGGCAAATTCTTTTTTCTTTCTTAACATTTTAGGAGGAATTTCCTTCATCATTATTATATCTTGTCCTAGTATTTGAAATTTATTTTTATAAAATACTTGTAAAATTCCATACCTAATCTTCTTAGTTGTAAAATAAATCACCACATCTCTTGGTACAGTAGTTGCCTCTGTCTAGTCAACCAGGAGTTAACACGATAAATTTTTTCAATATTAACTTCAAAGTCTTCTGAATCCTCTCCAGTTATCTGTGCAAAAGCCTATGTAAAAATCTTTTTTAAATTCTCCTGCTTACATTCCTTCAATCCTTTCACTCTTACGGCATACTCCATTAACCTATATTGTAAGATAACCCTTTCTTCATCTGCCCTATCCACCTTAACTTGTATTCCCTCTATTTTGTTTTCTAAATTCAAATTAACTTGATTCATTTGAACCTCCTCTATTTTCCTTTTCAAATCCAAATTAATTTGATTAAGTTTTTCCATTCTTCCATTCATCTTAATAGTATAATCTGCTAAGAGTTTAAATGCATCCACTACACTTTCCAAATCCTCATTCTGAATTTCCACCATATCTTTAAAATCCAGTATTTCTTTTTCCATTTTATTAAATTTTTGATCTATTACAGAAATTTGAGCCTCCCAAAGTTCCTTTAAAAAAGCCCTTAAATATTCCTTAAGATATTCTTTTACCTTCTGTATTTGAACTAAAGAAATTTCACAATCCTTGATTTTTTAAAAGTTTTATTTTTACATTCATATCCAATAACATATTTAATGTACAGTCATATGCAATTAGTCGGGTTTGCCCAGTCACCTCCCCCTCCTTTTAACTCTCTTCCCTCTTCTACCTTCTTCTACATTCCAGACCTTCCTCCCCTTCTCTTATCTACATCCTCTCCTCCCCCCCCCTACGCCTTCCTTCTCCCTCTTCTACCCCTCTTTCTTCCTCCTCTCCTCTTTTCTACCTCCTACTCTCTTCTTCTTTCTCCCTCCCCACCATTCTGAAATGGTAGCTGGACAGACCCGACCTTACATTAATTATAATTATACATCTTCAATCATCCCTGTACATTAATCATCAATCCATTTTTACCCTCACCCCCCCCTTTTCCCCTCCCCCTTACCCCCCAAGACTTCCCAGAACAAAATGCGGGGTATCAAAACTAATCATCATAATCCAAAATAAATCTTAAATTATAATCTCTAGTCACTCCACACATCATCACACTCTCAATTCCCCTCTCCTATAAGAATATATCTGATAAGGAACAATTCCTAACTTTACTCATATGCTATTTGATATTTTTTTATCTGATACTTATTTTGAATATAATCAATCCACATTTTCCATTCTAAAACATATTTTTCTTGTGTATAGTCTTTCAAATAAGCAGAAATTTTTGCCATTTCTGCCAGATTTGATACTTTGAGTGTCCATTCTTCAATTGTAGGCAATTCTTCTTTCTTCCAGTATTGAGCAATCAAAAGTCTTGCGACTGTTATTAAGTTCAAAATCAGTTTAGTCTCTATAGCTGTACAATCCGTAATTATTCCTAATAAAAAAAACTGCGGAGTAACTTAATCTTCTTTTTCAAAATATTCTGCATAATTCACCATACTTTAATCCAAAATGCTTTAACTTTTTTGCAAGTCCACCATATATGGTAATAAGTAGCATCTTCACATTCACATCTCCAACATTTAGCCTGTACATTAGGATACATACATGACAACTTTTTGGGGTCTAAGTGCCATCTATAAAACATCTTATAATAATTTTCTCTCAAATTTTGCGCTTGTGTAAATTTAACATTCCTCACCCAAATTCTTTCCCAAGTTTCCAACATTATTGGTTGTTGAAAATTTTGTGCCCACTTAATCATACAGTCCTTAACCAATTCGGTCTCTGAGTCTATTTCTACTACTACATTATACAACCTCTTAATATGCTGTTGACCTTGATCCCTCATTTGTTTTAACAAATTATCCTCAGTTTGCTTAATATCTATTTTTTGATCTAATTTCCATCAACTTGTAATTGTCCATATTGAAACCATGTATAATTTTTCCTTCTTCCCTATCTTTTCTCTAGATTTTAGTTGTAATTCCCCCTTTTCCATACAAAGAAGTTCTTTATAAGTAGCTACCTCCATCTTTTGATATATATTTATATTTTCTATCATATGTCTTGGGATTGCCCATATTGGTATCTTTCCATCTAATTTATATTGATATTTCCTCCACACCCTCAATAATGCATTTCTAATTATATTACTTTTAAATATCTTATCAACTTTCTTGTCATATAGTAAGTAGGCATGCCACCCGTACAACAAACCATAACCTTCTATATTCAAAACTCTTTCCTCAATTAAATTAATCCAATCAGCAATTAATGATAAGACAACTGCTTCATAATACAATTTTAAATTAGACATTTTAAGACCCCCCCTTTCCCTTGTATCCTGCATTATTTTTAACTTTATTCTTGGTTTTTTGCCCATCCATACAAAATTATTAACCCCTTTTTGCCATTCCTGTAATTTGGTATCACTCTTAAGTACCGGTATCATTTGAAACAAAAATAGAAACCTGGGCAAAACATTCATTTTTATAACTGCTATTCTTCTCAACAAAGATAATTTTAACTTCTTCGAATTCTCCATTTCTTTCCATACCTTCTGCCACAATACCTCATAATTATTTTTATATAATTTCACATTTGAAGCTGTAATGTATATTCCTAAATATTTAACCTTTTTAACTATTTCAAAACCCATAGATCTTTCTAACTCTTCTTTTTGTTGTATATTCATATCTTTAGTTATCATCTTTGTCTTTTGTTGATTCACCTTAAATCCAGATACTTTATCATACTGCTCAATTATTTCTTTTAAACCATTAGCTGAATATATTGGTTGAGATACAGTGACAACCAAGTCATCTGCAATCTATAATCTTAATTGATAATCTTGATGTTTAATTCTAATTCCCTTTATTCGATCTGAATGACATATTTTATTCAAAAGAATTTCTAAAGTTAAAATAAAAAGTAATGGAGACAAGGGGCATCCCTGTCTCATCCCTTTCCCAATTTTAAAAGTTTCTGTTAAACCACCATTTACTATTATTTGTGCTGTTTGCTTCTGATATATTGCTTTTATTGCCTGGATAAAATAATCCCCAAATTACATTTTTTCTATTACTTTAAGCAAAAACTGCCAATCCAATCTACCAAAAGCTTTTTCAGCATCCAGAAAAAAGAGTGCCGCTGAGACTTGGTTGTTTCATTCCAAATATTCAAGTAAATTTACAATTTGCCTCACATTATATCTCATCTGCCTACCCTTAATGAATCCTGATTGATCATTATGAATTATTTGATTCATCACTGGCATTAATCTATTAGCAAGTATCTTGGCAAATATCTTATAATCAATATTTAAAAGCAATATTGGCCTATAATTCTCTGCTTTAATACCGTCTCGATCTTCCTTCGGTATTAACGAAATAAAAGCTGTCCTCCATGAAGGGGGAACATCCCCTCCCATTTGAATTTTATTGAATAACTCTTTAAGTGGTTCAACCATCTCATTTTGTAAATTTTTATAATAAACAGCTGTTAAACCATCTGTACCTGGTGCTTTACTGACTTTAAGCTGCTTAATTGCTAACATTATTTCCTCTGAAGTAATTAATTGATCCAATTCTTCCCTTTGATTTTCTGTAAGCTCACAAATATCTTGTTGTTGTAAATACCTTTCTATTTCTGTATCATCAATCATATCCCTAGTATATAACTTTGTATAATACTCTAAAAATGCTTTTTTAACCAAATTCTTTTGATACACTTCTTTACCCTTATATTCTATTTTATCAATCGTTAGTAATTTCTGTTTTTTCCTTATTAAATAAGCAAGCAATCTTCCTGGCTTGTTAGCATTATTAAATGTATTATGTTTTACATATTGTAAGTTAATTACTACTTGATCTGCCATCAACATGTTAAACTGACCTCTTAATATATTTACTGATTCTTTTATTTTGCTATTTCCCGGGCTATTTATCAATAACTGTTCTTTCTTTTTAATTTTCTCTTCCAATTCCTTTTTCTTTTTCTGCAATCTATTTCTATATTTAATATTCATTTGTATAAGAGTTCCTCTCATATAAGCTTTACTAGTGTCCCAAACCATCTCTATGGATGTCTCTTTTTCATATTCATAATAAAAAATTCTTTCATTTGTTTTTTACATTCATTTACATTTTGTTCATATTTAAACAAATTCTCATTCAGCCTCCATGACCTCCTAGCCTCCTTTTCCCGATCAAATTCAATCCAAACCGGACTATGATCAGATTTCAACCAGCAAATGCTCAGTCTTACATATAGGAAAAAGAACTCTAAAACTAAGTACATACTAGATGGACATTACCTTACAGACGACCCCATCCGTTAAAGACCTTGGAGTTTTCATGTCAAATGATCTAAGTGCCAAAGCCCACTGCAACTACATAGCAAAAAGCTCTAAGAGTTGTAAACCTAATTTTGCGTAGCTTCTTTTCCAAAAACACCACACTACTAACCAGAGCATATAAAACATTTGCTAGACCAATTCTAGAATACAGCTCACCTGTTTGGAACCCTCACCACATCTCTGACATCAATACAATTGAGCGTGTCCAGAAATATTTTACAAGAAGAGTTCTCCATTCCTCTGAAAACAACAAAATACCTTATCCCACCAGACTTGAAATCCTAGGCTTAGAAAACTTGGAACTCCGTCGCCTTCGACAAGACCTAAGTTTAACTCACAGAATCATCTATTGTAATGTCCTTCCTGTCAAAGACTACTTCAGCTTTAATTGCAATAATACAAGGGCAACCAATAGATTTAAACTTAATGTAAACCGCTTTAATCTAGATTGCAGAAAATATGACTTCTGCAACAGAATCATCAGTGCTTGGAATACTTTACCTGACTCTGTGGTCTCTTCCCATAATCCTAATAGCTTTAACCAAAAACTTTCTACTATTGACCTCACCCCATTCCTAAGAGGACCATAAGGGGCGTGCATAAGCGCACAAACGTGCCTACCGTTCCTGTCCTATTGTTTTTCTTTTCTTCTTCCTATATATGTTTATATGTGTATATACTACATAATCTTTTTGTATGATGTTGTGACAAATAAATAAATAAAAAATAAAAATTCAATCCAAACCGGACTATGATCAGATAAAGTTCTTGAACAAATCTTCGTTTTCTTCACTCTAGAATACAAATCATTAGAAATCAAAATAAAATCAATCCTCAAAAATGATTGATGCCTATCACAAAAGAAGGTAAAATCCCTCTCTTCTGTATTATGTTCTCTCCAAATATCTCTTAATTCCAAGTCCTCCATCATTTCAAAAAAAGCCTTTGGTAATTTGGCCTGGCTTGAAATCTTCCTTAAACTTTTTTTTATCTTTTCTAGTATCCACCACACCATTCCAATCACCCATTAATATATATGATATATATGATTTATAATCCCAAAATACTATTCTTTTATGTAAAAAAAGCACGAAGCTGAAGCCTGAAGATGATGAATGAGACTTCGTCGAAACGTCGCCAAGACACTTCCAATTTTACACGGGAGAAAACCCGAATAACGAAAGACCTACATACAAACACCCGTGAAAACCTCAGAAAACAAATATTATTTATATATATATATATATATATATATATATATATATATATATATATATATATATATATATATATATATATATATATATATATATATATATATATATATATATATATATAAACAAATTATATATATAAAATATAATATATATATGGACAACTTCCTCACACATCTCAACAGCCTACACCCCAAAATACAATTCACTATGAAAATAGAAGCTAACAACCAACTCCCCTTTCTGGATGTCCTAATCTACAAAAAACCCAATGGACACACAATCTACCAGAAAAGGATACACAATCTACCAGAAAAAAACACACATCAACCGCTACTTAAACGCACAATCACATCACCACCCTGCACAGATCAGCTCCGTAGCCAAGACACTCATCTCCAGGACCAAATGCCTAGCCGACAAAGACCACCTGAAAACTGAATTACACACTCTCACAAATGTATTACTCTCCAACGGATACCAAAGAAACACAATTACCAGCCTAATCCCAAGGGAGACACCACACAAGAACCAAGACACAGAACAAGACAATGGCATCGCCCTCCTCCCAATTATCAAAGGCACCACAGTTAAAATCAGCAAAATCCTCCACAAACACAACATCAAGACAGCCTTCTGCACAGACCAAAAAATAGCCAACATCTTAAGAAACCCCAAAGACGAGATCCATCTAGAAAACCAAGGAGTCTATGAAATACCATGCAAAATCTTCCCAGCCACATACATTGGACAGACTAATAGGAGAATAAATGCATGCATCGCAGAACACAAAAATGCAGTCAGAAAAGAAGAAAAAACCTCCTCCCTTTTCCAGCACCTTAAAAAACCACAGGACACGAAATTGATTTTGAAGGAACCAAATTAATCTCCAAAACTGAACACTTAACAAGAGAATAATTATGGAAGCCATTGAAATAGAGAAACACCCCCACAATATGAACAAACGGGATGACACCTCCCGCCTACCAGACATCTGGAAACCAGCCTTGGTCAACAAACGAGTCCCAGCCACGAAAATTGACTCTGGACCCAGGACAACACACAATGCCACCACCTATCATCCTCACCAGATTCAAACCCAAACCCATCCCACAGACGAAACATAACCACCATCCAAAAGCTAGACCATGCTGACACCACTGGCTGCTGTGCCCCCCTCCGATCCCTACACAAAGCAGGCTGACACACACCAGGAACACATAACAGGACTTCGGACTCGGAGCCAAACCAGGGCCCGGGATGCTGCATCACAGCCATCTGCTCAAGACATCACATCACAGAACTTCAGAGGCCACAACACCAAAACTCAGGAACAAAAGACCAGGACCACACACACACAGGATGCTACAAAACAGCCGACCAATCTGCAAACACCCACTCCATCTACCAATCAAGATGCAACCACACAGCCAACCAACCCGCTCACAGCAAAACTCATCACCTCCCCACCAGTATTTATAGAGAGACGGCAGCTCCGACCACTTTTTGCTCGAGAAACACGAAGCCGAAGACACCAGCCTGAAGATGATGAGTGAGACCTCATCGAAACGTTGCCAAGATACTCTCAACCTTACACGGGAAAAGACCCAAAAATGCCAAGACCTACATACCTATACCTGTGAAAACCTATGAATATATATATATGTTTTCTGAGGTTTTCACGGGTGTTTGTATATAGGTCTTTGGTTGTTCGGGTTTTCTCCCGTGTAAAATTAGAAGTGTCTTGGTGACGTTTTGATGAAGTCTCATTCGTCATCTTCAGGCTTCAGCTTCGTGCTTCTGGGAGCAATGTGTGATTGCAGCTGTTTCTTCCTTTTTAACTGCTAGTGGGGGTTTGAACTGATTGGGTGGGAGCTTGGCTGTGCTCTGATTGGATGGAGGTTTTTTTGTGCTCTGATTGGCTGGGGGTGTGTCCTGTTTGGGTGGGGGTTTGGTTGTGCTCAAATTAGTCTGAGTTGCAGGGGGATTTGAGCTGGTGAGCTGCATTGCTGTTGTTTGGCTTCGTGTTTGTGGTCGTGCTACATCTTCATAGTGGGTGTCTGTCTGCTGTATGTATGGATTGGAGGGGTTTGAAATGGCTAATGTTGCAGCTGCGGTCTGGCTTCTGGTCCTTGTCATGCTTCCTGATCAGTGTGGGTTTGGGTCTGCTTTCTGGGTGGATGTGTGGTGGTGACATCCTGTGTGGACCTCGTGAGTGTGGGTCTGGTGTCATTCCTCGTGTTAGGGACTCGTTTGTCAATAAGGGCGGGTTTCCAAATAGCTGGTAGGCGGGAGGTATCATCTCATTTGTTCATGCTGTGTGGGCGTTTTTCTATCTCGATGGCTTCTCTGATTATTCTGTTGTTAAAGTGTTCAGTTTTGGCAATAGTTCTGGTTTTTTTAAAGTCAATATCGTGTCCTGTGGCTTTAAGGTGTTGGACCAGGGAAGAAGTTGGTTCCTCTTTTTTGACTGAGTTCTTGTGTTCTTCAATGCGTGCACTTATTCTTCTGTTGGTTTGTCCGATGTATGTGGTGGGGCAGGCGGTGCATGGGATTTCATATACTCCTTGATTTTCTAACTCAATTTTGTCTTGGGTTTCTTAGGATGGTGGATATTTTTTGGTTTGTGCAGAATGCTGTCTTGATGTTATGTTTGTGGAGGATCTTGCTGATTCTGTCTGTGGTGCCTTTTATATATGGGAGGAGGGCTGTGCCGTTTTCTTGTTCTCTGTCTTGGATTTTAGTGGCGGGTTCTTTTTGGATTAGTTTGGTAATCTTATTTCTCTGGAATCCATTGGATGTTAGTATGTTTGTGAGAGTGTGTAGTTCGGTTTTTAGGTGTTGTTCGTCAGCTAAGTGTTTTGTTCTAGAGATGAGTGTCTTGGCTACGGAGTTGATCTGTGCTGGGTGGTGGTGTGAGAGTGTGTGCAGATAGCGGTTTGTGTGTGTTTTCTTCTGGTAGATGTAGGAATGACACCAGACCCACACTCACGAGGTCCACACAGGATGTCACCACCACACATCCACCCAGAAAGCAGACCCAAACCCACACTGATCAGGAAGCACGACCAAGGACCAGAAGCCAGACCGCAGCTGCAACATTAACCATTTCAAACCCCTCCAATCCATACATACAGCAGACAGACACCCACTATGAAGATGTAGCACGACCACAAACACGAAGCCAAACAACAGCAATGCAGTTCACCAGCTCAAATCCCCCTGCAACTCAGACTAATTTGAGCACAACCAAACCCCCACCCAAACAGGACACACCCCCAGCCAATCAGAGCACAAAAAAACCTCCATCCAATCAGAGCACAGCCAAGCTCCCACCCAATCAGTTCAAACCCCCACTAGCAGTTAAAAAGGAAGAAACAGCTGCAATCACACATTGCTCCCAGAAGCACGAAGCTGAAGCCTGAAGATGACGAATGAGACTTCGTCGAAACGTCACCAAGACACTTCTAATTTTACCCGGGAGAAAACCCGAACAACCAAAGACCTATATATATATATATGAATAGAATAGAATAGAATAGAATAGAATAGAATAGAATAGAATAGAATAGAATAGAATTTTTTATTGGCCAAGTGTGATTGGACACACAAGGACTTTGTCTTGGTGCATATGCTCTCAGTGTACATAAAAGAAAAGATACGTTCATCAAGGTACAACATTTACAACACAATTGATGGTCAGTATATCAATATAAATCATAAGGATTGCCAGCAACAAACTTACAGTCATACAGTCATGTGGAAAGAGATTGGTGATGGGAACTATGAAAAGATTAATAGTAGTGCAGATTCAGTAAATAGTTTGACAGTGTTGATGGAATTATTTGTTTAGCAGAGTGATGGCCTTCGGGAAAAAACTCTTCTTGTGTCTAGTTGTTCTGGTGTGCAGTGCTCTATAGCGTCGTTTTGAGGGTAGGAGTTGAAACAGTTTATGTCCAGTATGCGAGGGGTCTGTAAATATTTTCACGGCCCTCTTCTTGATTCGTGCAGTATACAGGTCCTCAACAGAAGGCAGGTTGGTAGCAATGATTTTTTCTGCAGTTCTAATTATCCTCTGAAGTCTGTGTCTGTCTTGTTGGGTTGCAGAACCGAACCAGACAGTTATAGAGATGCAAATGACAGACTCAATAATTCCTCTGTAGAACTGAATCAGTAGCTCCTTGGGCAGTTTGAGCTTACTGAGTTGGCGCAGAAAGAACATTCTTTGTTGTCCTTTTTTAATGATGTTTTTGATGTTAGCTGTCCATTTTAGATCTTGTGATATGATAGAACCTAGAAATTTGAAGGTTTCTATTGTTGATACTGTGTTGTCTAGTATTGTGAGAGGTGGAAATATGGAAGGATTTCTCCTAAAGTCTACCACCATTTCTATGGTTTTGAGTGTGTTCAGTTCCAGATTGTTTTGGTTGCACCACAAGGCTAGTCGTTCGACCTCTCGTCTATATGCGGATTCGTCATTGTCTCGAATGAGACCAATCACTGTTGTGTCATTTATTTGTTTTCATAGGTTTTCATATATATATATGTGTGTGTGTGTGTGTGTGTGTGTGTGTGTGCGTGCGTGCGTGCGTGTATGTATGTATGTATGTATGTATGTATGTATGTATATGTATATCAGAAAATTATTTTATGAATTTTCACACAGTTTGGTGGTCAGTAACATCTTGCAAATTGGGAAATTACTGTATATTAAATGGAAACATGTAAATTGTCCATCAGAATAGGTAAATAGAAATATCTTTAATGCGCAGAATGTGTTTATAATTTGATTAGGAATAGCAGATAATCATACTGGAGCATCCTTGACCAGATATTCAGAGAGAAGCAACAGAAACTGCAGATGGTTCAACAAATGTGGGTGGATGTTCTTTTGCAAAAGTTGATACGCTAAAAGTAGACCCATGACGCAGCCATATGGCATAACCTTCAGCACACATGATGTGTAGGCGACATTTATATTGCTATAACTATACACTATGGCCCATCTGCTGAACAGTGTCTAGTGTTAGGACATTAATTAGCCTGATCAAAATAGTTCTTTTTCCTTTTTCTGACTTTGGCTCTGACATCATATTGACCCAGAAAGGAAAAGCAAAAGGGCCCCAATTGACTCTGTCAAATAATGGTATAATGAAACTTTACCCTAATTGAATGTAATCAGTTAGAGAAAAGCTATGACTGCAAGTTCTGCAATTTAATGTATGCTTTGCCATTTCAGTTTTTTTTTAATTAAATAATTTAATCATTATTGAAGCAGATGGAAATATGCAGCATTTGCCAAGTCACTGAAAAGGCAGAATAAAACAAATGCATATGTCATGTCTTTGAAAGACTGGAGCTTTTTCTGGAGTAAAGAAAATCAAAGTTTTTATCTTTATAAAAATGAAGTTCAAGCCTTTAATCAGTCATCTTTTTCTACTGATAGCAATGATTTCAATAAGAATTGTTATCTTTAGTAGTATGCTGGATGCATGGAGGTATTGTTTATAAAAATCCCTATCAGCAGGAGTATCAGCACTTCAGAAAGCAACATTTTCATTATGAATTCTAAAACAGTGGTTTAGATTACATTTGGAAATAGTAAATCATGACTGTTATAAAAGATAGTCATCTGTATGAATCTGATTCTGAAAAGATGATGAAAAAAAAACTTCTGCCAACAAATAGGTCTGTACTCCTCATTTCTTTCCCTTCAGATCAGCTTAATCTACACTGAAATGCAATTTATATGTTAGAGAGACAGCCCAAGAATGACATCTCCAAGATTATGTCAGAAATTGTGGGACTATTTGCCTCAAATATTTCTTTAGTCTTTATCCTCTAAGTCAATTTTAGTCCTTTATTTAGCCCAGGTAGATTGCTAAACTTTCTTTCAGTTAAAAGGCAACAATCATTTGACAGTGTGTAGGTTTGGTGAGCACAATGGCTCAGTGTGGTAGTTAGGGATGTCTGTTGTTTAGTACATATATCATTCTGCTCCTTGAGTTGCATTGGTTACCAGTATGCTTCCAAGTACAATTCAAGATGTTTGTAGTCACCTTGCAAGTCCTTCATAACTTGGGACTGGGTTACTTATGGGATTATGTCTTCCCATAAGTCAATCAATCATGTGTGATCCAACAGGAGAGAGATTCCCCAGGTGTCATCTATTAGGGAGTGTCATTGGAAGGATTCAAGAATACAGCCTTTTTTGACGTGGCATCTTCCCTCTGGAACATCATCACCCTCCCACCTAGGAAATCAGACTTGCCCCAAGTCTGTTGGTATTTTACAACATCTAGTAAACAAAACTGATTTTGTTGTCAAGCCTGGGGCTCTAATCATGTGAATAAGCCCACTGCTTGCTTATGCTAACTATTGTGAATGGTATTACTAATACTGTATTGTTGGTTGTTTTACCAGATGCTATGTAGGTTATTATTTTGTTATATTGTTTTTAATTATTATTAGCTATTCAGAGTCATATATTTGAGATGGGTGGCCATCTCAATTTATTTGTATTCTAAAATAAAAAAAATAATACGAATAAAGTATTATGCAATAATTTTCTTGATTGTAGGAACTTCATTAATAACAGTACCTGAAGTATCTACTCACATCTCATTTTCCTCATTTTATTAATGGTTCATTTGTGTTTCCCAGCCTATGGCCATACAGATTAAGAAGAATGGAAGGTAATGGAAGCAACTATCATATACCATCAACATCAAAATTTCAGAATATTTTTAAAGCATAGAAATCTTCACTGTGATTCTTTCCTTAGGAGTTACATTACAAAATCTAACGCAGAAAAAAACCAGAAGCATTGAAGTTTTTTTTTATTTATTTATTTGCATTTATATCCCGCCCTTCTCCGAAGACTCAGGGCGGCTTACACTATGTCAAGCAATAGTCTTCATCCATTTGTATATTATATACAAAGTCAACTTATTGCCCCCAACAATCTGGGTCCTCATTTTACCTACCTTATAAAGGATGGAAGGCTGAGTCAACCTTGGGCCTGGTGGGACTTGAACCTGCAGTAATTGCAAGCAGCTGCTGTTAATAACAGTCTGTTTTAGCAGTCTGAGCCACCAGAGGCCCTTATTAAGTTATGATTGAGCAGTAAAACACAGGTTTTTCTTTGGACCTAGTACAAAACTCCCGTGTGTCCCTGAATGTATGTGCTCTTGGGATTAGAATTGGTATGAACCTATAGAAAAAGTTCACAAAAGATAGATTTAGCCAATTTTTCCCTATGTCCGATTGAAGGTATAGGATCTGTTCCAAAGCTGTCCAAATGAAAAAGAATAATTCTGTGTATTTATTTAAATATAAATATTTTTTAAACAAGTTATTTGCCTACAACTCTGTTTACTAGGCAGCACACAGTTTCTTTTGAAAAAGGATTTAATTGCAATTTAAAACTCAACATGATATATTGTATAAATAATACAATACATAAAATAATACAAAAGTATTTCTGATAAGTCAGACTTATCCATATTTCACAACTACAGATTGCTCTTTTGGTAAATCCAACTTTCACAATTAAGGATATGATTTGAAGCAATGGAACTGTTTTTTTACATGAAGCATAGATTTCAGAAAGAAAAATTGGGTTATTATCAGGGGTCTTATTCTCATAACTGCCATTTGGATCATTTTGTGTGTGTAATATGTTTGTGCGTGTCAGTCTGTACGAACCCCTCCCAAACAGACATACTAGTTGATTTCAGTCTAATAACTTTTTCAAATTCAAGATGCTATCAAATGAAATCATTGTTTTTTATTCCCAGTAGAGGAGGATTTGCATAGCAATAATACCATTTTGAGCAAGTTTTTTTTAGAAAATTGACTTTTGATCAACAACATTGACTATCTGCAGATATGATCATAGCAGAAATAAAATGAAAGACTCTTATGTTGAAGGAAATTGCAACTGGCCATGTAAGTTAAATAGGCATTATTGTGCTAGCTTTGTAAATTGAATCAAATTGATAAGTCTGGCAATTCTAATCAAGATTTTCTGTTATATTGTATAAAATTTATTTAATCAGAAAATGGCTTGTATCATTATTAAGTTAAAAAGGAACTGAAACTCTTTTTAATACTTCATTTCATAAAGTTACAAATTATTTTGATTCTGTATGAATTAAAAGTATAAATATAGCCAAATCTCTAGCATATTGATTTGATGATTGCTTGAAGGGTTACCTAACATTACCTCTAGATAAACAGTATTTTATTTATTTATTTATTTATTTATTTATTTATTTATTTATTTATTTATTTATTTATTTATTTATTTGTCGTAACAATATATACAAGCGTTGCATAAAGGGTTATATAATATATGAACGTATATATGAGGAGAAACGAGGTACTATAAACATATATATACATAGGGGAAGAAACAATAGGACAGGAACGGTAGGCACGTTTGTGCTCTTATGCACGCCCCTTAGAGTCCTCTTAGGAAAGTGGTGAGGTCAACCGTGGACAGTTTTTGAGTAAAGCCTTTGGGGTTATGAGAAGAAACCACAGAGTCAGGTAATGCATTCCAAGCATATACAATTCTGTTACAGAAATCGTGTTTTCTGCAATCTAAACTGGAGCGGTTGACATTGAGTTTAAATCTGTTGGTAGCTCTTGTGATATTGTTATTGAAACTAAAAAAGTCATTGACAGGAAGGACATTACAACGGATGATTTTATATGCTAAACCCAGATCCTGTCGAAGGCGACGAAGTTTTCTAGACCCAGGATATCAAGTCTGGTGGAATAAGGTATTTAATTGGTTTTGGAGGAGTGGAGAATTCTTCTCGTAAAATACCTTTGGACACGCTCAACTGTGTTGATGTTAGATATATGGTATGGGTTCCAGACAGGAGAGCAGTAATCAAGAATTGGCCTAACAAATGTTTTATATGCTCAGGTCAGTAGCGTGGTGTTTTTTGAAAAGAAGCTACGAAAAATTAAGTTAACAAAATTTATTTATCAGGGGTGAAATGTAAAATTTGTTACTACCAGTTCTGTGGGCATGGCTTGGTGGTGGTGGTGGTAATATGACTGGGTGGGCTTGGCCAACTTTTCTTTTTTCTTTTAAAAGCATTTTTTCTACAACCTCTTCGGCCAAAGAGCTTGTAGAAAACATGCTTTTAAAGGGTTCTGACGATCCCAGCTGAGTTGCCTGATCACCAGAACCTTTTAAAAGCATTTTTTTACAACTTCTTCGGCCAAAGAGCTTGTAGAAAAAATGCTTTTAAAGGGTTCTGATGATCTCAGCTGAGCTGCGTGATCATCAGAGCCTTTTTTTAACTTTTAAAAGCATTTTTCCGGCTGAAGAAAAAATGCTTTTAAAAGTAAAAAAAAACAAACCTCTGATGATCGTGTGGCTCAGCTGGAGCGGGGGGTGGGTTGCTACCGGTTCTCCAAACCACCCACTGCCATTGCTACTGGATCGGGCGATGTCAAACTTAATTTCACTGAGGGCCAATCACGGCTGTGGTTGACCTCGGTGGGCCAGGCAAGCATGGCTAACTGGCTGGGCATAGCCAGCTTGATGCCACTCACTGGGTGTGGCTGACTTGGTGGGCGTGGCCAGCTGGGTGGGCATGGCCAGCTTGTCGCTACTCCCCAAACTGCTGGCATGTTTCCTCTTCGCAATGGGTAGAGTGGGCTAAAGCCATGCTGGCCCAATGTTTCCTCTTCTCATTGGGTAGACCAAGCCTAAGTGACGTGGGCTGGCCTCTTACATTGTCCAGGATGGCCCCACAGGCTGGATCCGACCACATTGTGGGCCAAAACCGGCCCATGGGCCTTGAGTTTGACACCCTTGTACCCTTGCAGCGTTCCTTTTGCCCTTATATTGCCTTAAGTGATTAACCATTTGGTTGGTGCACCTTTTCTCTAACTTTCTTTACTAGAAATTCTACAATAGCACAATGGCTATAATACTAGCCTTGCAAATAGAAGGCTGTGTCAGCCTCCGCTTTAATTAAGTGTATTTCTCCTATTAGATTATCTGACTGTTTTATTACCTTGTTAAAAGTTTGCTCTACCGAGTGTCTTACATGCTTTATGGAGGAGGGGGAAGGTTTTCACTGTTTCCAGCGTCGGCTGACATTGCATGTGTGGGAGAGGGAGAAAGCCTTTTTAAATAGATGTTTGAATTGTTTTGGCGCGTGAATGTAACAGCAGCTGCTGGCTCCACATTCCATCCAGAAGATTGACAGAGGGAGAATATCGGAAGTGAAACTACACGTGGCCGAGGAGGAAGAAGACATTGGACTATTACTGTATTGACCTCTAGTAGTGGGAGGGTTCAGGAGAGAATATGACTCTGTGGTTTTGATTTACTTCCAGTTCCAGCTTAGCTTGTACTGCATACAGACTTGTCTGGTATAAATTACCAATTTCTTCAACATGATGGAGTTGGGTCTTCATTTTCTCAAACACTGATCTGGGGCAGGCTGACAGGCTGCTTCTTAAAACTTGTCAGAAATGTGAGTTCATTTTAATAATATTAATTTGAAAGATGTATTTTTCCTGGATTCTTTTTAAAAGTAAACCCAGAAGTACATTGTTTCATTATTTTTCCAGATCCTTTATGTAGTGCAGCTATGCCCTTAAAGCAGGAGTCACCAGACTCTAGCTCATCAGCTTCTTCATGAAGTTTCAGAATGTTCATCAACTCCCAAACATTTATTATATATAAATAATTTAATAAATACTACTTTAAAATCTCCTGGTACGGATGGGCTCACAGTTAGTTATTATAGGAATTTACAGGATGAGATGTTAGGTCCACTTAAGGAATTATTTAATCAGATACAACTAGGAGGGGGAATTCCCCCCTCATGGAGAACCTCTTTTATTTCATTGATACCAAAAGAGGAACAGGATTGTTCTAAACCTGGGAACTATAGGCCAATCTCACTTTTAAATAATGATTATAAGATTTTTGTTAAAATAATAGCTAATAGATTAATGTTGATTCTGCAGCGAAGAATTCATAATGATCAATCTGGATTTATAAAAGGGAGACAGATGAGGAATAATGTTAGGCAGATTGTTAATTTATTGGAGTACTTAGAAAAGAAAAATTTTATTCCAGCAGCATTTATTTTTCTCGATGCAGAGAAAGCTTTTGATCGATTGCATTGGGATTTTTTATTTAAATTAATAGAAAAGATGCAATTTGGAGATGGTTTTTTAAGAATAATTAGGGCAATTTATGGAGAGCAAACAGCACAGATTATAATCAATGGTAGCTTAACAGAACCTTTTAAGATTGCGAAAGGAACAAGACAGGGATGTCCTTTATCACCATTATTGTTTATCTTAACTCTAGAACCATTATTGGATAAAATACGAGAAGTAAAGGAGATAGAGGGAATTCGAGTTAGACAATATGAATATAAGCTAAGAGCTTTTGCAGATGATTTGGTGATTACTTTAACAAACCCTATAAATTCTAGTAAATCTTTGTTGGAAATAATTGATCAATATGGGAATGTTTCAGGGTTTAAGGTAAATCAGAAAAAGACAAAAGTGATAATAAAAAATATGGCCAGACAACAGAAAGAAAGACTAGAGGAAATAACAGGATTTGAAATTGTAAAGAAGGTTAAGTACTTAGGGGTTTATATTACATCGTCAAATGTGAAATTGTATAAGAATAACTATGAGGTTTTATGGCAAAAAGTTCAGAAGGAGTTGATTGTTTGGAAAAAATTGCAATTATCTTTGCTGGGGAGAATTGCTGCTATTAAAATGAATGTTTTACCTAGATTTTTATTCCTCTTTCAGATGATACCAATAATTAAGAAAGATAAGAATCTTGAGGAATGGCAGAAGGGAATTAACAAATTTATATGGGAAGGTAAAAAAGCTAGGGTTAAAATGAAAATAATTCAAGATTCTCGGAAAGGGAGGTTTAAAATGCCTAATTTTAAATTATATTATGAAGCAGCTGCTCTCTGCAATAAGTGATTGGTTTAATTTAACAGAGGACAGAATTTTGAATATAGAAGGTTATGATTTGCTATATGGATGGCATGCATATTTAATTTATGACAAAAAGTGGATAAGGCCTTTAAAAATCATGTGCTAAGAAATGCCCTTCATGTGTTTGGAAAAATACTCTTATAAACTAAATTATAAGGTTCCTATATGGGCAAGTCCTAGACATACAATAGAAAATATAAACATAGAACAGAATCAGGAAATGATTACATATAAAGATCTTTTGTATACTGAAAGAGGTAATTTGCAGTTAAAATCTCTGCAAGTATTAAGAGAGGAAGGGAAAAATTATACTTGGTTTCAATATGAGCAACTACGTGCTAGATGGAAGGAAGATCAGAAAATTGGTATAGAGCAGAACGAGGGAAATTTGGTAAAGCAAATTAGAAATCAGTCTCAGGAGCATATAAAGAGATTGTATAATGTGTTACTTGAAATAGATTCTGAAAGGGACTTGGTAAAGGACTGTATGATAAAGTGGGCACAAAATTTTCAGGAGCCAATATTATTGGAAACTTGGGAAAAATTTGGGTTAGAAATGTTAAATTCACGCAGGCACAGAATCTGAGGGAAAATTTTTATAAAATGTTTTATAGATGGCATCTAGATCCTAAAAAATTATCGTGTATGTATCCAGATATGCAAGCAAAATGTTGGAGATGTAATTGTGATGATGCTACATATTTTCACATTTGGTGGACTTGTAAGGACATAAAGGCCTTTTGGATAAAAATTTGGTGGATTTTACAAAATGTTTTGAAAAGAAGATAAAGTTCCTGCCGCAATTTTTCTTGTTGGGAATTATTACGGATTGTACAGTAATTGAGACTAAATTGATTTTAAACCTAATAACAGCAGCAAGATTACTAATAGGACAATACTGGAAGAAAAAAGAAGTACCTACAATAGAAGAATGGATATTGAAGGTTGCCAATTTGGCTGAGATGGCGAAGATATCAGCCTTTTTGAAAGACAATACGCAAGAAAGATACTTAAAGGAATGGAAAAAATGGATTGACTATATTCAATGTAGATATCAGATTAAGAGTTATCAGACTGTTTTTGAATGATTATGATGTATTATTCTTGATTGTTTTTGGGGGAAGTTAGGAATTGATGATTGTAGGGGTATAATTAAGTTGGGATGAAAATTTTTTAGCATATGTTTGTTTTATTTTTAACTATACCTTGTGCCCGTTCCGGGAAGTCGGGGGGGGGAGGGGGGTTGTGAAGGGAGGGGAGGGGAGGGGGGGAAAGGGGGAAAAAATTTTGTAAAACTTTTTGAATAAAAAAAAAAATACTACTTTTAGTAACAGTACTTTTACTACTATGACTCGTAGATGTCAATATTGACCACTTTGGAGAACTCTTCCTTAGAAGAAATAGGTGGCTTCTGTTCTGTTCAGTGCAAACAGTGGGATTGTTGTGAATATTTTGGTCTTCTAGCCCTTGTACTGCAATCTAGCAGTTTTAACAGAGTCCATGCAAGGACAGTACAGAAGCAGCCTATTAGACTTAAACTGAACTCAATGACAGGGCTGCTTTGTAAGTAGGATAATAATGCACATAATTCCTGAAAAGTTATTTAAGATTTCTCCTAATGTATAGTAATTGTCTTTTATTAACACCCAATATAAATATAGCGATGGAGATCAATACATCCTGCTATGGTACTTCCTCTACCTGTTCTCCAGTTCAAGTCCTCTGATATCTTTGCAGGATGATGTGAAAGAAACAAAGCATTTTCCATTTACATACATGTGGGGAATAAATGATTTTTGCCAAAGAGAAAACTCTGCAAAACACTTTGAGTAGAAGTGTTTTTTTTGTCCTTATACACTGTATTATATTAATATAAGGCACTTATGTATTATATTAATATAAGGCACTGTATTATATTATAATATAAGGCACTTATATTGCCTTATACACTGTAAGCCGCCCTGAGTCTTCGGAGAAGGGCGGGATATAAATATATATATATAAAAAAATACACCTTGCAAAGTGCTTCTCAATGTCTTTGACAGCCCTAATACCTATTTATTTTGAATGAGTTTACATCTCCATGGATAGATGAATTGTTCTGATGTGAAGATCATAGTAAAGAGATGTCTATCAACAGTTTGTCATTTTTTAAAAAGATGGCGACAGCCTCTGTATGTATTTGTTTGATGGTGCTCTGATGAATTTTGCAGAGAGGGTTCTGGAAAGATTTTGGATGTTGTGATTGGTATGTGAAAGTGCACAAATCTTAGAGAAAAGTGAGAGGGAGACAGGCATGATAAGCTTCATGAGACCCTGGTGGAGAAACGGAGAAATGGAGAAGCAGAAAGGCTGAGAGCCTGAAGAGCTGAGAGGAAAGGTGACGGAGGAGAAAAGGTGGATAGATGACTGTGTGGCTCCCCTAGACTCTTCCTGGACTCCTCTGGATCTCAGTGAACTGCCTTCTGTGTGCTGTGCTGCTTTGTGCAATTCTTCAGAACGTTTTGTAATCTGGCCTTGGAAGGCTGTTTGAGAAACTCTGGGGATGAAAGTGGAAAGTTGGGTGAGAGTCAGGTGAGTGTGTTGGTCCATGTCCCTGGATGAGAGCTGGGGGTGTGGGTGAGGAGTGCCTTTCTGCTTGGTGGGTGAGACTGACTGGACAGGGTGCTGTTTGTGCATTGAGTGATGTATTATGAATCTGTTGGGGGATAAGGGGGTGCTGGATGTGACCCCTGTGCTGCAGTGAGGAAGGGGTGATGTGAACTTGAGGGAGCTAGAGCAAGTGTTACAATGCCTGTTGGGCTCACCTTGCCCCTGTTTGTCAGTTGGAGGAGATTTCCCTTTTATATCAAGAAAGAATGTGGGAGATGGGGGATGGAATGGTTTGTAGGGAAGGCAGAGGAGGGTGGTTTATTTCGGTGGTTGAGTAACAGGAGGTACAGGAGGCAAGAGGGGGAACTCATGAGGAGGCGAGAGATCCAGCACTCGTCCACTGCTTTGAGGGGTCCTGCAGGGCTCTCTCTACTCCTATTCAATGTCTACATAAAGCCGTTGGGTGAGATCATCCATTACTATAAACTGAGATATCATCAATATGCTGATGATACTCAACTGTATATCTCAGCTCATAGTGAGTTAAGTGATGCCATGGCCTCCTCTCACAGTGCCTGGAGGCTGTTAGGGGCTGGATGGGGAACAAAGGGTTGAAACTGAACCTTGGCAAGACCAAGTGGCTCTAGGTTTGGGTTCTTTGGTTTATGGAAAATTGCCACCTTTGGTCTTGGATGGGGTGGCGTTGGGTCACCCCTAAAAGACCCAGTGTGAAATCTGGGGGTTCTGCTGGACTCGCAACTCCTGCTTGAAGATCAGGTGGCAGTCATGACCAGGAATGTTCTTGCGCAACTGCAAGCTGTGTGCCAGTTACACCCTTTCCTGGACCAACAACCCCTACTCACAGTCACTCGTGCCTTAGTCACCTCCTGTCTTGCCTATTGCAATGCGCTCCAGAAGCTCCAATTGGTGCCAAATGCAGCAGCCCGCATGGTTTTGTGCAGATCTTGCTGTGCATATGTGTCACCTCTCCTATGGGAGCTGCATTGGCTGCCAATTTTCTTCTGGGTGCAAGTCAAGGTATGGGTTGCCACCTTTAAAGTCCTTCATGGCTTGGGACCAGGTTATCTGAGGGACCACCTCTTGCCAGTCACACCCACCCAACTCACTAGAGCAGGGAGGCAAGGAATATTGTAGGTCCCATCCCCTAAGGAGATACATCTGGTGGGACCCAGAAGAAGGGCTTTCTCCATGGTGGCTCCTTCCCTCTGGAACATGATCCCTCTGGAAATTCAACCAGCCCACACTCTAACATGCTTTCAGAAGACTCTGAAGATGTGGTTCTGCCAGCAGGCCTGTGGGAACTCAGAGTGGGATGGAGCCCATTAAATGGCTGATCTGAGTGTGTGTTGTAGCCGGGATGGGGGAGTTATTATTTTATTATTTTTATTTCTTTTATATTGTGTTTTTGTTTCCTATAAACTGCCTTGAGTTGCCATGAGCGAGAAGGCAGAAATACAAATTTTCCAAATAAATTAGAGGGAAGCATTGAAGGAGATGCAAAAGCTTTCTGTTCTGGAGCCTATACTATTCTTCAACATTTTTTATTAATAACTTAGTTTATGGTGTGAAAAGAATAGGCTGAAAATACAACACGATTTTTATCCAACACAAATGGGAAGTTTTCCCCTTATGAAACAGAAACAGAATGTGCACAGTTATAGATGGGGAATTATGGCTTAGTAATAGTATATCTGAAAACAGACATCCAATTCAGTCTAGAAACCAGAAGCCTGTGAGTTCTAGTCCTACTGGGTGACTTTAGCCAGTCACTTTCTTTCAGCCCATCATGTCAGACTTGGTTGAGAAGTTAGTTGATCAGTGAAGTCCTGTTGCAACCAATGGATCAACTCTTGCATCTGTGGGAAAATGCCTGAAAAAAACTAGTGTAACTGGAAAGATTTTCATTTGGAATCAGTCACAAGCTGAGTATGTTGGCGGTTTGATCTGGCTATTAAATAAGTGTATGCAGTTAGAAGTTATATCAATAGAAATATCACTTCTAGATTACAAAAAAATCATTCGTTTATTGCTTATATGGTCAGATTCTCCCACCTTATACATTGTATCTAATTTTGTCAGAGAGATATTGGCCAAGCTGAGCAGGAGGAGTCAAACAGGAAATTAATCTAGAATCCTTATGTTTAAATTAAAATCTGACTCCCCTTGAACACCATAGAACGTTATCTAGTCTTACCCAAATTATCAGTCTGAGAAGATTCTTGTCTTATAGGCTTGATCAATAAAATAATTTAATTCTTCATGTATGGATCTGATTAATTGTGCCTGACAAGTTTTGGCATTTTCAGAAAGATTCAGATAAGATTCAGACAAGTTCAGAGGAGTCCAGTGAAGATAATCAGTGGATTAGATCCTTAGTCCTATGAAGAGAGGTTGAAGGTGTTTAGATTTGAGAAGAGTGATATAGAATTCCTTAAATACCAGACAGACTGCTCCATCAAAGAAGATTTAGAACTCTTCTCTATCATTCCAAAATATAAGACATTAATTAATGTACCGTATTTTTTGGAGTATAAGATGCACTTATGCACCTCACTAAAAGAGGGTGGAAATGTTGGTGCGTCTTATACACCGAATACAGCAGCCCCGCCCTGCTTGTCCCATTTTTGTTAAAAATGGGCCCGTTTTTTTGCAAAAAGGGGTGTTCAGAGGGTTTGGGAGGCCTGCAGAATGCTCCTGGGGGCTGGGGAGGGCAAAAACTTTTTTGTCTTACTTACCTCTTTGAAATCTTGGTGCATCTTATACACTGGTGCATCTTATAGTCTGAAAAATACGGGAATTAAATCACAAGAAAACACAAACAGATAACTATTAGGAAAAACAATTTGACAATATACTGTAGCTTATTGTCCAGAAAGATAAAATGTTCCTCTTCAATGATTGTATTTATTCCTTATTTGAATGATGACTTGATTTGAATATATACACTATATAGAACAATGGTTCTTAAACATTATTTCAGGATCCCTTTGTCAGCCTCCGCTTTATTTTAAGTGTATTTTACTTATTGGAGTGTTTCACTGTTTTATTACTTCGTTAAAGGTTTTCTTCTTACTGAATGTCTTACATGATTTATGGGGAAGGGGGGAGGTTTTTACTGTTGCCAGCGTTCGGCTGTCATTTCAGGTGGAGGAGCAGATAGTCTTTCAAACAGACGTTTGAACTGATTTGGCGCGTGAATGTAACGGGAGTTGCCTGCTTCGCATTCCATCCAGAAGATTGACAGAAGGAGAATATCAGAAGTGAAGGAGGCCAAGGAGGAAGAGGACATTGGACTATGACTGTTTGAACTTTGGAAGGAGGAGAGTTCAAGAGATGAATTACTTTTGTACAGTTATAATTACTTTCAGTTCTCACTGAACAATGTAGATCTAACTACATTGCAAGACATATCTGACCCACAGACCTTGAGTTTGACCCCCTATTATCAGTAGTGGGTTCTACTTACCTTCACTACTCGCTTCGTTCGCTTGCGGTGCTTCTGCGCATTCGGAGAACCTTCTGCACATGTGCAGAAATCTGTGATGACATCCGGGCGGGTGGGTGGAGCCTCCCGCCACCTCTACCAGTTCGTTCGAAGTGGTGCAAACTGGTAGAAACCCACCACTGGCTGTTATAGATAAAAAATAATAGATCTCAAAAGAAACCAGCATGGATGCATAAAGAACTATCTGACAAATTGAAAGACAAAAAGGACAAATATAAAAAGTGGAAAGAGGGGCAAATAACTAAGGCAGAATATCAGCAAATAGCCCGAGCCTGTAAAGATGAAGTGAGGAAAGCTAAGACTCACAATGAACAAAGGCTAGCGACAAAAGTAAAAAATAACAAAAAAAGCTTCTTCCAACATGTTAAAAACAAGAAAAAAGTCAAGGAAACAATTGGCCCATTGCTGGGAGAAAGTGGCAAGAAAATGACAAGCAACAGGGAGAAAGCAGATCTACTTAACTCATATTTTGCATCTGTCTTTACACAAAAGGAAAAAACAATCCAACCTATCAAAAACAGCACTACAAACAGATTAGAAACACAAGTTAAAATAGGGAAGAAAATGGTAAGTGAACACCTGTCTACCCTAGATGAGTTCAAATCACCAGGACCAGATGGATTACACCCCAAGGTTCTGAAGGAACTGGCAGACGTGATTTCAGAACCACTGAACTATATCTTTCAAAGATTGTGGAACACAGGGGAACTGCCAGAGGACTGGAAAAGAGCTGATGTAGTTCCCATCTTCAAAAAAGGAAAAAAAACAGATCCAGGAAACTACAGACCTATCAGCCTGACCTCAATACCGGGGAAGATTCTGGAAAAGATAATCAAGCAACGAATCAGTGAACACCTAGAAGCAAACAAAGTAATAACCAAAAGCCAACATGGGTTTGTCAAAAACAGATCATGCCAGACTAATCTTATCGCATTCTTTGACAAAATGACAAAATTAGTAGACCAGAGGAATGCTGTTGATATAATTTACTTGGACTTCAGTAAAGAATTTGATAAAGTAGACCATAACCTACTACTAGATAAAGTAGAAAAATGTGGGTTAGACAGCACCACCACCAGATGGATTCGTAACTGGCTGACCAACCGCACTCAACGTGTAGTCCTCAACAGAACTACATCCACATGGAGGGAAGTATGCAGTGGAGTACCCCAAGGCTCTGTTTTAGGCCCAGTACTCTTTAACATCTTCATCAATGACTTGGACGAGGGGATAGATGGGGAACTCATCAAATTTGCAGATGACACCAAGCTGGCAGGAATAGCCAACACTCCAGAAGATAGGCTCAAGTTACAGAAAGATCTTGACAGACTTGAACATTGGGCGCTATCTAACAAAATGAAATTCAACAGTGAAAAAAGTAAGGTTCTACATTTAGGCAAAAAAAACAAAATGCACCGGTACCGTATATGTGGCACCTTGCTCAATAGTAGTACCTGTGAGAGGGATCTTGGAGTCCTAGTGGATAACCATTTAGATATGAGCCAGCAGTGTGCAGCAACTGCTAAAAAAGCCAACACAGTTCTGGGCTGCATAAACAGAGGGATAGAATCAAGATCACGTGAAGTGTTAGTGCCACTTTATAATGCCTTGGTAAGGCCACACTTGGAATATTGCATCCAGTTTTGGTCGCCACGATGTAAAAAAGATGTTGAGACTCTAGAAAGAGTGCAGAGAAGAGCAACAAAGATGATTAGGGGACTGGAGGCTAAAACATATGAAGAACGGTTGCAGGAACTGGGTATGTCTAGTTTAATAAAAAGAAGGACTAGGGGAGACATGATAGCAGTGTTCCAATATCTCAGGGGTTGCCACAAAGAGAGGGAGTCGGGCTGTTCTCCTTCTTTTTTTTTTGTTCAAAAAAGTTTTATTTTGACATTCTTATCCAATAACATATCCAATAACATATTTAATGTACCATCATATACAATTAATCGGATCTGCCCGGTCACCACCCCCTTCCTTTTTCTTTTACTCTCCTTCTCTACCTTCTTCTACATTCCATAACCATCCTCCCCCTCTCTTATCTACATCCTCTCCTCTTTCCTCCCTACTCCTTTCTTCTCCCTCTTCCCCTCTTCCTTCCTTTCCTCCTCCTCCTCTTCTCTTTCCTCCTTCTCTCTTCTACTTCCTTCTTTCCCATTCTAAAGTAGTAGCCAGGCAGGTCCGATCTTACATTAATTATACATCTTCAATCATCTGTGTACATTAACTATCAATCCATTTTCTGCCCCCTCCCCCTCCCTTCCCCTTCCTTCCCCCACCCCCCAGGACTTCCGAGAACCGAATACAGGGTATAAAACTAACAACAAAAATTAAAATCTAGCAAAAATCATAATCCATAGTCATTCCTTAAAACCTCCACTCCCCTTCCAAAGACAAAGAAGATACTTTTCTTCCAATCCATTATATATCAGACCATTCCACTCCTAGAGTTCTCAGAAGTTTCCGATTGAGTTAGTGTTTATTCTTGAATAAAGTACATAATTTTTAATATCCAACCTTCATCAATCAATATCAAAACAACATTCCATCTTCCAATATTCACCAAGGGTTCTTCTAAAATGTCTTTCTTCCCTAAGCAGTCTCTCAAAAATAGTTCATATTTCCAACTTAGTTTCTTTAATTTTTCTGTCCAACCTTCAAGGGTAAGCAATAGTCCATCTTTTCACATCTTTAACATTTATATATACGACAAATAATATTACAAATATCCAAAGTATCAATTGTAGTAGTTAAAATCTTCACTTTACCTTACTTATATCAAATAACATTATTAAAATTACACCTATAACTTATCCAAAATATATCTATTATAACAATTACATTCTAATTAACATTACATCCATCTCTTAAATATAATATTTAATCCAAATTCCTAAATTTTACTATCTATCCTCCAAAATTAAACAATATTCCATCTTCCTATTCCTTTATACCTTAAATATATCAAATAGTACCCCTAAAATTACACATTTATATCCACAATAAATCATTTACAAAAATTAACCATAATCATATATAATAAAGTTAAACATTCTCCCTCCCCTTCTTCTGTCTTACACATTTTCGACCATCTATTCACCATTCAACTTAACATCTGTTAACAAAGAATTCCCAATCTTTAATACATTAGTATAAAAATCTCGTGCTTTACAAATTGTGTTGAGAAAATACTTTCTTCCTTTATAATTCAGTGTTAAACCAGCTGGAACCTCCCATCTAAAATATATCTGATGTTTCTTAAGCTCATCCACCAGAAAGGCAAATTCTTTTCTCTTTCTTAACATTTTAGGAGGAATTTCCTTCATCATTATTATATCTTGTCCTAATATTTGAAATTTATTTTTATAAAATGCTTGCAAAATTCCATACCTAATCCTCTTATTTGTAAAATAAATAACCACATCTCTCGGTAAACACTTCTGCCTTGCCCACCAAGAATTAACACGATAAATTTTTCAATATTAACTTCAAAATCTTCTGGTTCCACTCCTCTATCTGAGCAAAGGCCTGAATAAAAATCTCTTTCAAATTTTCTTCCTTACACTCTCTTATTCCTCTCACCCTTATAGCATATTCCATTAATTTATATTGTAATATAACCCTTTCTTCCTCTGCCTTATCAGCCTTAACCTGAATATCATCTATTTTATTTTCTAAATTCAAATTAATTTGAACTTCATCTATTTTCCTTTGCAAATCTAAATTAATTTGGTTAAATTCATTCAGTCTTTCTTCTGTCTGTGTACTAGATAACAATAATGGGGTAATTGATTCCTTTAATTTTTTCATCTCCCTACTCTGCTCTTCCACCAAATCTTTAAAATCCAGTATTTCTTTCTCCATTTCATTAAATTTTTGATCTATTTCTGAAAGATGAGCCTCCATAAGCTCCTGTAAAAAATTCCTTAGACTTTCTTTAATATCCTCTCTCAATTTCCGTACCTGAAGTGAAGAAATTTCCAATATTTTAGAAGTGGTTAAATCTCTTTGCTTAAAAGCCATTTTTAAACTAAGTAATATCAAGAAGAAGAAGAAAAAAAAGGGGGGGGGAATAAAAAGAAAAAAAAACCCAATAAATTTTTCTTCTTAAACACTGTAAGAAAAAGATAATTAAAAAAAAGAATAGATTTTTAAAAAAAGAATTCCATTTTAAAAAAAAAATCTTGTTATTTTCTTCTTAAAGGTTCCACGCCAGCAATTGTAATCAGCATTTCCTTAGCTTTCACTTTCAAAACACAAAACGCCATCTTTCTTCATCTCCACTCTTAAATACAAACAACTTCTCTGTCAGGGAGTTAAAATCATCTTACAAACAAATGCCAGCCCTCCTGCTTTCGGCTCTTTCCGTGTTGACAATTTATCAATAATCCTCTTCAGTCATGGAGATGGACGCTGCGTTTTGCTCTGCTTTTGCAGAGGCGTTCTGGATTCTGGAGCTTTTTTTGAGCTATAGAAGGAGCGTTCCCATCAAACCACCAGAAATCATTCTGGGGCTTTTCTTGGGGGCTCAACTTCAGCTCAAATGCTCATCATCCCCCTCCTTGCCCGAGGGTAGAGATTTACAAGCTGTTGACAGCAGATTAATGCTGTCTAAACAGCTCTCACAGAATCACAAACAACGGGCGGACTGAGATTGCCCGCCATTTAGCGCAGCGGAGCCACCCGGAACGGAGTCGGGCTGTTCTCCAAAGCACCTGAGGGTAGAACAAGAAGCAATGGGTGGAAACTGATCAAAGAAAGAAGCAACTTAGAACTAAGGAGAAATTTCCTGACAGTTAGAACAATTAATAAGTGGAACGACTTGCCTGCAGAAGTTGTGAATGCTCCAACACTGGAAATTTTTAAGAAAATGTTGGATAACCATCTGACTGAGATGGTGTAGGGTTTTCTGCCTGGGCAGGGGGTTGGACTAGAAGGCCTCCAAGGTCCCTTCCAACTCTGTTGTTATATACAATCAAAAATTTATAACTCAGGTTCCTAGACCACATCTGGGAAAATCCGAATAATAAGATAATTATATATTGCATTTATAATTATGTCAGATTGTGGTGCCCAATCCTAGATTTGATTTAAAGGACTATATTTCATGAAGATATTAACCTGCTAAATCCCTGTATATTTTTTCAAAGTTCATTGTACTGTGTGCAGCCAATATGACCATTCTGATGAAAAATGAAGAAAGCAAATTGTTTGGATACTGAACCACTGGACAAGACTCTTATCCTTAACAGAAATTTTCTTTTTATGTATGAATATACAAACAAAAATGTATGCATTTTGCAAGTGCTAGATGGGGCAATAACTTTATTTTATTTATTTATTTATTTATTTATTTATTTATTATTTATTTATATTTTTATACCACCCTTCTCCGAAGACTCAGGGCAGTGTACTGAATAAAATAAATAAATAAAACAGTAACACAATAGTTAAAAACAATATATCAATAAAAATCTAATTTGATTTGGCTAAAAGTTAAAAATAATAAGATAAAAATTATAAAAGATCCTATAAAACCCTATAAAACCCCATTAAAATTCCCATTAGGCCAGCCTGCTCGATGAAATAAAGGTCTTAAAGGTCCGGAAGTCAAGGGAGTATGCGTAGCCCCACAGGTAGTTCATTCCACAAGGCAGGTGCCCCCACAGAGAATGCTCTTCCCCTGGGAGCCGCCAGCCAGCATTGTTTGGCTGACGGCACCCTAAGGAGGCCTTCCCTGTGAGAGCGCACAGGTCAATGGGAGGCTATTGGTGGCAGTAGGCGGTCCCGTAAATATCCCCATCCCAAGCCATGGAGCACTTTAAAGGTGACTTTAAACTTACCATTATGACTCCCTTAGCCAAGCTGAAACTTACATGTGAAGACAACAATTGATTCTCTTATAAGTGATTTGGTTTTCTTTTCTTTATTCTTATTAGTATGGAAATTATGGAGTCTTGCATAAGTAGGCATTCCTTACTGACCTCCAATTGTAAATTATTCTAGTTCCATAGGTAGGGAAAATAATATCATCTGCGTTGGTTAGCTTTCATGATACACAAGGGGCATACACAAATATTTATTCTGAATTGGATTAACATAATTTCAAATCATTTATATTAAAATATTAGTTCCTAAGGTAAATTTTCAGCAGGTACTTGGATTTAATGTTTTCTTGAATATTCTTCAGAAAAATGTATTTATAAGGAATATTTTGCCAATTGACAAAAAGGGATCCTTTTTTGTAAATAAGAATTTTTACATGGAGGAATCAGTTGACAGTGACATCCTTTCACAAGATCATATTTCAAACATTTAGCATTTTTAAAAGGTGGTATAAATGTTTATACTTTGTTGCTTTGAATACTTTTTATTTTGTAACTTACTCTGATTATTTTTATGAACAATATGCAAATTCAACTGGTGGAGAACAAAGAGGAGAGCCGGTGAGCAAGTGGGGCCAGTTGCACAGCAGGGAGGACCCAAATTGTTGGGGGCAATAAAGTTGACTTTGTATATAATATACAAATGGATGAAGACTATTGCTTAACACAGTGTAAGCCACCCTGAGTCTTCGGAGAAGGGCGGGATATAAATTCAAATTAAAAAAAAGGGAGGAAAATCAGCTGTGGAACAGAGAGGCCAGTAGACCGAGAGCAGCACAATTACTGGCAAAGAACAAAGAGGTGAGCCAATGAGAGAATGGAACAGGGATGAGGAAAAGAGAGGTGAGGCAAGCTTGCTTGTTGACCATCCAGGCAGTCCCATTTGCTGATGGAAGCAGTGTCCTGGTGCGATGGATCAGCAAATGGGAGCCATTTGATTGCAGAGAGAAAAAAGCAGCAGCAGCACAGCAGGGAGAACAGCTAGCAGCAGCAAGGGGTAGCACAGTGAGCTAGAGCCTGAGACAGCACAGAGAGCAATGGGAAAAGATATGGTAGAGCTGAGTGGCAGGCTGAACGGAGCAGACTAGACAGCAGAGCTGAGCTGACTGGAAAGCTGAACTGCAGGCCGAGAGAGCTGAACATAACAGAAATGAGGTGAAAAGACCTCAGCACCAAAAGACAGAATGGAGCTGGCAGAGAGGCTGGAGCAGCAAAGGACATAAGTGAAGGCCACAATTTAAGCTAGAAGTCCCAATAGCCAGGGAGGGAAGATCCTGGTAGACAATAAAAATAAAAACAGACAGAAAATAAAAGACAAATAAATAGGCAAAAAATAAGGACAAGAGTGGGACATTAGAAATCAAAGAAGAACAAAATCAATCGAATAAATAAGGCAAATCTTAATAAGGTAGGGAGGAATTGGAGCTCAAAAACTTAAAAAAAATATAGGGAAGAAAAGGATAAATAAAACTAACATAACAGTATGCAAGTTAAATAAATAACAAGGTAGAAAAAAAAGAGCACAAAAAGGCCAGCAGCAGCAAAAGGGATAGAAAAAAAAGGAAACATAATTATTTTACCCCCTAAAGAACCAGCAAAAAGAAATAAACTCATGGAACAGGTGACTGATACTATTGTGGTATGCAACATACAGTATATTCCATGTATGTGTTTATGCCTAAAGAACACCCAAATTATACATGTATTAAATGTAAACTATGTGAACCACTAAAGGAAAAAGTAAGGGATCTAGAGGCAACCCTAACCAAACCCCAGCCTACACAAGGAAGCTGTCAAGGTTCCAGAAATACCTCTTCTGCGTAAAAGAAACTCAGAGACATTTCTTTTCCAGAGTTCTTTACTAGCATGAGGAGACTGGCACACGATGAGTGCAATTCCAAAACTGAAGTTCCGGATTCTTTTCCCCAGTTATACAAACCCCAAGAGTCCCACCCCCCTGACCCCTTTGATGGTCACATGGTCCCACGTTCTCCCAGTCCATTCGAATATCTTCTTGCCACTCTTCCTGCAGATGTGAACCCCATCCGACCTTGACCGTCTAAAGAATGTTACCATACCCCTCAGCCCCCCTTCTTCCCCTCAGGGGAAAAATGTGGCAGTGTCTGGAAACCTAAAGTCTAATATGGTTTCCAGGCCTGACAGAAGCTATATTCAAATCAAACCAAATAATGAGCAAATAACTCTCAGAGGATTTGACCCTGTTGATAAACCCTTGGAGGAAGACTAATGTCACACATAGAAGGAAACACAATAATCAAAGAAAGAAGCAGCATACTTATGAAAAACACCCCAGACTGCACCCCCCCAAAAAGAAGGTGAGTGTTGGTGATAGGAGATTTTATTCTCAAAGGAACAAAACCAGCCATTTGCAGACCAGACATACAATCCAGGGAAGTATATTGTCTTCCTGGAGGAAAAATCAAAGATGTGGCTGAGAATCTAACCAAAATAATTAGGCCCACAGATTACTACCCTTTCCTCCTCCTTCACATTGGGACAAATGACACAACAAAGAACCTGAGTACAACACTGAGAGATTATAAGCAACAGGCAACAAAGTTAAGGAGCTAGGAGCATAAGTAATGTTCTCATCAGTATTCCCAAAGAAAGGTCAACACCCATTGAGGAAAAAAATAATTCTAGAAATAAACCACTGGCTCAGGGGTCTGCAACCTTAAACACTCAGAGCCATCTGGACCCATTTCCCACAGAAAACACCAGGAACCACAAAACCTGGGTGGGCATGACCAACTCAACATCACTTACTCCCACCCAGTCACATGACAACACCCCAGCCATGCCTACCCAGGTTTTCTGGCTCCCGGTTTTTCTGTGGGAAATGAGTCTCTCTCTCTCTCTCTCTCTCCCTCCCCCCTCCCTCCCTCTGTCTCATCTCTCTCTCTCATTCTCTCTCCTCTCTCTCCTCTCTCTCTCTCTCTCTCTCTTTCTCTGTCTTTCCCCTTCTCTATTTCTCTGCTCTTTCTCTGTCTCTCTTTCTCTTTCTCTCTCTCTCTCTCTCTTGTGTGTGTTCCCTCTTGAACCATTTCTAAAAATAGGCGAGGGTTGATTTTTTTTGTTTTTTGTTTTTGCTGATGTTGTTCTTTTTTCTTCTTTGGATGCTTTTTACCATATAATTTAAATCAAGAGTCATTTCAGGTTCCCAAATAAATGAAACACTTTCATCCCTCTGCTGTGGCTTCCTGTCGGCTGAACCCACCACTGCCTGGCCCCACCTCTCACCCTCGCCCCCCTCCCAATCACTCCTTGCCTGAGAAGGTAAGGGTGACAGTGGTGGATGGAGACTCAGTCCATATTCCAGAGCAGGAGTGAAGCAGCCCTGTACTTGCCTCTTCTTTCAGCCCTTGCTGACATTCCGTGCACCTCGGTCGCTCAGGGAGATGTGCGACTATCTCTGTGCCCGGCCCGGCTGCAGTTGATGCCAGTGCTCTCACCGCCTCCATGGCCTGTAGTACGCTGTTCTTGCAGCGCCTTGCACAGCACACTTAAATTTAGCACACTTCACAATGGGGAAAACAGCATCCCCTGCTCCTCCTGGAGCCCATTACAATACGGAGCATTGGTTGCAGCTGGGCTGGGCTAGTGTCTCAGGGTGGAGACAAAGTTGTACATTTCCCCAAGCAACCAATGCTCCTTGTGGTAATGGGCTCCAAGAGGAGCAGGGGATGCTGTCTTTACCACTGTGAAGCACAGTCTGTTTTATTGGAGGATAGGTGAGTTTAGCTGCATGTCAAACTGCACACAGAGTAACATAGTGAGAACAGAAGAATTATCATGTTTGGACATATGATGATGTTTCTGAGAACATGCTGTGTAGGATGGGATGTCTTGTACTCTACTGCTTGCAGTAGAATGCCTGGGGTCAAGGTTTAATTCAAACATTTATTCAGGAATCAGATTTAAGACACATAAAGAGTTAAAGGGAATGGATTCTAATCCTCAAGGAACTGTAATTCTTGTATCACATCACATAGCCCTAACTCAAATGAAAGGGGCTGAGTTTAATGAGAAATATTGCTAAATAAATAAGATCATGATTGTAAAATGTGGGTTTGCAGATTATTTGCTTTTAATCTCTTGCTGCTGTGATTGCCTTCCATATGGTATTTCAATACCACATGGAAGGCAATCACAGCAGCAAGAGATTAAAAGCAAATATTGAAATACCACATTCTTTGCTGAAGATAGTTTTCACAAGATCTGACCAGATCATTGAAGGAATTGTCAGATTGTCAGAACTTCAACTCAAAGTAAAGTTTAAAAGTAAAACACTAAAGCAGTTTCCTGCTTCTATTTGTGACAATAGTCTACTTCATTCTGATAAAAAAAATCAGTACATTTTGAAGCCTATTATGAAGCCATTGATTGTCTCCATGGTGAAACTTTTGTCAGGGTAGATGATGAGCACTTGCCACAGAGTAGACATCATTAAATTAAATTAACAAAATTGTACAAACTCACATGTAAGCTGTGTCATGAATTGTAATATATTGCATTTTGTCACTTATGTGTAGGATGTAACAAGTGGATAAAAAGAACCAGCTACCTATGTATGCATTTATGAGTAGCTTTCCAGAGAACACATACAAACCGCCCCCTTAGAGTCATTGATTCCAAATACTGTAGGTAATTAATATGGAGCAGAGAAATAGGTGATACAGCATATAACGTGTACATTACTGGGAGTACAAAGCCTGTAATGACTGACTATAGATATAAAAAATTGCAAACCTTTACTACCATGCAGGTGTAAATTGACATAAAAGATGCTATGATAGTTTGAACATAAAATTGACATTTCATCAAGTAATGTATGACAAATCTCTATGTATTGAATGTCTTCCCTCTTGCTCTTGCTCCTGTTTCTCTTTCTGTCTTAGTTTGGCCAAATTCTTGTTCAATTAGAATTGGAAAAGCACAGAAACAATTGAATAATGTTTAATGCCACAAAACTTATCAAACCAGTATCAGCAGTTTCTTTTAACAGGAGGTAGAAATGACTGAAAATAACCTTTGAGCTTTTAAATCACTTAATACCATGTGTTCTCAGAAGAATTCAGAATGACTAGAAATAGAGTTTATTAAAACCTGTCTTGATCTTATATTTTTTAAGTAAATGGGATGTAATAAACTATTGCAGGGAATATGGAATGCATAAAAATATCTAGCTTAAGGGCATTTTTATAGTTCCCCTTTCTGCTATCTTTTACTTATGCTCCATCTGCTCCATCCTTGCTTAAGACTAGGATAAACTATATTGTTAGGTTCGGTTGCAACTGAAAATGCCAAGCCCTTCCTAACATTGCTCTGTAGAATTTTCACTGTAATTCTTTTTGTTTTCCTTCCTGGTTTAGGCACTCAAGAAAATTACTAAAATAGGTCTTCCTGTTGAGAGAAAAACTTGAAAAAGTATGTCTCAATGGCAGTCAAAATTATCCATGATAAAAACAGCAGTCCTGAAATCTGGCACAGTAAGCTCTGACACACATCAGATTTCTGAAAAAGCTAGCTAGGAAAATAAGGAGTTTGTTTAACCAATACAAAGGTATGTAATATCTGATTAAAATGAAATATAATGAAAAACTAGGAGACAGTGTTTGTAATAGTCTTTGAAAATATGGATAGTTCCTTCTAAATTGAAAACTGCCTTAGAGATGTATTCTAAGCTTTTCAGGGTTTCCCAATATTTCTCAAATTAGGATAAATAAAATTATTGGCTTGCTTGTAAAGATATACCCACTACCCATTGCATCTTTGTCTACTGATGAATACCAGCATTATTTTTAATTCTAGTAACATGCCACTTACACATCCTTCTTCCAGCATCTCTCTTTAATAGGTCGGGTTTTATCAACAACAAGGATTCCGTTTTTCAATTCTTCTCACAGTAAAACCATGCAATATTTTTCAGCAATATTTTTTGCTTTGATTTGATAGCCAAAATAGTTAGTGATGAAACTGTTCATCATTATTCTACAGATCCAATTTCTGATTGCCGTTTGCTTGCTGAAATTTCTTCCAGCTTTTGCCACAAATCAAGGCAGCTGCAAAAAATCTGTGGGGCTTTGCATACGGCATGGAAAATGATTGTTCTTGTTTTTATGATAGTTGTCAGAGCACTGCACACCAGAACAACTAGACACAAGAACAGTTTTTTCCCGAAGGCCATCACTCTGCTAAACAAATAATCCCTCAACACTGTCAAACTATTTACTAAATCTGCACTACTATTAATCTTCTCATTGTTCCCATCACCAATCTCTTTCCACTTATGACTGTATGACTGTAACTTTGTTTCTGGCAATCCTTATGATTTATATTGATATATTGACCATCATTTGTGTTGTAAATGTTGTACCTTGATGAACGTATCTTTTCTTTTATGTACACTGAGAGCATATGCACCAAGACAAATTCCTTGTGTGTCCAATCACACTTGGCCAATAAAAAATTCTATTCTATTCTATTCTAATCTGCTGTTCTCTGGCCCCATCTAGTGGCTGGAGCCTAGGGCCAAATACTAATCTTTATTATTTGGAAACTGATCTGGCTCTTTAACACATCCATCTTCCCATCACTCTTGATTCCAAAAACAAGTGCATTCTGGGAAGCAGTCTGAGGAAACAGAAGTACTGGGAAGAATCTAGCCTAATCCATGGCACATGTTCATCTGAGGACAAAACCCCCCATCCCATGCACACAGCATGAGATTTAAATTTATCTGTATTTGTTATTGTTATTCTCACCAGCAACTCAACACCACTTATGTGCATTTGGGTTCTTACTATATGTATTTCTATTTTTCCCAGTTTCACCTATCTTGTTTCTTTAATAAAGCATCCAGATCTATGTAAACAATCTGTTTTATTGGAGGATAGGTGGGTTTAGCTGCATGTCAAGATGCACACAGAGAAAAATGTGAGGACAGAACAATAGTATTAGTAGTCTAAATTTGTGTAGGGTAGCCCTGTGTAAGCCAGATGAAGAAGTAAGATTATATGCATTGTTGAGGTGCAAAAAGGATTCTATTTGCTTCAAAGAGGCACTTTATTTCACTCCAACCATTTCATTCTAGAATAATCAATAGCTAGAAAAGACATCTGCATATATAGAAACCTTTTCTAGACTTTTCAACACCCCATGTGGAAGCACACTACTTTGCATTATCCTGTTACCTCATTTAACACTGTAACTATACGTAATATTTCATAAGATGCTTTTTTCACTTACAACATCAAAAGGCTAGTTTATTTCTAGTTAGGAAATACGCCATCGCTGACTGTGTGTGTGTGGGGGGGGAATACTGACCCCCAGGGGAAGGGTGCGCAACTTAGCCGTTCTCCTGGACGATCGGCTGTCCTTAGAAGAATACTTGACGGCAGTCGCCAGGGGAGCATTTTATCAGGTTCACCTGATTCGCCAGTTGCGCCCCTTCCTTGATCGGGACTCCTTACGCACGGTCACTCATGCCCTCGTCACTTCCCGCCTGGACTATTGCAATGCTCTCTACATGGGGCTCCCCTTGAAGAGCACCAGGAGGCTCCAGCTAGTCCAGAATGCAGCCGTGCGGTGATAGAGGGGGCACCACGTTGCTCCCATATAACACCCATCCTGCGCGGCCTGCACTGGCTACCGGTAGCTTTCCGGGTGCAATTCAAGGTGCTGGTTACCATCTCTAAAGCGCTCCATGGCTTAGGACCGGGGTATTTGCGAGACCGCCTTCTGCCACCGATTGCCTCCCAACGACCTGTGCGCTCCCACAGAGCGGGCCTCCTCAGGGTGCCGTTGACCAAACAATGTAGGTTTATTTATTTATTTATTTATTTAATCAAATTTGTATTTGTAATTTGTAATCAAATTTGGCGGCCCCCAGGGGGAGGGCCTTCTCTGTGGCGGCACCAGCCCTATGGAACGAGCTACCTCCGGGGTTACGCCAACTCCCTGACCTCCGGGCCTTCAAGCGTGAACCAAAGACTTTATTATTTTACCGAGTGGGACTAGCCTAAGAATGTATTTTAGCAAAATTTTAATGGATTTTTAATCGGTCTTCGACCGTTTTAGTGATTAGGCCACTAAATATTTGTTTTTAAATTGTTTTTAAATAGTGTTTATTTATTATATTTATATCATAGTGTTATGTGTATTTTAATATTGGCTGTACACCGCCCTGAGTCCTTCGGGAGATGGTGCGGTATAAAAATGTAATTATAAATAAATAAATAAAAAATGTACATGTATACTATATACTAATGTTTGTCCCTTCCCCCATTTATGTACAGTAGGTTCTAGAAATATGGATTCATAGAGGGCTGTTATGTATAAAGTTGGTTAACAAAATCACAAATAAGGAGGTGATAAGCTGCCTGGGAAAGCAAAGAGAAATCATCATTAAAAAGCGAAAGTTAGCATATATTTTTTTTAAAATTTTTTTATTACTTTTTTCCAACAAACAAAAAAGAAAATACATTATTACACCCTTGTGCTATACATAAAAAAAAGGAAGATTTGGGTCTTCGGATATGTCCTCATGATTGCCAAAATCCACGTTCTCGAGGTACAGGTACCGAAGCATCCAATTTTCCAAGCGCATAGTCCACGAATGGTTTCCAAGTCTTCCAGAAAATATCTTCTTTATACACACCACTTCTAATTTTAATATCACATGTCATTTTATCATTTATGGCTAATTTCCACATTTCAGAATTCCACTCTTCTATTCTAAAAATCACATCTAATTTCCAATATCTAGCTGTTATAATTCTACCTATTATAATCATAATTCTAATCAATTCTTTTTCATATTTTGTTAATTCTATTTCCTTAATTACCAACAATAATATAGTTTCCACTCTCAATATTATTACTTTCCCCATCATTTCAAATATCATTTTCTCCAATTGTTGCCAAAACTTTTAACCTTATCACATTTATACCACATATGTTCATAAGTCCCCAATTCCATCTCACATCTCCAACATTTTTTACTAATTTTTTTATCCATTTGTGACAATCTTACTGGAGTCAAATACCATTTCCAAACAACTTTATAATTATGCTCTTTAATCCTTATAGATAAAGTTCTCATAATTCTACTATTCCAATTCACATTCCAATCTGACTCTGGTATTTCAATATTAAGATCTTTTTCCCAATTTGTCCTCATCACTCTTTGTAATTTTTCATCAGAATTTATAATCTTATAAACCCTACTAACGAGTCCCTTTAGCCCAATTTCATCTTTCATAATCCGAGATACTAAATATTCAAATTCAGTTTCACATCTATTTATCGAATAATTTTCCCTTAATTTTTTGTCCATTTTCTATCTGTATTTTTCAAACCAACTTAACCCTAATTTTTCAATAATTTCTTTATTCCTCCTTTCATTTTCCATAACTTTTATCCAATCTCTAATAATTTCTATATTTTCCTCTTTAATCACTTCATTACGTTTTATATTATTTTAATTGGCCAATTTCAATTGTCTCCCCAAAAGATTATATCCGAATTAAAATTTTAACAAATTTATTCCACATTTTTACTTAATCCCTTTAACCAATAACTTCTAATTACACATTTTGAGTTTGCTTTATCTAAAAACCACCTTGATCCAAATTTCTCTATATCCCTTAACTCTAAGTCTCTCCAATAGTTATCTTCACCTTTAAATATTTTTACCACTATCCGGATACCATACGCACAGTAATAATTAAATAATTTGGGGATTCCTAATCCACTCTCCCTTTGATTTTGATACCACATTTTCTTCACTAATCTAGGTCTTTTGCCACCATTACAAAATTTATCCAATTTTTTCTGATATCCTTCAATATCTTTCTCTGTCAAATTTAGCGGTAGCATCTCGAATAAAAAGTTGAACTTGGGCAGCAACATCATCTTACACATTGCAATTCTACCAAACCAAGACAACTTTAACATTTTATATTTGTCTATCTTCTTCTCAATTTCATTAATCACCACATCATAATTAAGTTTTTTCAATTCTTTAACCTTGAGTGAAAGCACTATACCCAAATATTTCAATGTATTTTTAATCCTTATCCCAAATTGCTCTTGCATATTCTCACACTCATTACCATTACTATCCATCAATAATTCTGACTTTGAACAATTTACTCAAAATTGTCATTTCCTCAAATTCTTTCAAATGCTTATATATCTTTTTCAGGTCTTTCTCTACATTTTTCAAAATAATTAAAGTATCATCCACATACAAATTTATCTTATACCCCTTATATCCTTCTAATTCTTCATCTTTTTCTATCATTTTTGTCAAAATTTCCATAGCTAATAAAAATAATGTTGGGGACAAGGGACATCCTTGTCTCGTACCTGCTTCTAATTTTATCTCTTCAGTTAATATTCCATTCACCTTCACTCTTGCACTGCTTTTTTGGTACAATTTTGAAATAACATGTATAAACTTATTACCAAAACCTAAAGCCTCCACAATTACTTTAATAGTTTCCCATTGTACAGAATCAAAAGCTTTAAAAATATCCAATGATACTATACCAATTTTATCACCGTTATATTCAGCTACATCTATAATATTTAATACTCTTCTAACAATATCACTCATGTATCTACCCTTCACAAAACCTACTTGGTTGTAACTTATATATCTATCTATAAATCTATTTAATCTATTACTTATAATAGCAGTAAATATCTTTGCATCCTGATTAATTAAAGAAATGGGCCGATAGGACTCAATCCTTTCTAAATCTTTATCTGGCTTAGGAATTAGGGATATCACCGTTCTATTCCATGACGAAGGTACTTCTCCACCATGTAATATTCCATTGAATAATTTTTGCAATCTTGGTATTATTAATTCAAGGTTTTGGTGAACGTCTTCAAAGCGCTCCATGGCATAGGGCCGGGCTATTTACGGGACCGCCTACTGCTACCGAATACCGACCCGTGCGCTCTCACAGAGAGGTACTCCTCAGGGTGCCGTGTCGTCTGGCGACGCCCAGAGGAAGGGCCTTCTCTGTGGGGGCTCCCGCCCTCTGGAACGAACTCCCCCCAGGACTTCGTCAACTCCCGGACCTCCGAAACTTTCGTCGCGAGCTTAAGACACACTTATTCATCTGCGCAGGACTGGATTAGGATTAGTTTTTAAATTTGTGGGTTTTTAATGGGTTTTTATCATTTATTCTAAATTTTTAATCTCGGCCAATTGAATAAGTTTTTTAATTGTATTTTAATAGTATTTATATTGTAATATTATTGTTTATTTTATCTGGCTGTGAACCGCCCTGAGTCCTTCGGGAGAAGGGCGGTATACAAATTTAAATAATAAATAAAAATAAATAAATAAATAAATTCTTTAAATTCTTTAAAGAATTTAAAGCATATTTTGGACATGTGATGTGACACCCAGAAAAATACTGCATCCTTCACTTAATCTTCTAGGGAAAGATTGAAGGCAAATGAGGTCCAGGCAGAAGAAGAACATCATGGCTTCAAAACCTAAGGGACTGGTTTGGACAAAACTCAGCAGCACTTTTTCATGTGGCTGTTGACAAAAATAGGATTGCCAACATGATTGCCAACGTCCGATGATGGATATGGCACAAGAAGAAGAAGGTTCTAGAATTCATAATTCTTAAGGAAACAGCATGTAGGAAAAGACATTATCTCTAAAACTACAATTCGACAATTACAACTACTTTAACTGAAAAAAAATAATTTTTGTAAATTTGAAAGAAGGGACTGAGTACCTAGCTCTACAATTCACAATGCAGAATATAGCTTTTTCTGATAATACTTATGGCTATCATTATTTTTTCCTCTTCCATAATCATAATGGGAAAAGACTGGGCTAGCTCAGCAAGATGTCCAGTCTCCAGTAAAGTGTATTTTTCCTTCCCTGTCCTATGTGACACCCGTGTGAATATGCCAATTCTGTCTATTAGGTTTCAGGAATAAACGGCTGTCAATTTCTCACTTGATTCAGGAATTCATATTCATAATAAATAAGGCTGAACAGAGATATGCTCAAACCGTAGTGACATTCTTGATGACTTACCACAGTAAAAGCTTTGTAGTGTTCTATCCATCCAGGCAGAGTAGAGTAGAGTAGAGTAGAGTAGAGTAGAGTAGAGTAGAGTAGAGTAGAATAGAATAGAATAGAATAGAATAGAAAAGAAAAGAATTCTTTATTGGCCGAGTGTGATTGGACACACAAGGAATTTGTCTTGGTGCATATGTTCTCAGTGTACATAAAAGAAAGATACATTTGTCAAGAATCATAAGGTACAACACTTAATGATAGTCATAGGGCACAAATAAGCAATCAATCAATATAAATTGTAAGGTTACAAGCAACAAAGTTATAATCATTCAGTCATAAGTGGAAGGAGATGGGTGATAGAAACGATGACAAGATTAATAATAGTATAGACTTAGTAAGACCAGAGTGCTGATTTCATAAAGATTTAGAAGTAACTATCTAGAGGAATAACTCAGTAGAATATTATATTACCACCCATTTACTATCCCTTCTGTCTTAGATTTTCTCTCATAATTTCCTAGATGAATTTATTATTTCATTCACTGCTCTACCCGTACACTCATCCATTCAAAAATGTTCTGTATCACTTTATGAGATGAACTATCAAGTGTAGGCAGATCACTCTAAAATACCAGATATTCTTATTAGCTTGGCTGGAGAAATAGACTTTCCTCAGACATGGAAAGAACATATAGTTTTCTCCTCTTTTTTTTTGCTGAGTGGGGCAGCTGCAGGTAAGCAGCTTGAACAAATTCATATCTTTTAATAAAGGAAAGATAAAAACAAGTGAGGGTGCCCCCCCCTTTTTTTCAGAGCTTTCTCTACTCTCCCTCTTTTCCCTAAAGAGTGCAATGCATTTGCAAATGTGATCAACAAAGAGAAACACAGCTTGAATTTATAGTGCCTAGGGAATGCACTGCAAATCAAATGTTGGACATTGAAAATCTCTATAGTGATAGAAGAAGATTCTTAACTATAATACTCAGTTTTTCAGGAGAGGCACCTGAGGAAACTTGACACTTGAGAAGGGAAGACCTATATAGTTATAAAAAGATAAGGATGGTCCTGCTGGATCTGGTAAGGTGATCTTAGCATTTTTTCCTGACAAAGGCCAACCAACCAGATGCTTCTGGAATATTTACAAATAGTAGAAGGAAATGCAATTTCCTTTTATCATTGTTCTCTTACATGTGATTTTTAGAGGCATGCTTTCACACAGGGAAAGAGATTCACTTTCTAGGCTTCCCAAAGAGAGATTGTGGTCAGAAGAATCCTTGAGTTTCTCATCCTTAAAAATGTGGGTTAAGTTTGGCACATTTAGAAAACTTTGAAGCAGCAGTTCATAGACTATTGTTTGGAGCAAGCAGACTGATGCTTCCAAAAGCAATTACAAGTGTTGCAAATTCAGATTTGTTTTTGAGGACTTTTTATGAGTTTGTGTCATAGTTGCAGATTATAGCTTTATTTTTGTATTGTCCACAGAATCCTGTCAAAGTTAGAGCAATTCTCAGAACAGATTTTAACATCCACAATGATATACACAGTTTAAAATAGCTCTCTTACACTAAACAGTTGCTCTTGACATTTTTTAGTTCCAAATCATATTCATACATTATGTAAATAAGATGCAATGTGTGCTGTCATTAGGTGTTGAAGTAAAATACTTTTATTAGTATAAATTTCAAATATTTAGGATTGTTTAAGACTGTCTTGCATTTTTGAAAGAAGTTCTAATGTTTACTATTTTATCTACTTCACTATACAGAATGCTTCTAAATCCATTTTTCGCTGGATTCCCTGGATAATGTAAAGACTCATGTAAAGACTCATGGACTTTTCTTGATTAACTATATGTCATAATTATGGCAAATCCCTCCCCAACCATTTTGTATCCTTTGTGTTTGTTTTTAATAAGCTATACTAGTGAAATGGTTTTCATCATGCCATACGATAGGAAACTATTTCCCCCGAATAGACAATGAATAACCTTGAGTATTGTAGAATACCAGCAGGTGGATGGGATTTAAAATCCATGGGCACAGTCTAAACAGTGGTATATCTTTTATCTTTCATATTCTGCATTTTTTCTTCCTATTTTTGCCAACCTCATTTCTCCGTAGAGGAAACCTGGATGATGGCCTTGCACTCACAAATTGGCTAACATTATTCTATGTTATATTAACAGTATTTAAGCCCACATGAAGGAGAGAAACATCCATCTTCCTATTCACATTGTTCTATCCTACCAGATGGTCCACCCATCTTGTGTGGGCAGTAGAAACTCTAAAACATCGCTTTTAATCATGTGAAAAACCTTTGCACTTTGTCACAGATCTTGTAACAGGTCCCTCAAATAACCCAGTCCCATGCCATGAAGGCCTTTAAAGGTCAAAACTATCACCTTGAAATGGTCCCAGAATTAAACTGGCAACCAATGCAGAAGTGTGACATGTGTTGTTCTAAAAGTAGACATAACTTCCTTGTGGCTGCATTCTATACCAGCTGAAGCCTTTGTATACTCCTCAAGGACAGCCCTATGTAAAGCACATTATGATAAGATAGTCTGGAAGTGACAAGGACATGAGTGACTATGAGCAAAGCCTCCCAATCCAGAAACAGGTGCGACTGGCACACAACATGAAGCTGTGCATGTCCTCTTAGCCACAAGTCATGAATCCAAGAAAACCCCCAAATTGCACATTGGGTCTGACTGGGAGAGTGCAGCCCCATCTAGCACCAAAGATGGAACTGGTAAGGCCCAAACCCAAAGTCTTGCCAGGGTTCCCTATTGTGACCTTCATAGTCACAATAGGGAACCCTATTCCCCTATTCCATAGGTGCAAGGGAAGATGTTCATGGCTTTGCTTAATTTCCCAGTGGCAGAGATAGATAATTGGGTATTGTTAAGTTCGGGTATTGACGAGGCAGGAGACCAGGTTAGTGACAACAGCTCTTTAATATAGTGTGACCCAGCAAAACTCTGGAGAAAAACCTCTCCTTATATACAGCCTGAGGCTGCAACCAATCAGGAACGAGATATTTCCCGCCTAAAACTCCCGCCAAAACTTACAGTAATACATTACACTCCTTCCCTCCCAGAAGGCACTTTGCCAATATTTGCATATTACTTCTCTACGTAGTCCTGCAGGTACGTGGGCGTCTCCTGACTCTCCCGGACCTCGCAGTTCACTTTCTGGAGTTGAGTCGAGCTTGCGGAGGGACTTTTCGTTCCTCTGAGCTCCTCCTCCCGGCCATCCGGCCCTGGATTATTCGCCGGCTCGGACCTGCTGTCCTCTAGAGGGACCGGAGGGTGTCGCTGGACCTCGCCTGACTCAGATAAGTCTCTGTTTGGTTCTATGCTTTCTGTTTGTTCTCGGCTCCAGTCAGCTGTGGGGTTAATTAAATCATAGTCAGGGCTGTCTCGCCTAATTCTGCCTTATCGCTCAATCTGTTTCTTAATTGATCTATGTGGCGCCTCCAAACTCTGCCATCGTCTATTTCCACTAGATAAGATTTGGGGCCCGTTTGTCTATGACTATCCCCTCTTCCAGTTAGGGCCGTCGCTGTAATTATGTGCCCACACTGAGTCTCCTATGTTTAACTCTCGGATTCTATCTGGTTTTGTTTTGAACCCGTCCTGTACGTAGTTCGGTGTAGCCGGTCTAGCGGGCACCGTAGCTTCCGCCCATTAATAGCTCGGCTGGGCTGCGGCGGTGGCCACACAGGGGTCCTGTGTTGACGGTTAGGAATGCGTCGATTTGTGCCTGCCAATCGCCGGGCCGCTTCGTGATAGCGCTTCTTTCGCACTCCGGACAAAGCGTTCAGCAAGGCCGTTCGACGCAGGGTGGAACGGCGCTGAGAGGCATGTCGGATGCCCTCTTCAGCCAGGTACCCTTCAAATAATGCTGCGGTGAACTGTGGGCGTTATCGGACACGAGGGTGTCCGGTAGCCGTGCGTGGCGAAAAGGTGTTTTAGTGCTGAGATGACAGCTCCAGCGGTTGTGGATTTCATTAGGATGATCTCCAGCCATTTGGAGAATGCATCCACCACAATTAGAAATGTTTGGCCGTGGAAGGGCGGCAAAATCAATGTGTATGCGGGACCAAGGGCCTTGGGGTTTCTCCACTCCAAAACTGGGGCCGTGGGTGGTAGTGGTCTGGATTCCTGACATACTTGGCATCGGCCAACCCTGTCACTGATTTCCCTGTCCATTAGGGGCCACCAGACATAGCTCCTAGCCAAACCCTTCATCCTCACAATTCCTGGGTGACCCTCATGCAGGAGTTCCAGAACTTTTTCTCAGCTTCTCTGGAACTACCACCCTATCCCCCAGAGCAGGCACCCCTTGCACAGACAATTCCCTCTTTCTTTACAAATTCTCAAAGCGTCGGCAGCGGCCATCCCTTGAACCCAACTGATTACAGTTCTTAAAACAACGTCCCGGTAGGAGGCCCGAGCCACTTCCTGCGATGTGACTGGCCCAGAGTCCCAAGAGTCAATTAGTAGAACGGGGTGCCGGAGTAGGGTCCTCGATTTCCCGGCAATGGGCATCTGCTCAGTGCGTCCGCATGCCCCAGCTCTTTCCAGGTCGATGCTGCAGTTTGTAAGAGTAGGCGGCCAAAAAATAGTCCATCTGGTCAGCCGGGTGATAGTGCCACTGGCGTTGGGCGGTCGCCAGCCAGTAAGCCCAATAGTGGTCTGTGGTCAGTGATAATTTCAAAGTCTCTCCCAAAACGTATTCGTGAAATTTTTCACCCTGACACTATTGCGAGAGCCTCCCTATCTAGCTGGCTGTAATTCTCTCAGCCGGGACATCGTTCGTGAATAGAACGCTATAGGGGCTTCAGTGCCGTTTGGGAGTCTGTGGCTAAGTACAGCTCCTACTCCATAGGGGACGCATCACAAACCAATACTAACGGCAGTCTGTTGTTGTATTGTATTAACAGGCTATCGCTTGATAGCAAACTTTTACTGCCTCAAATGCCCTATTCTCTGACTTCCCCACGACCAAACAGTGTTTTTCCAAGCAATTTATGCAGCGGTTCAGCAACGGTTGCCTTGTCTTTTAAAAACACGGCGTAAAGTTTACCAGACCCAGGAAAGCCTGGAGTTCTGTCTTGTTTTTGGGTGCTGGGGCTCTCTTTATCGCCTTGACTTTGCTCTCAGTGGGGTGAATCCCTTTTTTGTCTATTCTATAGCCCAAAAATTCAACAGATTCGACCCCTATCTGACACTTGCTTGCTTTGACTTTTAATCCTGCCGACCTAAAAATGGCCAAAACTTTCCTTAATCGCTTCCCCAGTTCTCTTAAATCTTCCCCTGATACCAACACATCATCGAAATAGGGCACGACTCCCGGTAACCCTTGTAGGAGCCGCTCCATCAAAATTTGGAATAGCCCCGGGGCCACACCCACCCCAAACTGTAACCGGGTGCACTTAAAGGCACCCGGTGCGTTACAATGGTCTGGGCTTCAGCTGTGCTAGCATCTACGGGTAGCTGTTGGTAGCTTGTGCCAAGTCTAATTTGGCGAAAACTTGTCCGTGCCCTAGTGAGTGCAATAAGTGTTGCACTACTGGAACTGGGTAGGCGCTCTTTTGCAATGCTTTGTTCAAGGTAGCCTTGTAATCAGCGCAAATTCTTATGGACCCGTCTGGTTTTATAGGGGTGACGATTGGCGTCTCCCATTTGGCATGGTCAACTGGCACTAGTATCCCCTGGCTGACTAATTTATCTAACTCTTTGTCGATTTTAGGTTTGAGTGCAAAAGGAACCCTCCTTGCCTTTAACCTAATGGGAGCTATTTGGGGGTCTAAATTGAAGGAGATAGGGGTCCCCTTGTACTTGCCTAAACGGTCCTCGAATACGTCTGCGAATTCCTCCATTAGGGCGTTTGCAGGTTGCATCCGCTCGGTGGACGCCAGTCACCCCATTCCCAACGCCCGGAACCAGTCTAGCCCCAGCAAGCTTGGCAAGGTTCCTCGACTAACGTGATGGGCAGGGTCTTTTCGTATGTCCCGTACTTGACCTCGACGGTCGTTGTCCTCGAACAGGGATGCGGTTGCCCTGGTAATCCTGCACCCGGAGCCGTTGTTTCTGTAGCTTGCGCTTTGCGATGTCGGCAAGGCTTTCACAAAAGTGTCCCAGGACATGATTGTGATAGCTGATCCTGTGTCTACTTCCAGTCGGCACGGTACGCCTTCAATTGTCGGGTTTGTGAAGATCTTTTCTTCGATGCGGGTAGCTGCGTGGTCTATGGTAACAGTCATTCGGTTTGACTTCGCTCTTTCTTTCCTGGCCAATCGCGGGTCGCCTTGCCGATCTCGCGCTCTGATTGGCTGGTTTGAAATTTCGGGAATGTGGGGTTTGCATCTCTGACTCAGAGCCGCTCTGATTGGCCGATTTGAATTTTCGGGGAAGGTTGGGGTGCTCGGCAGACTTGAGCCAGGTGCCCTTCCTTTCACACCGCCGCAAATGGCGCCCTGAACTTACATCTTTGGCGCTGATGTCGCCCCGCAACTTCCGCATTCCTCCGGGTCTTCCTTGTCGATTTTCCGGTGTAGTGGACTTCTTCCTCCTCTTCGCTGGTTGACTCACGATAGGTTTCTTCGTGGTGGACTGTGCTCGGCTTTGCGCCCGCCATCGGCGTGAGTCGCTTTGCAAGGTGTCTGCTGCATGGTTGGACATCTCATGGGCTCTGGCTTCGTCCAGGCGTTTGCCAATGTCAGGTTGCTCTTGGCTAGCAACCGTCTCCTCAAACGGATGTCTCTGACCCCCGTATAAGTTGTTCCAGCAGCTCTTCGTCCAGATCGCGGTACTGCAATGCTTGGAGGCTTGTCTCAGGGCTGCCATGTAGTCGCTGATAGACTCGCCTTCTTGTTGCCTCGCTCCCCAAACTCGTACCGTCGAGCGTATTTGGGCGGGGCTGGTGCGTGATTCTTCAGGAGGGTCTGAAGGGTCTGCCACGATACGGAGTGTAGCGGTGTTGGCTCCGCTAGGGCTTCTGCGACGGCGATGACTGCGGACCCACAGTGGCTTATGAAGTAAGCCCGTTTGCGGTTGTCGGAGACTCCTGTAACTCGTTTGCCTCCAGGAAACTTTCAAACGGGTCATATATATTCCCCATGTTTCCTGGGCAGGGTCAAACGGAGTGGGTGGCGTGTAGCCGGTCATCGCTGCATTCGCTATCACCTTGCTGGGTTTGATTCTCGTAGTGAGTTCAGCTCTGTTCTGGTGCTCTGCCTCAAGATCCCACCTTCGTCGCCAATGTTAAGTTCGGGTATTGACGAGGCAGGAGACCAGGTTAGTGACAACAGCTCTTTAATATAGTGTGACCCAGCAAAACTCTGGAGAAAAACCTCTCCTTATATACACTTCAGCCTGAGGCTGCAACCAATCAGGAACGAGATATTTCCCGCCTAAAACTCCCGCCAAAACTTACAGTAATACATTACAGGTATCATCAATATCCAACTGTTAAACTCACCCAATGGCTTCACATAGATGTGGAATGGGAGAGGAGAAAATACTGTGTCACTGCAGATAGTAAAGGCTGACCTCTCCTACTCGAGCACCATTGACTGAAATCAACCTGGCAGAAAGAAGCAAATCAGTACAACTGCCTCTCATGGAAGCCTATTACATAAAACCTTTAGCATCCAAACAAGTCTAGATGTCTTGTCTGCTTTGTCCAGAAAGAGCAGTAAAAAATAAATATATAAGCAATACAAATAATATCAAAATATACTGGAATCTGTAGTTAGCTTAAATCACAAACATTGACTAACTCTGAAGACTTTCTTTTCCTTGAAATAATTAAGGAGAAGAAAAGGGAAAAAGAAAAAAGAAAACACTTAAGCAATGAGTGTGGATTCTAACATGAGAAAAATTGATTGAAGGTTATGATAGATCTTTAGTTACAATGATACTGAAAAAACTATTATGTAAAATTTTTAAAGTGAATTTTTACTTGTTCTCTTCTCCCTTTTCTTTCCTCTGGACGATGCAAAATAATTTACAAATTATTATTGTAATATAAAGATATGATTGAAGATGATGTTTAACTAGAAGATGCAACAGAACATATACCAAGGGAGAATAAAAAGGTTTGATATAAATGGGAATAGAGAAAAGGGGGGAAAAGAAGTATAATTAGAGATAAAGATTAAAGATGGGGGCAAAAGGCAATTAGATCTCTAAGAAGATTGTAAATAAGAAAAGGGAAAATGAGAGACAATATATTGATGAAAGCATGGAAGGAGGGTTGGAAAATAACAAATTGGATTTGAACATGTACCTGGCAGATATTTTGTTCAGAAAAGACGTTTTTTATGTTGTCTGTGTCTAAAAAATAAAAAAAATTACAAAAAGGAAATAATTAATTTTGCTACACATGCTTCTTTAAATAAACTATAAACATTTGATTCATAATGGGCAGATGTAAAATGTTACAATAGCTTTAGAAATTCTGAACATATACTGAAATTCTAAGAACACTTTCCCAAGTAGATGGCAAGCCATATGTCTTTTTTTTTTAAAAAAACAAAACAATTATAAAATTCCAAAACACAGATTCCCCGAATACTCTGTATTACAGTATTCTGTGATTTCTCTCTCCCCCAGTTCTGTGTCTGACTCAGGGGTGAAATCCAGCAGGTTCTGGAGAACCAGTAGCGGAAATTTTAAGTAGTTCGGAGAACTGGCAAATACTACCTTTGGCTGGCCCCAGAGTGGGGTGGGAATGGAGATTTTGCAGTATCCTTCCCCTGGAGTGGGGTGGGAATGGAGATTTTGCAATATCCTTCCCTGCCATGCCCACCAAGCAACACCACGCCCACCAAGCCATGCCCACAGAACCGGTAGTTAAAAAATTTGAATTCTACCACTGATCTGACTTCTAGGGGAAAAAAATTAGAGGGAAGGAGATTTCTTTTGTGAAAATTAGGACTAAGTCTGTTCAAATCAGGCTTGATTTAATTTGATTTAGAGTTTTGAAATTTAAGATGACATGATTGAAAAGGAAAATCTGATTAGATTTGAGCCACTTCAAGATACGAGTTCGAAAAAGATTTACCCATAGCCTATAATGAAAAAGCATTAAAATGCCTGCAGGGTCTTTATATAAATACAATATTAAAGATAGCAAATCCAGAAAAAGCTACCACAGCAGTCTCCAAATATGTGACAGAATCTATATTGTCCTCCACCACTGCAGAATGTCCTTTTGCATTTAAAAAAAAAACTTTCAAAATGTAAAAGTAATCTCCTGCATTTTCACCCACTTTCTGGGGTGCTAAATTTGGCATGACACTGAAGAATAACCATTAACCTGCTAATGTAGATTAGTGTACTTCCTTTCCTTTCCTTTCCTTTCCTTTCCTTTCCTTTCCTTTCCTTTCCTTTCCTTTCCTTTCCTTTCCTTTCCTTTCCTTTCCTTTCCTTTCCTTTCCTTCCCTTCCCTTCCCTTCCCTTCCCTTCCCTTTCCTCCCCTCTCCAAAATAGCTTAGTCCTCCTTCAACCATTGAAGCTCACTAGGTGACTTTGGGTCAGAGTCTGAGTCTATCTCATCTCAAGCAGAATTATTTTTTATTGGGACACAATCAGAAAAACAGATTGTAGGGCTCCAGTGACGTCACCGCTCCTGCTGGGTGCTCTAACAGGGCACTCCGCCTTAGAAGATTGTAAAAGTCAGTGAAACAGTATAAATCACTGTTCACTGACCTTAGCATACCCTTTGGGCAAAAGAGGGTTATGCAGAGCTGTGGAAAAGTGGTAGATATAGACAGGGGGTTTGCTCTTAAGAGCAAATTTTGCTGGATTTATGATCCCACCGAATTCCACTACCTCCAACTTCAAACATGCTCCTGTTTTTTTTTCAGGAAAAAGGAGTAGGAGAGTTGCTTCTACTCAAAAGGACTTATTAAATTGATTGATTTTCTAAGCAGACGGGAATTTCACAAGCGTTCGATCTTTGATGTAGAATCAACACGGCAAGTACCGACTCCCTTTTTGAAACCTGAAACCTTTCTTTGTCTCTGATTAATTGACTTTTAAAATGGCGTCTGAAAGTGAAAGTAAAATTTTTTAGTACAACAAAGTAGCGTTATTTGTGGATTGTTACAAACGGAGTTCTCTTATACTGAATGGAGTAAAGGAAAGTTGTTAAGTTTAAATTCCTGATTCTTTTGAAGACAGAATGGCAGCTAAACCTTTAAAGCCTTCTGGAAGAAGGGGATCTGAACCAAGTCTTGAGGATATATTGAAAGAACAATTAAAACTTTCTGAAGATAGGCAAAAAGAGATGATGGAGAATTTTAATGCAAAAATAAGAGAAGATATTCTCATGGCAGTTCAAGGACTGAGTAAAAAAATTGAGGGATTGGAAGAGGAAATGCAACAGATCTCTCAGTCAAATAAGCATTTAGAAGATAAAATGCAAGGTGTTCAGAAAAAAGTGGATCAAAATGAAGATCAGGTTGTGATATTACAATATAAACTTATGGAAGGAGCTCTTAGAATTCGTAGTATGCAAGAACAGCGAGGAGAAGACTTAAGAAAAATTATATCAGAAGCATTGGCTGAATTTATTGAAGTGGAACCCCAAGAGGTAGCTTACCAAATTGATAAAATATATAGTTAATTCCTGGATCGCAAGACAGAGAAAGCTTCCTCGGGACATTGTGGTTTATTTTGTGAAAAGGACTATGAGAAATCAGATTTTGCAAGTTTCATATCAGACAACTTTAAAAATTGGAGAACAGGAGCTGAAGGTGTTGAAAGAGATTCCTTCCAAGATGTTAAGAGATAGGAAGGAATTTGTTTTTTTTACACAAGAACTTAAAAAACATCAGATTCAATTCAGATGGGAGGTGCCAGTTGGACTGACAGTATTTTATCAAGGAAGGAGATACAGAATTGACACTGTTTTAAAGGCAAAGGATTTTCTTTCTACAGTTTTGAAAGTTGAAACAGAAGTGATAGAAAAACTTCAAGAGATTCAAGAAGGCGTGGTGATCCAAGAGCCTTTATTGCTGCCAGCATTAGAGGAACCACAAGAGCAAAGGGTGACAAGAGGAGCTCTTAAGTGTAAAGAAGAGCAACAGTCTCAAAGTAAAAGTCAGGACCCCAGTATGGAAGCTGTGGGAGGAGCCAGACGGAAGATACCGGAGGAGGATCTTCCGTTGTTGGCTTCAAAGCTTCAGGAGGCCAGTAATGGCAAATAGAATTTTGTCATGGAATGTTAATGGCTTGAATTCAGCTCAGAAAAGAAGGAAAATATTTCACTACTTGAAACAATTTAAAAATGATGTGATTTGCCTGCAAGAGACACATATAAAATTATCAGACCAAAAATACTTAATTAACTCAAAATTAGGTAAACATTTTGTTGCATCAGCTTTGGAAAAGAAGCATGGAATTGTTGTATATATCAGGAAGGATATACCAGCTAAGTTAATTGAGGCAGATATTCAAGGATGATTTATTGCTATTGAACTAGTGATAGATGCAAAAAAGACTTTGCTGATAGGTATTTATGCACCTAATCAGCAACAAGAAAAGTTTTATAAAATGTTACACAAGAGGTTGATCCTCTGGGATTATAGTTCGTTTATTTTATTAGGAAACTGGAATGGAGTAATTGATACAAGAAGTGATAAGAGAACCTCTTCCAAGAAGATACCTATACATGCAAAATTACCAAAATCCTTTTTTCAAATGATGGAAGACTATGAGTTTAGAGATATATGGAGGTTACGGAATCCAGATGAGAGAGATTTTACTTTTTTTTTCGATAGGCACCAATCTTTCTCACGTATTGATTTTATTTTAATTTCTAATGACTTGCTTTCTAGGGTGAAGAAAATGAAGATATTTCCGAGGTGTTTAACTGACCATAGCCCAGTATGGATGGAATTATTACAAGGAAAAAAAGGTGGTAGAACATGGAGGTTGAATGAAAATCTGTTTAGATATGAGGATAATGTAAATCATTGTAAGAAACAGTTGAAAGAATTTTTTGATTTTAATATGCACAAAAGGACACCTATAGGAACTGTGTGGGAGGCGAGTAAAGCTTTTATTAGAGCAGCAAGACTGTTGATTGGACAATATTGGAAGAAAGAAGAGGTACTTACAATAGAAGAATGGATACTGAAAGTCATTAATTTGGCTGAGATGGCTAAAATCTCAGCTTTTTTAAAAGACAATACGCAGGAAAGATATTTAATTGAATGGAAAAAATGGATTGATTATATACAAAACAGATAGATTAAGAAATATCAGATTGCCTTTGAATAATTAGAAAGTTATTTTATTTAATGGGGAGGGGGTTGGGAGATGAAAAGCTTTGGATGAGGTTAATTGGATTGGAAGGGAAAATTTTATTCTATGTTTGGTTTATGTATAACAATACCTTGTGATTGACCCGGGAAGCCGGGGAAGGAGGGGAAGGGGTTTTGGGAGGGGGGGAAAAAGGGGTGAAAATGTCTTTTTTAAAAAAAACTTTTTCAATAAAAAAAAAAAGAAAAAGAAAAACAGATTGTAGATTAATTATATAATACATTATAATAAAAATACATTTTATAATGTAATAAAGTATAAATTGGTGGTTATAACAATTACATCCAGAAATTTTGCTACTGGTTTTATATATAAAACTTTAAACTGAGTTTACTGTCTCCTTCACAGGAAATTGTAGGAGCTATTTCTGAGTCTATATCCGTAGTCTAACAGCTTTGGATCAAGGTCAGCTTCCATTTGATTAATTAGGTACAGAAGGTATTTTGGCTATAGGAACTATCTCTCTTGTGGTGCACTTTCTCACAATTAGTCAGAGTCACTCAGAAGCTTCATATCGTGAAGTCAGCAAAAAGACTCAGCAAAAATTTGTCAGAGAAGCTCAATCTGAGTAAAAAAAAATGAATTAACTGCTGAATTTATACTGACTCTTTCTAAAGTAATCTGTGTTGTTCAATATTTTTCTTTTCTGAAAGAATAGGCTTGAAATTGTTATCACTGTCATCTGTTTGAAACAGTTCTTCAAAGAAATAACTTGAAATGACACCAACAAATAGGTATTTCTTTGATTTAATTATTGTTTTACAGTTATCTATACATTTGAGTACTATAATTTATGATAGCTAAATTACAAAAAGTTAGAATCATAATTGGAAGTGATTGGCTGAATTCCTTGCCAGTGTAGAAATCCAATATTTAAAAAACACACTTTCTGAGATAGCAGTATTTTCTGATAAGAACTACTAAGTAGTAGTTCTTAGTTGTTGTTTTTTATTTATATCCCACCCTTTTTTGTTTTGTCCAAATGACTTTATATTTTGAGTTCGTTTTTATTTAATCAAAAAATGTTTCATCATCCATAAAATTGCTGAAATATTTGAACAATTTTGTCTTGAATGGAACTTGCTTGTGCAGTAGAATACTTGTTTCCATATCACTTGGAATGAAAAGTCTTGAACAAAGCCCAAAGCCCAATGAAATTCTAAATAAATAAAACAGAATATTAAACTTGAAATAATTATCTAGGAAAAATATATAGACGTGAGGAAGATCCAGGATTACATGTGTAGCTCCAAGGCTAATGCATTTTTAGGATGTCTTGGGAGAAATTACTCATCAGGTGGGAAGAAGGAATGGTCCATTCAGTTCTGTTTGGATTATATTACATTTTAAGTTAAACATTATAAACTGGGAAATTATATAGCAACCTGACAAATATAATGAACTATCTGGAGGCCAAATCCAATAAAGTTAAAAGTTTAAACATATTCTGCCTAGAGAAGAGAATATTAAAATGTATGACATCTACATCTGGCTTTGATTTAAGAAAAGTGAATTCCCAAGTGAGCACCCTTAAAATGATTAGTCCATGCAGACCATTCTCTGCCTCCAGAAACTGTTTCACAACTATGAGTTTTCTGCAACAGAAGCAAGTTTCTTTCAAGCATGAGTTGATTCTGCAGGAAGATGTGTGACTTTTAAACAATCTGATATTTTCTGGAACTAATTCTGAAGGGATATTTAGCCTTCCCTTCATTGGCAGAAACCAAGGAGGGAACCGTGGAGATGGAAACAATGTAAGACTATTGAATGAACTTGTCATACCTTTATTTTTATTCTATTTGAACAAGCTTATGTTCTTTTTAGGTCAGTTTTTCATGTATTTAATAATAATAAACCATTTTCTTTTCTTTTTTTTCATACGAGCATGAAATCATTAGGCTTTGCTTACAATGAACATGTTTTGAGAGAAAAGTTCTGAATCCTAGGTAGTCCTACACATTGATGATGATGATGATGATGATGATGTTATTATCCATTCAGTCATGTCTGATTCTTACAAATTCTATGGGCCATGTCTCTACATTTTCTGATCTTGCACTGCTTCTTTGAGGTTTTTTCCTTCCAGTTTCTTCCATTTCTGATGTTATATGCTTCAGTACTTGCTTGGTAGTCACCTTTCCTGTCCAAGGAGTATGTGGAAGTCTTCTCCAAGAGCTCAAACATTGATTTTCTTCCTGTCTTGCATTTTTAAGGTCCAACTTTCACAACCTGATAGAGTTGACCAGCTTACATTTGGTTGCCAGGCTGATATCCTTGCTTTTCCATATTCAGCTCATGTTTATCATTGTTGTGCAACTCAGTGCAATCCGATATTCTGTTTCTGGGCTGCATTCACCACTTTGAGTGATCTGCATCTCTAGGAAAGTGAATTTTTCCACGCATTTTATCTCTTCACCATCAATTTCTATTTTGATGCTTCTCTTCCTTGCAGTTGTCATGAGCTTGGTCTTTTTGATGTTCAGAATTAAAGAAGCTGAATGTTTAAGTTCCATGTGAGTCAGAAAAATGTTAATGCTGTTTAAGAATTACCTTAAGTTTAATAAGTAGATTTCTTAAAGCAGGGGTACCTTTCATATGTGCATTGAAGCTTAGCAAAACATTGCTTCATTTAATGTATTGAAGAAGGGGATTCTGCATGTCCAGTACCCTTTCTTCAAATCATGTCCAAACCTTAAACAGCCTTAGAACACTTCATCACTCACACAAATACTTGCATTTAAATTTTACACTATTTTTTGCCCCATTTTATCCATTTTATATGAATTTTTACAAGGATAGTTTTGGACAATTTTATCTAATATACACAGCTTGAATCAAGGAATACATGACAAAAATGCCAATCATAAGCAGAACTGTATCTTGACTGCAAATTAATTTGGGAAAAGTCAATTAAATCAATTCATTTAAAATATGGAACAAAAAACAAGTTGCCTCATCTTTAATTTTAAGATACCTTATTCCATAATTTGTTATTTTCTACCACCATGCTACAAAGTGATTTATGGATTTTACAAACCAATACTTCTAAAAACCAAATGCAGCCCAAATGGACATACCAAAATTTGTATTTGAAAGGTGTTATAAAACCATTATGATAATAATATAGTCTGCTAACCATGATGTTCTAGCTGAGTTGTTATGTTTATTTTATGGATAGAAAAATTAATCTGGAAAAAGAAAAGAAAGTTTTTAAAATTTAATATCCCTGTTTTGTATATATTTTTTAAAAAATATTTTCCCCAATGGATATTGACATTTTAAAAGTTAATGTGATTTTTAATATTGCACTAAAAACAGAAGTTTGACACTTTCATATTTTATCATCCCTACAAAATAAGTATTAGTTGTGCATTATTGAGACTTTGATTTAGCTAGTGGCTTCGCATTGAAAACTAAAAAATCTCAGACTTGTGAACAATGTTTCTCTTTCATTATTCATCCTAATCTTCTAACTTCAGAGCCTCATAAGACATGAAATGTATTGTCAAAATCAGAATAGTAGCCATTAAATTTTGTATCCAGTTGGCTATGGTAGTAGAAATGAATTAAATCTTAAAGTGCCTTTAATTCTCGCAAACAGGGGGGAGGAATTTGTTTCCAATTCCAATTTGTTTCCTCGCTCAGCTTCTTTAGATAGGTTTTATGTCAGCAGGTTTGTTTTCAAGTGGAGTATAGCTATCTTGCACTTGTTACACAGTGGGACCCCAGTTATTACATAAAACATCATCATTGCATTAATTATTGATCTGTTTCAAGCTTTCATTAGAGAACTAAAGTATTTCTTTGATGTCTGGAAGAATCTTTAGCTCCTTTTTTGTTTTGCAAAAGAAAAAAAAGAAAAAATAGGAGTACCAACATTGTTTTCATTAATGTTTCAAATGATATCTAACACAGCAGTCCTTTACAGCCTCCTATGAGGTTACAAATATTATAATCACCAGTGTGTGCATGTTTTTTCACCTATTTTCTTTTTCTAGTCGGGGAGATAAAAAAGAGAAGTGCTTTGAACCTGTGATTAATCACTAAATATATAAAGTTATTGAAAACCTATTTCTTGTTTATTTATACCTACTATATAACCCAATCAATGCAAAATGGCACATGCAACATTTGTGATGTTAATGTTAAATGCAAGATGAATACGTTACAGTGTAATCGTTACAGGCTTATCCATGCTGCCTGGTGACCCAATTGCCATAGTGGGCAACTAATCATTTCTACAGGGCAGAAATGGTTCATGTCATCCTCACCACCCATCATCAAAGTATTCTTAGGCTGTCTTTTCCTACTAAACATCTGGAGAACATTTTTCTATGTAAAGGCTCCAGTCAATTTGGCATTGTAGAGTAGCAATTCCTTGGCTATTTTTCAGAAGAAGGAACAACCTTCAACTGAGTTAAGGCTTACTATTCTTGAATTCTTTAAAGTTGCATTTTTACTATGAGGGGTCTAGTAGCACAATGGCTATAATTCTGACTGTTGATTTCAATTGTGTGAATCCAGCATGTGCATTTTAAGGCTGCCATGGTCCAATTGGTCTGGAAGGCATCTGCCCGTGGAATACTTTTTTTAAAGGATTGTAAGGATAGCAATAATTTTAGTAAAATACTTTTCACTGCATTGCTAGTGAGTGCTGCTACAAGGCAGTAGGGCTAGGTATTGAACATATATGAAAGCTGACATGGCTTCTAACAAAGAAATTCCAGAGGACACAGTTGACACGGTCTACAAAATAGTTTTTAACAGAAGAAAAGCAAGATATATGATCTTTTAATGGAAAGGCCAACGAAGATAAAGGGAACACCATGGCACTAAGGAAAATAAAAGATTGCATGGTTAAATAAAACATATGATTTGATTTGATTTGATTTTAATCAGATTTATAAGACAACCTAAGTTATAATAAAGCTGAGTAGAGTAGATGTGAGACACACTTAATAAAAGAAAGCAATAATGCTGTCATAAACAGAGCCAACATATTCATACCATTCCCTTAGAAGATATAAACTCTATACCAATACTTTGATAAAAAGTCAGGTCTTTAAAGCCCATTTAAAGAACATCAAGGTTGGGATTATCCAATTTTTGGAAGATACAAATGGCACTCTTTTAAAGATGGAACCTGGGAGTATGTCCACTTTCTTTGGATCTATCCAGAGAGGTGCTCTTCCAGATTGCCAGCTCAACAATATAAAGAGAATTATAGGTCAAAATCAGCACGTTAAAGTATCAAAGTATCAAATCTGGCAGATTTCTGCTTATTTGAAAGACTATACACAAGAAAAATATATTTTAGAATGGAAAAATATATTTTAGAATGGAAAATGTGGATTGATTATATTCAAAATAAGTATCAGATAAAAAAATATCGAATAGCATATGAGTAAATTTAGGAAATATTTTGTATTAGATATATTTTTGAAGGAGAGGGGAATTGAGAGTGTGATTATGTGTGGAGTGACTAGAGATCATAATTTAAGATTTATTTTGGATTATGATTGTTAGTTTTGATACCCTGCATTTTGTTCTGGGAAGTTGGGGGGGGGAGGGGGGAGGGGAACTGGGGGGGTTGAGGGTAGAGGAGTGATGGTTAATGTACAGGGATTATTGAAGATGTATAAATATAATTAATGTAGGGTCGGGTCTGCCCAGCTACCATTTTAGAATGGTGGAGAGGGAGAAAGGAGGAGAGAGTAGGAGGTAGGAAAGAGGAGAAGAGGGGTAGAAGAGGGAGAAGAGGAAGGAAGAGGGTAGAAGAGGGAGAAGGAAGGTATAGGGTGGAGGGAGGAGAGGATGTAGATAAGAGAAGGGGAGGAAAGTCTGGAAAGTAGAAGAAGGTAGAAGAGGGAAGAGAGTTAAAAGGAGGGGGTGGTGACTGGGCAAGCCTGACTAATTGTATATGACTGTACATTGGATGAATTGTTGGATATGAATGTAAAAATAAAACTTTTTTATAAAAAAAATCAGCACATTAAATTGTACCTAAACCTTATGGATAATAAATGCATAATGCACAATAGAGATATTACATGGACATACTAATTTATATCCATAACTGCTCACGCTGCTTCATTTTGGACCAGCTATAGCTTCTAATGGTCTTCAAAGGTAGAGCCCTATGTAGACCCATATTTGTATCCTCTTTTTTTATAATATTGTCCCAATAGTAAAAGTACCTCATAAAACAGGGACCCCATTAAAACTACACAAAACAGTGAACATTAAACCTAAAGGCATATTAACGATGGACTAATATCATAAATAATTTAAAAGCCTTTGAAAACAACAAGGAAAAAATAATAAAGGTGAAGCTTAGTGAACATCTAGAACAAAAGGATATACATAGTAGCCCCAACATTCTCAGAATTTTAAGGATAGCAAATAGTGACTAGAGAGCATAGCAGTGGCAATAAAGGTATGGAAATTGAATAGAAGCTTGGACAAGTGAGCTGGTTTGCTGGATGCAAATGAAAATTGTCTTTTACCCACACTGAGTTCTGCAGGACATCTCTTGGTAATGCTATATTGTTCATATAATATATGTTGTTCTCAGGTGCATGTTGTTTTTCAAGCCAAAATTATTTTCCAGCTTTAGTTTCAAGGATCAAATTCAAACACTGACATACGGATTTGTGGTATGTGCATAGGGAACAGATTGGTTTAATAGATTTTTGTTTTGAAATATTGTTCAAAATTTATTCTCATTATATTTACTGGGTCTTTCATTCAAAATGTTAGCAGAATATTCATCTAGTATAGATTCTAGCATTTAACTATTAAACCTTTGAACTTTGACACACATTTTACAGGAAAAGTCAACTCTAAATAAGGAAAAGCTAATTAAATCCCCCATTCCCAAATAATCTTGCTGATGCCAGCAAAGTACAGAATAGGCAATAATTCCTTTTGGAATACATTTTCATTACTGATGAGATTACAGCAGCAAGGAAACACAAGACCATTCTCAGGGGATTGATAGAGCAGAAAATGTACAAGCGTTGCTTTCATCTCTTTGGGTTAACTACAGTAAAGTTAACTTGGAAAATTGAAAAACAACAAAATTAGAGTGGAATCATCCTTTCCTACTGCATTTATTATTTACATTTGATTTTTTAAATCTTATTACGTTGGACTTGATAAAAAACATTTCTGAAATAAAAAAGCTAGCCTAAATATTTGAAAGTTATTACTTAAGTAAAGATCTTCTATCTGGTCCTGAATCCATTCCAAGCAAATGAAATATCTTTCCCTCTCCAACACAACATAGTGATGTTTCTATAAATGTATGCAGGTAGTCCTTTGATTTACAACAGTTCTTTAATGACCATTCAAAAGTACAACAGCCCTGAAAAAAGTGACTTATGACCATTTTTCACAGTTACAACCTTGATCAAAATTCCCCATGATCAAAATTCATATGCTTGGCAACTAGTTCATAGTTACGACCATTGCTGTGTTCCAAGGTCATGTGATCACTTTTACAATGTTTTGACAAGCAAAGTCAATGGGGAAATCCAGATTCACTTAACAACTGGTTATTTAACTTATCAGTTGCTGTGATTCACTTAACAACTGTGGCAAGAAAGGTCGTAAACGGGGGAAAAACTCACTTAACAAATGTCTCACTTAACAACAGAAATTTTGGGTTCAATTGCAGTCATAAATTGAGGACTACCTGTACTAATATTCAGATAAAAACATAGAATAAACATGACAGATGGATTATATCATACTTTAAAAGTTGATATATATTATTATGAAACTTTGCTTAATAGACGCAGGTGTTTTGGTGAATGAGTGCCTAATTGCCAGCTTTTTCTGATAAAAATGTTACTGATTAACAAGTAGCTTGATCCAATGGTGGTGCTGTTTCGAATACCCATATTGATAATGGCAATGTAACATGTTTATGATCTCATACATCCCCAGGAGCAAAAAATAAAGTGAAATAAGGCCAGTATATTCAAGAGACAACTGCACCATTTTCGTAACAATTCCATTGCCACCCATCAATCACAACACTATACATTGTTAATGGCACAAAATTATTCAGGCATGAAAGGCATCAATCAGTACAAAGTAATGGCAAGACAAACCTAGTAGGTCAGCTTAACCTACCACAGAGACACCCACAGCAACCACCTAAACAGAGTGCTGCAGTGCAGTGATACAAAATTTGAAAAATACAGTATTATTATTGCTGCATACTGTTTCATTTTTTTGTTTAAATGCATAATATGAATAAATACAATTTGGAATATAATTTTCTTATGAATGTGACTGCTAATCCATAAACCTGGAGATATTGTAAGTGAAGCCTAACTAATGTTTTATATTTGAGATTTACCCCAGCGGAAATATCAAAATGGTGTTCTTGTGACAGGACAGTTAAAGACCGATAGATTATCAGTTGTCTTCTTCTATATAGTATTTGCAAGTAATTGAAAAGTGCTGCCATATCCTTCCCCCTCAGTCCTGTCTTCTCAAGGCAAAACATAAGCAGTTCTTTCTTACTTTTATTTTCTTCCGGATCATTCTTAATTTGTTAATTCTTAATTTCCATTTTTGTTTCACTGAATCTTTCTTAACAGCATAAATACTTGAGATTGATCTGACCAAGGCAGATACAGTGGAACTAGAGCATGCAGTGAAGTGGGAAGTATACTTCTGCTGATGCAGGCTAATATTACATTTGTTTTTGCACAAACTAGGTCATACTATTCAGCTTGTGATCAATTATACCCTGAATGTATTCCCCAGCCTATATCTGTAACAATTAATATTTTTTTCCTAAGTGAGGAACTTTGAATTAGGCTCTGCTAAATTTCATGTGATTATTTTCAACTCATCTTTTTACCTTATCAAGTCCACCTTCAATTTTATGTCTCCTAAACTAATTAGTTATCCCATCCAATTGTGTCACTCTGTCTTAGCTCAACCAACCTAAATCACAGGTTTATTGTAGGAAAAATAGGAGGCAGGAACTTTCATTAGCTATGTATGCTAATAATGATTAAGCCATCATAAATAAAAGCAGGACAAAAATTCATTAATTCAATAAATTTTACTTCTTCATCCAAATCATTAATAAGAATGTACCCCTGAATTTTTGGACATCTAATTTGTCTTTACTGGCAAACTGTTTTTAAGCATTCTGAGTATGATTTTATGTGAACTATCATACCATTCCAGTTATAGTTATCAAAATGTTATAGGGTACACTATCAAATGCTTTGCTGAAATTGAAATATATATTACCTACACAGCATTTTATCATGTTCTACTTAGGAAGTCACCAGATCAAAAAATGAAATAAGATCAGTCTGGCTCTGCTTGTTCATTACCATCAAATCAAATAAAATTAAACCAGGACACTTTATTATATGGCTATAGAATATTCCCTGCTATCAGTGCCTTGTCTGTATAGTGTGTACATTTGCAAAAACAATTACAAAAAATAGTTCGCCTGGATCTAGCAGCTATTTCTCTTTCTTTAGACTTGTAAATCCATTCAAAATTCTACCTACATTTGGCTCCATTTTTCCTGTTATAGGATCATTATTACAATGAGTTTATTAAACTTTTATTAGAATCTGTTTTCTTGAAGTCCACAGTTAAACATAGAGACCAATGCTCCAAATATACTAAGCAAGCAAGAATGATTGATTTTTTTATTGTTTCCTTCAGAGTCAGTCATGTCATACTTTGACAGTCATGTCATACTTTGACTGGAAAAAGAGACTAGAATGGACTCCAATCAAGGCTACTTTCCAAAGCATAACATTTTGGCACCTACTGCAAATTTATTCCCATAGAAATCTATGGTTGAGACTGTCATTACCATGTGCATGCAGTAATTCTAGAGGAAAGGCAGATCACCCAGGTCTCTGGCTGAAGGACATTTTTTTTATTCTCATGGGACAGGAAACATAAATGCAGGACAAATGAGAACATAACCTCCCTGAAATTTTTCTGAGTTTTTTTTTTTTTTGTAAACCTTTCCCTCCCCTCTTTCAGTATCAAAGCAGAATATTTAATGAGATGGAGGCTTAGCAGAGGCCAATGCATGCAGAAGAAAGCCAGTCTATGTTGAAGCCATTACCGTTTGAAGTATCAAAAGTCCAATGATACTATTTTCTTCATTTTTTGTTACATTTAAATCTGTTAAAAACAGCATATGCATAACTGCAAAATACTAGACCTTGAATGTTATTTGTGCCAGCCTTCATTCTTAACAGTGGTCTCTTGCCATTTGGGTATCAGTTTCAGAGATTCCAAAGGTGAAAGCCTACCTGTCACTATAGACAGCTTAGTAGTACATGTCTTATTCTTCCAAAATGTCACTTCTCACTCCCTGCTGAATACACCTGTCTGACCCATAACACATCTTTGGCTCTCTGAGAGTGTACGCTGTCTCTTATCTTGTATTGTTTAATTATTGAAAGCATTTTGGGATAAAGGTGTATGGCAGTTGCTTCACAAAGTAATTTTTGTTTGTATCAAGTATGAAGACTTGCAACTGTCTTTTAAAAAAAATGTGTGTGTGTGTGTGTGTGTGAGAGAGAGAGAGATGAAGAAATGACTTTACTATGTGAAGCATAGAAAGCACTAGCTTTCTGTTGCAAAAGCATTTTTTTTTCTTTTGCCTACAGGTATCATTTCTAGATGATGCATTTGGCTTCAGATGAAACCAGATGGGAGCATTTTACATTTTGGTTCAAAAATCAAAATTGCAAACCTCTTAAAGACACTTCTTCAAGAAACACAAGACGGACATTATACTGAAAAATGAAGTGGAAAAGCTGCAGGTGGGCTCAGTTTCTTTCTCATATGCAAGAGTATGAAAATAGGATGGAATGAAACTTTGAATCAGATGAAGACATGCAAGACTCATGTTTCAGAAATTCAAATACTGAGCTTTGAATAAGGTTCCTCCACTGAAATCTATGCTGTATCAGTGGATATTCTTTTTTGAATATATGTTTTATTGATACATTTTTAAAATAAACATAAAAATTTCCCTATCTTATTGAACAGCGTGTTGTCCGGGCATGGTAGAAATACAACAATCATCATCATCATCATAATAATAAACATGTCAATATTAATCACAAAGTAATAGTATAATTAGTTTATCCATCTTGCAAAATTTTCAATACAATTTTTAAAAATCTTTTTTATCTTTTTAATTTCTAACCTCTGTTTCTGTTAGTTAGCCACAAATCCCATGTTAACGAATGTTCTGTTTTTTCCTTTCCTTTCCTTTTAAATGTTAATCTTGGCACATTCTAATTTTTTTTTATAACACTTTCCTCTGTAGGGATCTCTTCATTTTTCCACTGTTGTGCAAGCACAATTCTTGCTGCCATTAATACATGTAAAATTAAGTATGTATTCCCTTTATTATACTGTTCTGGTAATATACCCAACAGAATTATTTCTGGTTTCAAATCTATGTATTGCTTTATCATTTTTTCTAACCAAGAATGAATTTTAGTCCAGTATTTTTTTGCCTTTTGGCATGTCCACCACATATGATAATATGAAGCTGGTATCTGATTACACTTCCAACATTTGGCTGACAAATTTTCAACCATCTTTGCTAGCTTCGCTGGTGGTAAATGCCAGCGAACATTTGTATAGATTTTCCTTGTATGCCGTAGACATTGTTAGTTAGTTAGTTTACAATTTCTGCCATTTATCTAATTCTATTGGATAACCAACTTTTTTCACCCATCTTATAATTGTTTCTTTCATTTGCTCTTCTTCCATTTTAATACTCAATAGATAGGCCCTCATCTTCACCCATACCAATTGGCCCCCATCTTCACCGATATTTTCAATAAATCACTAGAGGTGTGTTATGTTCCTTCTTGCTTCAAACGCTCTACCATCATCCCAGTGCCGAAGAAGCCCACCATCAAGGAACTGAATGACTACAGACCAGTTGCTCTAACATCTGTAGTCATGAAAACCTTTGAAAGGCTAGTGCTTTCCTACTTGAAAACCATCACTGATCCGCTGTTAGACCCCTTGCAATTTGCATACCGAGCAAACAGATCAGCAGATGATGCTGTTAATATGGCTCTGCACTACATCCTACAGCATCTTGAGTCTTCAAAGACCTATGCAAGGGTCCTTTTTGTAGACTTTAGTTCAGCATTCAATGCCATCATTCCAGACATTCTTCTAACTAAGCTAAACCAGCTACAGGTACCGGAACAGACTTGTAAGTGGATCACAAGCTTCCTAACAAACAGGAAGCAGCAGGTGAAGCTAAGCAAGATCACATCAAATACCTGTACAATTAGCACAGGGGCCCCCCAAGGCTGTGTGCTCTCCCCACTTCTCTTCTCTCTGTATACCAATGACTGCATCTCCAATGATCCATCTGTTAAGCTACTGAAGTTCGCAGATGACACAACAGTGATTGGTCTCATTCGAGACAATGACGAATCCACATATAGATGAGAGGTCGAACGACTAGCCTTGTGATGCAACCAAAACAATCTGGAACTGAACACACTCAAAACCGTAGAAATGGTGGTAGACTTTAGGAGAAACCCTTCCATACTTCCACCTCTCACAATACTAGACAACACAGTATCAACAGTAGAAACCTTCAAATTTCTAGGTTCTATCATATCGCAAGATCTAAAATGGACAGCTAACATCAAAAACATCATTAAAAAAGGACAACAAAGAATGTTCTTTCTGCGCCAACTCAGTAAGCTCAAACTGCCCAAGGAGCTGCTGATTCAGAGGAATTATTGAGTCTGTCATTTGCACCTCTATAACTGTCTGGTTCGGTTCTGCAACCCAACAAGAAAAACACAGACTTCAGAGGATAATTAGAACTGCAGAAAAAATAATTGCTACCAACCTGCCTTCCATTGAGGACCTGTATACTGCACGAATCAAGAAGAGGGCCGTGAAAATATTTACAGACCCCTCGCATCCTTGACATAAACTGTTTCAACTCCTACCCTCAAAACGACGCTATAGAGCACTGCACACCAGAACAACTAGACACAAGAACAGTTTTTTCCCAAGGGCCATCACTCTGCTAAACAAATAATTCCATCAACACTGTCAAACTATTTACTGAATCTGCACTACTATTAATCTTCTCATAGTTCCCATCACCAATCTCTTTCCATTTATGACTGTATGACTATAACTTGTTGCTGGCAATCCTTATGATTTATACTGATATATTGACCATCAATTGTGTTGTAAATGTTGTACCTTGATGAACGTATCTTTTCTTTTATGTACACTGAGAGCATATGCACCAAGACAAATTCCTTGTGTGTCCAATCACACTTGGCCAATAAAAAAAAAAAATTCTAAAAAAATTCTAGTTATACATTTTTAAATTAATTTTTCATCTGTCCTTAGTAATATCTGATCTAATTCCAATTTCAAAGAGTTCCCCTTTGTCATTTAAGATGTCCTTATATCTTACAATTTTTTCCATATTAAATACATTTGGATGTATCAGTGTCAGACAGGAGAGTCAGACTGGTATTTTCATATAATTACTTTCTTTGATTTTCCCCATACTAACAACAATGCATTTCTAACAAAATGTCTTTGAAAATATCCATGTATTTAATTTTTTGCATACCATAGAAAAGCATGCCACCCCAATTGGAGATCATGTCCCTCCAAATTTAATAATCTTTCTTGTCTCAGATTTACCCATTCTTTCACCCAGAGTGCAGAGGTCTGGTAATATAGCTCCCAATCTGACAACCGAAAGCCCCCTCTATATTTGGTATCTTGTAGCAGTTTCAATCTTATTCTTGCTTTTTTTCCTTACCAAATATACTTTAATATCATTTTATTTAATTCTTGAAAGATTTTTTTTTCTAATTTTATCAGGATTGTTTGGAAAAAGAATAATAGTCTTGGTAAAATATTCATTTTTATTGTAACTATTCTTCCTGTCATCGATAGCTGCAGGTTTTTCCATTTCTCCGGGGCTATTTTGATTTGTTATAATAATGTCATACGGTTATCTTTTTAAATAGTTGCACATCTTGCTGTTAACTGTATTCCTAAATGTTTAACTTTTTTATCTATCTGTATATCTATCTTCTCCACCAGCTCCTTTTTTTATTTCTCTGTAACATTTTTTACTAGTATTTTAGTTTTCCCTTTATTCATTTTCAATCCTGCAACTTCACCATATTCTGGTATCCTTTTTATTAACTTGGGTTCAGATTCCTGTGGTTCTTCTAGAATAAATACCAGGTCAACTGCAAATGCCTGTAGTTTGTACTTTTCTGTTTTTATTTCCATTCCTTTTATTTCTTGATCTTGTCTGATGTTTAATACTTCTAACATTAAAATGAACAGTAAAGAGGCAGTGGACATCCTTGTCTCGTGCCTTTCCTTATGTTAAAGTTCTTTGTCATGTCCCCATTCACCTTTGCAGTTTGTTTAGAATATATAGCCTTAATCATGTTCATAAATTTCTCCCCAAAATCCATATATTTTAATTGTAATAGCATAAATTGCCAATTTACATTATCAAATGCTTTCTGTGCATCTAAAAATATCAACACCATTTGTTTTTCGGAATGTACTTCATAGTACTCCAATGAATTCAAGATAATTCTCATATTAATTTTGATTAGCCTTTTGGGTAGAAATCTATTCTGGTCTGAATATATAAATTCATTCAAGAATCTTTTTAATCTCTGCAATTATTGAATCGTATATTTTGTAATCTGCATTTGATAGTGATATTGACCTGTAATTTCTTATCTGCGTAATATCTGATTCTTCTTTTGGTATTGGAGTTATATTTGCTTCCATCCACATATTTGGAATTTTGGCCTCTAACAGTACTTCATTATAAAGTTCCAACATTGGCAAACCCAAAGTGTCTTGTAAACATTTATAAAGTTCTGTCGGTAGTCCATCTGGTCCTGGTATTTTATTATTTTTTGTTTCTTGATCGCCTCTGTTAATTCCATCATTGTTATTTTTTCATTTAACATAACCTTCACTGTTTCAGGCATTTTGGGTAGTTCAGCTTTCTCCAAATATTGTTTTATTTTTTATTCTGACACCTTCTCTTGATTATTTAATTTTTCATAATAATTCTGGATTATTTTCTTTTTAATTTCATTCTGCTGGTGAAGGATTTCCTTTTCCTATGTATCAATTTCTTCTCGTTCTCTTTTTTCAGTTTATATGTTAACCATCTTCCTGGTTTGTTAGCATTTTCAAAGTAGTTTTGTTTTGCTCTTTTAATTTTTTGTGCTAGTTCTTCTGTTTCCATTAAATTAAGTTCGTGTTTTATTAGTTGCATTTGTTTTTTAAGATTTCTTTTTTGCAGTTCATTCTGTAGCTCTATTTTCAGTCTTTAATCTTCTTCTGTTACTCTCTTTTGTGTTTGCATCTTTTTCTTGTTCTTTTTTGCTATGTAGGTTATAACTAGTCCCAGAATATATGCTTTGCTGTATCCTGTATGTTTTGTAGTGAAGTCTCTTCTTTTCTGTTCTCCTTAAAAAAGAAATCCATTTCTTTTTCCATTATTTGTATATATTTTTTATCTTTTAGTATCGCTTGATTCAGTATCCATCTCGCTTTTTTTCTTTGGCCTTTCCATTTTATTTTTATTGGATTATGATCTGCCCAAACATTTGTTTCAATTTCTATCTCTTGTAAATTTGGTCTTAATTCTGGTTTCATCCATATCATATCTATTCTTGACTGTGACTGATGTCTATCTGAATAAAATGTGTATTGACTTTTCCTTCAGTTCATTTCTCTCTGTGTATCTTTAAGTAATAGTTGTTCTGTCATGTTAAAAAAGTTTCTTGGTAGTATTTTTCGTCCCTTTTTACCTGTTTTTCTGCTTCTATAGTCCAATTTTGCATTCACAGTTGCATTAAAATCTCTTAACACACAAATGTTTTCATAGTCCATTTTGGTTATTTTCATATGGAGTTTTTTAATAAAATTCCTCTTGTTTGTTATTTGGTGCATATATTGCTATCAACACTATTTGTTTTTGGTTTATTGTTACCTCCACCATCAAAATTCTCCCTTCTTCATCTATGTAAATTTGCTTAGCATTTATTGTTTCCTTTATGCCACCCCTCTTTTCTTTTGTTGTGCTAATGAGAAATATACTTTTCCAATTTTGGGGTATTCTAGAAGCTTGCTATGTTGTTTTTTAATATGGACTTCTTGGAGACAAATTAAAATTAATTTTTGTAATTTTGTGAAGGTTTTTTTCCTTTTAATTGATGAGTTCAATCCATTTATGTTGATTGATAACATCTTTAACTCTTCTTCCATCTTGTCACTTATATATAGGTTGTATTGTCCTAGTAGATCTTATTTCTCTCTGTTTCTTTGCTTTTGCTCCTTCTCATTCTGCTCATTCTATTTTCTCAGCCTCACTTTCTTCTTGCCACATAGTCTTTTCCACATTTACTGGTTCCTTTTGTCTTTTACACTCTGCTTCCTCTCCCCTTTCCTGTTCCCCAGCGGTGCCAAACTGATATTCATAGAATTCATAGAATTCATAGAATTCATGTGCTTTATCTAATGAGTCCAATCTATATCTTTTTTTCATTCCAAGTTACTAATATCCCCTCTGGTGTCAACCATCTAAAATTTACATTGTATTTAATCAGCTGGCCTGTCAGAAATTGTTATTGTCTCCTTAGGTTTTGTACCTAAGCACCTGTACCTAAACACCTGTGTACCTTGGCACCTATTTCAACACCAAAATTTCTTTGCCTTTGTATTACAATGGTTCATCTCTTGCTTTTTTGAGTACTTCAACTTTTATCTTCTTAACAAATCTGATGTACTTCTCTTGGGAGATTTCATTGATCTCAGCCTGCATTTCCTGCTGTAACGTGTTTGCCAACAGTTCTGTCATGATGTCGGGTAGGTGTTCCCCTTTTTCCTCTTCTATATTTTGAAATCTCAGAAAATAAGCAACAATGTCATGTTTTCCTCCAGCTCTTTGTTTTCCTGTGACAACCTTTGCTTCATTTCCTCCATTTTTTTCTCTGCTTGTTCTGATTTCTCTTCTATTATCTGAATCCTTTGCTCATGTTTTTCCTATCATTTGTTGAAAATTCCCTGTTCTTTCATTCATATTTTGTATTGTTTCTTTCACCTCTCCCAACTCACATTTTACCTCATTATGTTTTTTTGTTATGGCCTCCTGTAAAGATTGGAATATCACCATATCTTTTTGAAATGAATTTGATTTTTCTGATTGAAACATACTTTTTATATACCTTTGATTTAATGGGCTTGATAGTGCTGCTGATATTGCAGATGATGGTGAAGATGTTGTTTTCTTTCCTAATTTGCTTAGGTTTGGGTTGCTTGCCATTTCTGCTTGTATCTATTAACCAAGTTAATCTAACCCTTAGTTTAGCTAAATACACAATAATCTCCTATTCCCCAACCAGCTCCTGACCCCACTCTTTTAATCTATTAGTAAACCAAGGGGAGAACACACTTTTCCTTCCAATTTCCAACCAATTTCACAATCTTGTAATTTTTATAGTCCACCAGATCAGTCCATGAACTAATCCCAAAACTATTTTGAACACTTCTTTACAAACAGTTGTTTCCCTCCTCCTCCTCCTCCTCCTGTTTATTAATTATTATTTCTATTACAAATTAATATTTGTAATCCACAAGGTCCATCAATTCCCCAAGACGTTGTAGTTCTCAGTTCACTATTAGATGTATTTATAATCCCAAAATATTAAGCTAGCAGGAAGAACAAAATTCACTGTTTGCAGTATCTAACCAATCCAGGAACCAGAGAGGAAAAAAGAAGAAGGAAAAAATAGAAGGAAAAAAGAGGGGAAAAAATTATCCACTAAGTCTCCAAACAAATCCAAACTGTTTCTCTACTTCACTTTAGTAAATATATTTGTAATCCACAATGGTTGAAAGCATTTCAATGTTTTCATTTCCATCTTTTTTAAAGTCGATCTAAGCTTTAATAACCGTAAAATCAGTTCCAATATTTGTTAAATGTAAGAAAACAGGAAAAAGAAAAGAACCAGTCCAGGCTTTCCTGTAGTTTTAGCTCGTGCCTTTTTTTAAAAAAGTAAATCAGCCTTTTTCCAGATCTGTCAAAGGGTCAGAATCTTAGTCGCCACTAGGCTTTGGGGAGCGGGAAAGAGACATCCTGCCTCCCCCTCTTGAGTCTCACTCTCAAAAAAGCAATTATTTTGGGGGGAAATTCCACCCAGAAGTTAGAAAAGATTTTTGCCCAGATCACTCATGCTGCTGCTCAATCTTTCTCAGAATCTTCTTCAGTCAGGCTGTCCCAGCTTAGTCTGGCTGTAATGCCCATCTTCTTCTCCTGCTAGATTGAGGGCTTCCTCTGGATCTGCAAGAGGTTGCTCAATTCCCTGCAATCTACAGAGTGTCCCCTTTACTTTTGTCACTTCTCTGGGGTGACCTTTGGCCCCCTGGACGTCTCCTGGCAGGTAGGAGCCCTGCTAATCCACCACCATATCACCATTATGTCAGTTCTACCTTCTATCAGTGGATATTCTGATCAGATGACTATATACAAGGTTTTTGTTATTGGCAAAAATAGTTGTATTATGAATTCTTCTTCTTTGAAATATACAAAAATGGCTACAGTTATACAATTCTTATTTTCCCACATACTGTAGCTTAGAATTACTTACCAAACACAAACCAGTTTTGAAGAACATGAGTGCTCCTTTTAGAAATGTGTTTTAAACTATTCAATACATTGTAGAAAACATTAAAAATTTAACAGCCTTATAAATTCTGGATCATTTCAAAGGTGCAATTGCTTCTTTCCATAGCGACAAGTCCAATGCCTACAGGAAGTCTTGAAAAATGGCATCAATGCAATGTGATTGTTTTACTCCCCTGGATTGAAAACTGTATTGCCAGTGCTACTGGGATTTAGGACTATGTAGATCAGGGTAAATCTGGTTATGCCAAAGCTGCAAGGGTTCAGATGTTATTCATTTCGTTTTGTTTCAGTGAATCATGTTGTCCCAAATGTTTGCTAGTGTCAAATTTTGTCTGGATATTTCCAGGATAGGATAAATTCTTGCAATGCACTTTTTTGTCTGCCATGCACATCATTATAATTTTTTATATATAACTACCCCAAGTGTTATATATAACACTTTTTTCTTATTCACTTTTTTCTTATTACTTTCTTTTGAAAGTAATAATTGTTTATATTCAGTTAGACTCTATATATTTGTCTATACAGCATTCCTAATTTCATGTGTTTCTTGATTCCTTCTATTATTCAAAAAAAGTTTTATATTCAGTTATATGAGGAAGATATATAAGTTCAATATATTAACTCTTCTCTTCTCTTCTCTTCTCTTCTCTTCTCCTCTCCTCTCTTCTTTTCTCCTCTCCTCTCCTCTCCTCTCCTCTCCTCTCCTCTCCTCTCCTCTCCTCTCCTCTCCTCCCTTCCCTTCCCTTCCCTCCCTTCCCTTCCCTTCCCTATTGTTTTCTTTTTTTGTCTATCTTTTAATATTCAGAAGTTGTATTCAAGAATTTACAAATTTTAGGATTCTGGTTGAGTATGGCTTTTATGGAGACATCTTTTGTGATTTTAAAGTACACTAAGTAATACATTTTATCTAGAAGATTCTTTAGAGAAGATTTGCGTAAGAAAAAATGAAAATCTATCCCAAAGAATCCTACAAAAACAAAAAGTAAAAAAAATTCAGCTATGTAGACATTTTTTAAATTTTTGTTGCTTTTATTTATTTACTTATTTTAAAAAGAAAAACAAAAACAAAAAGTATGATAAAAATATTGTATTAACAGGGAGTTCTCTTATGGATATGTATATTACTTATATAAAGTTTTATATCATAGTTTCATTAAAGGATGACCATATACTTTTATATGGTATACTTTTATATGGTATACTTTTATTTATTTTAAAATATTTACTTTTGCTATCTTACAAGAAGCAGTGGTGGAGATAAATTCCAGATTATTTTGAAATTTTCCAATTAATTCAATGGAATGAATTATAAACAGAAACAGAATTGTGCTCAGATTTTCGTATTTTGGCCTGCAAGCATATGAATTACCTATGCCAATGTGCTAATAAAACTGGTGAATGGTTTCAAACATGGCTTCTGTAGATGTGTGTAAATCAGACCCTAAGGCCAGTGGTTCAAGATTCCAAAAGCAAAAGGTGAGATATGGCCTTGTAACTTAAATTTTGATGGCAAGCCAATGTAGTCGCTCCAAGATTCAGCTTGGGAAAATAAGCCCATAGGTTAAAATGGAAAAGTATTATATGCTTGCGGCTGCTTCATTTATTTAGAATAGAATAGAATAGAATAGAATAGAATTTTTTATTGGCCAAGTGTGATTGGACACACAAGGAATTTGTCTTGGTGCATATGCTCTCAGTGTACATAAAAGAAAAGATACGTTCATCAAGGTACAACATTTACAACACAATTGATGATCAATATATCAATATAAACCATAAGGATTGCCAGCAACAAGTTATAGTCATACAGTCATAAGTGGAAAGAGATTGGCGATGGGAACTATGAAACGATTAATAGTAGTGCAGATTCAGTAAATAGTCTGACAGTGTTGATGGAATTATTTGTTTAGCAGAGTGATGGCCTTCGGGAAAAAACTGTTCTTGTGTCTAGTTGTTCTGGTGTGCAGTGCTCTATAGCGTCGTTTTGAGGGTAGGAGTTGAAACAGTTTATGTCCAGGATGCAAGGGATCTGCAAATATTTTCACGGCCCTCTTCTTGATTCGTGCAGTATACAGGTCCTCAATGGAAGGCAAGTTGGTAGCAATTATTTTTTCTGCAGTTCTAATTATCCTCTGAAGTCTGTGTTTTTCTTGTTGGGTTGCAGAACCGAACCAGACAGTTATAGAGGTGCAAATGACAGACTCAATAATTCCTCTGTAGAATTGGATCAGCAGCTCCTTGGGCAGTTTGAGCTTACTGAGTTGGCGCAGAAAGAACATTCTTTGTTGTCCTTTTTTAATGAAGAAAAATAAAATAGTTGGGATGATAGAACTTTTGGAGGACATTGACCTTGCCAGGTTTTCCACTGAATATCTTCGATGTTTTGCTGCCATAAATGGTTTGAAATATTTCCCTGCACACCTTGTTTAAGGCAGAGAGAGTAGATTGAGAAAAAGACAGCACAGTGGCAACTTCCAATTGTCTAGAAAAGAGTCTAAATTGTGCTGAACCAATGCAGAATGTGTCCTAGTCTACATTTGAAACAAGACCTTTTCAAAACTATTTAAAAGATGAACTTTTATTTTCCATTTCCTGGGATGACAGGGGAAAATCACCACTAACTTGTCCTTGTAGCAGTCTGTGCTTCTGGGTTTTGGGATGACAAGAAGATTAGCCTGGGTACTTGGCAAGCTTGCCCCTCTGGGGAAGAATCTTTTCACGGGTGCCAGGGCTCACTTGTGTTCAGCTTATAGGTTAGTTAGTTGTACAAGAAAGAACCCAGCACAGTGACATACAAAGCCACAGATAAAGAATCTGGCACAGATAAAAAAAATGGCATTTGTAAGTTTGCCACTTCTTAGTCTTAAAAATAGTAAATGTTTAGGCTAGTGTCTAATAAATATTAATTTGATATTCATTCAACATTGTCAATAGCCTGATATTACAAAACTTTAAGATTTGAGTCAAGGGCATAAACTGCTTTGATACAATTGGGTGTGGTTGTCTAATTGAATATTCTCTGAATATTGAGAAGGCAGTTGTATTGGCAGCCTAGCACAATAGTATAATATTCGATTAACACAAGAAATAAACATTTAATAAACATCAGGATTATTTGTGTGTAGCTGCTCACACTGAGAGCTGAGAAAGAGGATGAAGGTGCTTGAAACAAGATTATTGACAGGTAAAATGTTTTAATGAGATATTAAAACTCATTCATTGTCTTTTCAAATATAAGACAGCTCATTACACCCTGACTCTCCTCACCCATTTTCTGCATTGATAATTAAGACAACAGGCTAGAAACTGGGTGACTGTGAATTTATTTATTTGTCACATTTAGAAACTGCCTATCTCCCTCACACACTCCCTCCTTCACTCTGGGCAGTATACAAATCAAGTTAAAACATAAAACTGAATATAAAACTATAAAATAGAGACAAGAATAACATTCAATAATAAAAATTAATTATAAGGATGGGGAGGGCTTAAGGGTGCTAACTACCCCACAGGTGCATAATCCTCTGTGAGCCCAAAGCAAGATGGAAGAGCCAAGTCTTTAGATATTTTCAAAAAGCCTGGAAGCTTACCTTGCTTTTTGGGGGAGAATATTCCAATTGGCAGGGGCAATGGGCAAAGAAGAGAAGGCCCTCTTCTTGGACTCAACCAGTCAGAATGCTTTAACAGATGAAGTCTGCAACATACCTTCCCTACCTGAATGTGTGGAGAACCTTAGGCATGAAAGCCAACTGGTGGCTTTGGGCCAGTCCTCCTCTTTTTGTCTAGCCCACCACACAGGATTATTGTGGGAAAGATAGGAGGAGGAAGGAGTATTAAATATGTTTGCCAGCTTGAGTTAGTTTTTAAAAAGTAATAAATGTGGGATATAAAAAAATAAGTTGTAACATTACATGTTATCTATAACAGTCCCCTAAATACTAGAAAAGCCACTAGATCTGTGTAGCACTTTGAAGTTCAGCAAAGTATTTCAAAGCCACTTCATTCAAGTGATTGCTTCAGCAGGAATCTCTGCTTTGATTTTTATAAATCGGTTTTGACAGAATGAAGCTTTGTCAATGAATGAATGAATGAACATTACGTTTCTTTGAAACATCTAACCAATAGCCATATTTTCATTCTCTCACTTGTCTTTTACATAAGCAAGTTGAGATTTTATTTTAGAGCTATGAAATAAAGAATGATTATATTTTGAAGTCTGAAATCTGAAATAAATTATCATCTGATCATTGGAAAACTCCCACTACATGGTTATAACACTATTCTAAGAATCATACACTGTGGTCAAGATGAATCATCAGCTTTCTATTTCACTTTATTTTCAGTAAACCAGGCTTCAATAATTAGATTTTTCCTCTTATGTTAAAGTTGAATTCAGTGTTTTCTATTTAATTTTATTTTGTTCATTCTCAGCATATATGCATTTGGAGAATATATAATTATGTAAAAATATGCTGCAAATATTTAGGCTGTTTTCCACATTTGTTTAGAGTGATTTTCATGAAGCTGGTCCTTCTGGAAAATAGCACAGAGCAGTTTGTCAGTGTTACTAAAATCTATATTAAATTGGATTGACAGACAAGAAGCCACATTGTATAATGATTACCAAATCTTCATTTCTATCCTGCTATTAGAAATTCTAATTCTCTCTACCATAGGGTGTACAGTTGTGGGTATGGCTTCTAATGTCTCTTCAAAAATTGCTACCCAGTTGTTTTTTAATGAAATGGATAGATAAAATAGTGTGAATCAGAAAACAGTAATTCTGTGGCCAAAGGTTATAAGAGTCTTTCAGGGGATATAGCAGTGGTGGGATTCAGCCAGTTCGCACCACTTTGGGAGAACCGGTTGTTAACTTTCTGAGCAGTTTGGTGAACTGGTTGTTGGAAGAAATCATTAGCCAGAGAACGTTATTAAATCATTTGAATCCCACCACTGGGCTATAGCTTATATTTCTAATTTTATTTTATCACAATAGCACCAATTACATGGTAAGAGCAATCTGAAATATCATATGTGACTTTATTTTCATTCTGAATTTTTTCCATTGTGCCATTTGTAACCTTGCAGTTCCCCAACCTTGTGCTCTCAGTTAAGAAAACACACACTGTTCAGAACACCAGCCAGAATTTCCCTTTACTATGGGAATTTTGGATGAATTTTGGGTGACACAATCTCAACATATCTGAATGGAACAGGATATGAAAGGTTACTATAGTGGGGTCTCACAAAAACCTTTGATTTCCAAAAACTATAATACCTAGACTGCTCTAAATATCAAAGTAATTAATATAATACTTCAGAATTTGTAATGCTGCTCAGAAGTCTGCAATGGAAATTAAAAAGCTGGAGGCAATGCAGAAGAATCTGCACTGCAACATTTGAACAGTATGCATAAAGGATCAAATAGCTTGATTAGCCCCAATTTCATTTTAGAGGCACTTTTGATGCAACATAGACTTTAGATGCCCTGGAATTTGCTTTGGGATACTTATGTGAGAGAACTGAGCAAACAAAGCATGCCAAGAAAGAAATCTAAAATCTCTTTTGGAAAAGGCCACGTGTGGATACACACATTTCCTCCTACAAAATATTAGCATACCATACCTTTTGAAGCTCATCTTTGATTTCATAAACAACATAGGTTAAAAAGATACATTTTGGCACTATATGTAAAGGCCTTTTGAGAACAAACACCTTTAAGCTGTTTTCATAATAAGAATCCCTGAGTTTCCTACCTATTTTAAATTCCTCAAGATAGTCTTTAGAACTTAGTTTAAAACTCACATCTGGTGTTTATTTGCATGATTTTCCCCTGCATACTTTTTTTTCTACAGAAAAGCAGAGATCGGGAGTGTAGCAAACTCTTGAAACCACCTGGGTAATCAGTATTCCTTCTTTTTCTGTTAAAGAAACTTGCACATAATCAGTGGAACGCAGAGCTTTGTGGTTCAAGAGAATCTTGTTGCCTTGGCTGGCATCCATAACTATGTAGTTGCTGGAATCAGAAGTTGGCAGTAGATGTTAAAAATTGTAATAAGATACTGGTATTTTTTATTGGAAAACAAGGAAGAAGCTACATTTCTTTAAGTATTCTTATTTCTATCAATTCTGTTGGAGTTATATTACAGGCCACCCATGATTTGATTGAAAGAGACCTGGTCTCCTGCATCTTAAACTGAAGGCATTTATGAGTTTGTGATGCACACCAAGAACACATTTTGCCATAATTCAAAGTGCAGATATTTGATGATTAACAAATCTTGCAAGACATTAAATAGGAGGATGCAAAAAGAGAAGAAGCAGGAATCCTGCACCATCAATGCTGTCATAGAGAATGTGGGTTGAGTATGCATATTATTTATAGAATAAGAAATGTAGCATAATAATTTGGAATTGTTTATTTTATTTTATTTATTTATTTCGTCAAGCATGTATTTTTTGACAGATACAAGTGTAAACATAATTATAAATACATGTAAAGGATATGAATAAAAGAAAACATTAGGACAGGGGACAGTAGGCACGCTGGTGCGCTTATGCACGCTCCTTACAGACCTTTTAGGAATGGGGTGAGGTCTACAGTAGAGAGTCTAAGGTTAAAGTTTTGGGGATTTGGAGAAGAAACCACAGAGTCAGGTAGGGCATTCCAGGCGTTGACAACTCTGTTACTGAATTCATATTTTCTGCAATCTAGTTTGGATCGGTTTACCATGAGTTTGTATCTATTGTGTACTTTTGTATTGTTTTGGTTGAAGCTGAAGTATTCATTGGTTTGTAGAAAATTGTAGCAGATTATTTTATGTACTATGCTTAGGTCAGACCGAAGACAGCAAAGTTCTAAGTAGTCTAAGCCCAAAATTTGAAGTCTGGTGGCATAAGGTATTTTGTGAGCAGAGGAGTGGAGGACTCTTTTTGTGAAATATCTCTGGACTCGTTCAATTATATTAATGTCCGATATTTAGTGTGGGTTCCAGACAGATGAGCTGTATTCAAGAATTGGTCTGGCAAAAGTTTTGTACGCCCTAGTTTGCAATTCAATATTACCGGAGAAGAAACTGCGCAAGATTAGGTTAACAACTCATTAGGTTAATGCTTTTTTTAGCAATGCTGCTACAGTGAGCTCTGGCATTTAGATCATTTGAGATGAGTACTCCAAGGTCTTTGACAGAGGGAGGGTCGTCTGTTAGGTCGTATCCATCCAGCTTGTATTTTGTGTTCTGATTTTTTTTTGCAATGTGTAAGACAGAGCATTTGTTTGTTGAGATTTGGAGTTGCCAATTGTTTGACCATTCTGACACATAGTCAAGGTCTTTTTGTAGAGTAGCAGTCTGAATCAAAGACTTTACAGAAGTCTAATTTCACCTTTTGATTTCCCCTGGTTGAGTTTTGAAGTCCGTATGTTTTTGCAGTGTAATATTGCAGGACAATTCTTTTCTAAAGCCAAATTGCTTGTTAGATAGTAGGTTGTTAGTTTGTGAGTAGAATGTAATGGATTGGTTTATGCTTGTTTCCATGACTTTGCAGGTGACACAACATAATGAAATTGGTCTGTAATTACCAACTAGGCTGGGGTCACCTTTTTTGAAGATAGGGATGACCGTGGCTAGTGACCATAAGTTAGGTAAGGAGCTGGTTTTGAAAGATATTTCATAGATTATGCTAAGTGGTTCTGCTATGGTGGTTGAGAGCTTCCATCAGGGCCAATTGATAGAGATAGATTTAGGTTGCATAGTGCCTTTTTAATGGCATCTTTTGTGAAATCGACATGTTGTAGGTCGTTGTGAGTAGTTGTGGTACGATTGGGAAATGAGGGCAGGAGCCATTGCTGTTTACAAAGACTGAACCAAAGAAGGTGTTGAAGAGGTTGGCTGTCACGGTTTCAACATTTCAGTCTTTCCCATTTGGTCGTTTTAGTGGTGAGATGGATCTTGAGTCTTTAAGTTTGTTGTTTACGAAATTGTAGAAGGCATGAGTGGATTTAGTGCGTATTAGGTTTTCCTCTTGTTTGCTGTGATAACTGACTCACTCTGCCTTTATCTGTTGGCTACAGTTTTGTAACGACTTTTGAAGTGAGCTATGTAGCCAGTTTTGTTTTTGAGCCAAAGAGGGTGTTTTTTTGGTCTGAAGCTTCCTTATTGTTATGGGTAATTAATTTTTCCTGGCTTTGGGGGTTATTAGTGGTACATATAGTTTGATGATTCTTTTGACTTCTTGCAAAAAAATGTTATAATGGTCTTCAGCGGTGATGCAGCCAGTGAATAGAGTTTGCCAATCAAGAGATGAGAGGTCATCAGTTATGAGATCATTGTTTGCTTTTCTAAAGTTATACTTTGGGATGCCATCATTATGGTTGTCTATGTGAGGACGTAAGTTGAGATAAAAGTCTATCATGCTATGGTCACTGTTGGAAAAGGATTCTTTTATTTGTAGTCCATAAATTGAATTTAAACTGTTGCAGAAGATGAGATCAAGGCAGTTGTTGAGTCTAGTGTTATTAGTTACTAGTTGATCCAATCCCAGATTAGTTAAGCATTGTACAGGGTTGCATTTTTGGGTTCAGTTGTACATTCGTTTAGGGTCCAATTAATAAGAGGTCACCAAAAAAGATAAGAGGGTGTGGGCAGGATGCTTCCCATGTTAGTAGTGATTTAGTTTGTTTGCATGTACAAGGTCGTAATCAGGAGCTCTGTAACATAGTATGAAGTGAATTGTGGTGTTTAGGGAAAGGTTGCAGATGATGGTCTCAGGAAGAGCTAACTCCTGTGTAACTTGAATATTTTTTAGATTTAGGGATTTTTTTTATAGAAGATAGCAATACCACCCCCTCTGAGGATTTCACGCTCGGACCTGTACATGTGATAGTCTCTTACTGTGGTAATGGAGTCTGGTAGTGATGAATTCAGCCACGTCTCGCATATAAATATAATTTTGAATATAGTCGTATTTCGTAGAAGGAGGAATTCTGGTATTTTGTTTATGAGGCTTCGTGAATTAAGTAGTTTGCATTTACGGTCTGTGGGAGTGGATTTTGAGGAAGTTAGGGGCGCGCATGCTTAGTTTTGGTTGTTGGGGTGGTGGTTATTGGGGTGCGGACCATTATTCTTACTTTTAATACAGTTGGCATGGTAATCAATGTATAAGTTCATTTCTCCCCGGTTTTGGCGTGTTTTGAGTTCAGCACGTAGTTCACGGGACCAGATTCTTTGAAGTGTAGATAGGTCAGGAGAAGTTTGTTATAGTTTGAGTTGCTTCTTGGAATTGAGTTGATGATATGAATGAATTTCCTTTTACTGGTCTCATTTTTGCATATTATTCTGCAGAAACATGGGGCCACTGAGCCATCACTGTATTTAAACTGAGGGCTGTCTCAGGAAATATCAATGATTTCTTCTGGGGAGATGGATAGTGTCTGACAATTGCTGATGATGTCATGTACTTTTGTAATATCATTAGATTCATTGGTGTCCTCAAGACAAAATAAAATGGCATTATGATGTTTCTGTTCTCATTCAATGGCATCTTTGATGAGTAAAGAAATGTCATTTGTTGGGTAGGTGGCTGGTTGTGGTAGGAGTTGTTGTGGTGGTGGTTGTGTTGTTGTTGAAGTTGTTGAATTGGGATAGAATTTTGATTTACTGGATGTGTGCTTTTCTGTGTTGTATTTATGTTTTCAAAAGATACTGAGTGTGATTCTATGTTGGTAAGGGATGATAGTAAATGTGTTTCTATGTTGTTAAAGGATGATAGTTGTGTTTTCATGGTGTTGATCTTATCAGACATGATATTGAGTTGGTCTAATTTGGGGTTGCATGATAGGCAGAGATGAGTAAGTAAATTTGTGGATTTTTGTACAAATTGGATTATGGTAATCTCATTCTCCTTGGAGGGATCTGTACATAGAAATAATTTGGATGGGTAATCTGTGACATTGGTAGAAATGACTTTATTTTTAATTGAGCGATTAGTAGAGATATCTATCTTTTTGTTTGGCTGTTTGTTTGTTTGTTTGTTTGTTTGGTTGTTTTTTCTTGGCATGGTAGATTTGTGACTCTGATTAATAAAACTGATCAATGATCAATAACACTAATTAATAAATGTAATATATGCTCCATTCATAATAATTAATCAGTTAATAAAAGGTCGGTAAGCAATGTCACTCTAATCAATTAAACATTAACACCAATTAGTAATAAATCAGTAGGTATACATTCTATTCATAGTACTTACTCAGATAGTAATAGATCAGTAAATAAGGTAAAACTAATCAATTAATTAATTGTTAATAATTAATTAACTAGACAATTGAATAATCAGTTGACAGTTAATTAAACAATGCTAATCAATTAATTAATAGATCAATAATATTAGAACTTCTGTTATTTAATAATTTTAGAACTTCTATTGTTTAATCATTGCTTAATGAAGTAAAATGGTAAAGTAGACTGAAATGGTTTTGAAGCTTAGAAAGGGTTTTGCAGTAAGTGACTTTTACTTCCTTATATATTGTTGTACTTCTTCTATATGTAGTTGCTGATGTCCCTTGTGGACTGATTTTTTAATGCTATCCTTTGTGTTGTGTTGTAGTCTTCCGGTGGGAGGGTTTTTAAAATGCTGGTAGATTCAAACAAATCCAGTTTAAGATGATGGAGGAAATTTTGGTGGAAGTTTAAATTTATGTGGGAGTTTGAAGGAGCGTTTTAAGGTAATCAAAATCCTCATTTTGATTACCTTAAAAGAGCTAAGGAGAATCAAGGAGGAATAATGTTCTTAAATGAGCAGGCTCTTCAGAGAATCCCTATCATGGCATTTTGGGGAATCCTCACAAAGCCTTCTTGGCGCTTTGTGGAATCCCTCTCACAGAGAATCCTTTGCTACGTTTCAGGGAATCAGCCTTCTCTGTGGGGAATCCTCACTTCTCAGCACTTCAGCGAATCCCGCTCACTGAGCCTTCTCGTCACTTTGAAGGATCCCTCTCACTGTGCTTTAGGGATCCCTCTCCCGGTGCTTCAGGGAATCCCTCTAATGGAGCCTTCTCGATACGGATCATTCAATTCGCTTCAGGGAAACCTCATGGAGCCTTTACTGTGCTGCGGGGAAACTGCATAGAGCCTTCAATGTGCTTTAGGGGATCCTCATGGAGCTTTCTTGGTGATTTGGGATAGAATTTTGATTTACTGGATGTGTGCTTTTCTGTGTTGTATTTATGTTTTCAAAAGATACTGAGTGTGATTCTATGTTGGTAAGGGATGATAGTAAATGTGTTTCTATGTTGTTAAAGGATGATAGTTGTGTTTTCATGGTGTTGATCTTATCAGACATGATATTGAGTTGGTCTAATTTGGGGTTGCATGATAGGCAGAGATGAGTAAGTAAATTTGTGGATTTTTGTACAAATTGGATTATGGTAATCTCATTCTCCTTGGAGGGATCTGTACATAGAAATAATTTGGATGGGTAATCTGTGACATTGGTAGAAATGACTTTATTTTTAATTGAGCGATTAGTAGAGATATCTATCTTTTTGTTTGGCTGTTTGTTTGTTTGGTTGTTTGGTTGTTTTTTCTTGGCATGGTAGATTTGTGACTCTGATTAATAAAACTGATCAATGATCAATAACACTAATTAATAAATGTAATATATGCTCCATTCATAATAATTAATCAGTTAATAAAAGGTCGGTAAGCAATGTCACTCTAATCAATTAAACATTAACACCAATTAGTAATAAATCAGTAAGTATACATTCTATTCATAGTACTTACTCAGATAGTAATAGATCAGTAAATAAGGTAAAACTAATCAATTAATTAATTGTTAATAATTAATTAACTAGACAATTGAATAATCAGTTGACAGTTAATTAAACAATGCTAATCAATTAATTAATAGATCAATAATATTAGAACTTCTGTTATTTAATAATTTTAGAACTTCTATTGTTTAATCATTGCTTAATGAAGTAAAATGGTAAAGTAGACTGAAATGGTTTTGAAGCTTAGAAAGGGTTTTGCAGTAAGTGACTTTTACTTCCTTATATAAGTATTGTTGTACTTCTTCTATATGTAGTTGCTGATGTCCCTTGTGGACTGATTTTTTAATGCTATCCTTTGTGTTGTGTTGTAGTCTTCCGGTGGGAGGGTTTTTAAAATGCTGGTAGATTCAAACAAATCCAGTTTAAGATGATGGAGGAAATTTTGGTGGAAGTTTAAATTTATGTGGGAGTTTGAAGGAGCGTTTTAAGGTAATCAAAATCCTCATTTTGATTACCTTAAAAGAGCTAAGGAGAATCAAGGAGGAATAATGTTCTTAAATGAGCAGGCTCTTCAGAGAATCCCTATCATGGCATTTTGGGGAATCCTCACAAAGCCTTCTTGGCGCTTTGTGGAATCCCTCTCACAGAGAATCCTTTGCTACGTTTCAGGGAATCAGCCTTCTCTGTGGGGAATCCTCACTTCTCAGCACTTCAGCGAATCCCGCTCACTGAGCCTTCTCGTCACTTTGAAGGATCCCTCTCATTGTGCTTTAGGGATCCCTCTCCCGGTGCTTCAGGGAATCCCTCTAATGGAGCCTTCTCGATACGGATCATTCAATTCGCTTCAGGGAAACCTCATGGAGCCTTTACTGTGCTGCGGGGAAACTGCATAGAGCCTTCAATGTGCTTTAGGGGATCCTCATGGAGCTTTCTTGGTGATTTGGGGAATCCAGTGTGATCACTGGATCCAGTGTGATCACTGTCAATTGTCAAACAATTCGGTTTTGAATTCAGACCGTGAAGGTAGGGATGTGGTGGGTTGGTAAAGTGTGGTAGGCATCAAAGCAAGAGCTTCAATACCCTACCTGGTCACCGCCGTCTTGGAGTAGGAACTTTATTATTATTTACTTTATTACGATAAATAAATAATAAACTTTATTTATTATTTACTTTATTATGAAAATACTATATAATTACATAAAGTAAATAATAAATAAACTTTATTTATTATTTACTTTATTATGAAAATACTATATAATTACAGTCGGTGGAATACATTGCTGTGCTTCCAGTTCTTGTACTGTTTCAGAATGAGCTGAAATGCATTTTAGATCACTTTGCAAGGGTATACTCACATAGCAGTATACTATTCTCCAGGAAGTTATTTGAGAATAACTCATTTCGGACTTCCGGATGGCTCCGCTGCGCTAAATGGCGGGCAATCTCAGTCCGCCCGTTGTTTGTGATTCTGTGAGAGCTGTTTAGACAGCGTTAATCTACTGTCAACAGCTTGTAAATCTCTACCCTCGGGCAAGGAGGGGGATGATGAGCATTTGAGCTGAAGTTGAGCCCCCAAGAAAAGCCCCAGAATGATTTCTGGTGGTTTGATGGGAACGCTCCTTCTATAGCTCAAAAAAAGCTCCAGAATCCAGAACGCCTCTGCAGAAGCAGAGCAAAACGCAGCGTCCATCTCCGTGACTGAAGAGGATTATTGATAAATTGTCAACACGGAAAGAGCCGAAAGCAGGAGGGCTGGCATTTGTTTGTAAGATGATTTTAACTCCCTGACAGAGAAGTTATTTGTATTTAAGAGTGGAGTGGAGATGAAGAAAGATGGCGTTTTGTGTTTTGAAAGTGAAAGCTAAGGAAATGCTGATTACAATTGCTGGCGTGGAACTTTTAAGAAGAAAATAACAAGATTTTTTTTTTTATGGAATTCTTTTTTTAAAAATCTATTCTTTTTTTTAATTATCTTTTTCTTACAGTGTTTAAGAAGAAAAATTTATTGGGTTTTTTTTCTTTTTATTCCCCCCCTTTTTTTCTTTTTTTTCCCCTTCTTCTTGATATTACTTAGCTTAAAAATGGCTTTTAAGCAAAGAGATATAACCACTTCTAAAATATTGGAAATTTCTTCACTTCAGGTACGGAAATTGAGAAAGGATATTAAAGAAAGTCTAAGGAATTTTTTACAGGAGCTTATGGAGGCTCATCTTTCAGAAATAGATCAAAAATTTAATGAAATGGAGAAAGAAATACTGGATTTTAAAGATTTGGTGGAAGAGCAGAGTAGGGAGATGAAAAAATTAAAGGAATCAATTACCCCATTATTGTTATCTAGTACACAGACAGAAGAAAGACTGAATGAATTTAACCAAATTAATTCAGATTTGCAAAGGAAAATAGATGAAGTTCAAATTAATTTGAATTTAGAAAATAAAATAGATGATATTCAGGTTAAGGCTGATAAGGCAGAGGAAGAAAGGGTTATATTACAATATAAATTAATGGAATATGCTATAAGGGTGAGAGGAATAAGAGAGTGTAAGGAAGAAAAATTGAAAGAGATTTTTATTCAGGCCTTTGCTCAGATAGAGGGAGTGGAATCAGAAGATTTTGAAGTTAATATTGAAAAAATTTATCGTGTTAATTCTTGGTGGGCAAGGCAGAAGTGCTTACCGAGAGATGTGGTTATTTATTTTACAAATAAGAGGATTAGGTATGGAATTTTGCGAGCATTTTATAAAAATAAATTTCAAATATTAGGACAAGATATAATAATGATGAAGGAAATTCCTCCTAAAATGTTAAGAAAGAGAAAAGAATTTGCCTTTCTGGTGGATGAGCTTAAGAAACATCAGATATATTTTAGATGGGAGGTTCCAGCTGGTTTAACACTGAATTATAAAGGAAGAAAGTATTTTCTCAACACAATTTGTAAAGCACGAGATTTTTATACTAATGTATTAAAGATTGGGAATTCTTTGTTAACAGATGTTAAGTTGAATGGTGAATAGATGGTCGAAAATGTGTAAGACAGAAGAAGGGGAGGGAGAATGTTTAACTTTATTATATATGATTATGGTTAATTTTTGTAAATGATTTATTGTGGATATAAATGTGTAATTTTAGGGGTACTATTTGATATATTTAAGGTATAAAGGAATAGGAAGATGGAATATTGTTTAATTTTGGAGGATAGATAGTAAAATTTAGGAATTTGGATTAAATATTATATTTAAGAGATGGATGTAATGTTAATTAGAATGTAATTGTTATAATAGATATATTTTGGATAAGTTATAGGTGTAATTTTAATAATGTTATTTGATATAAGTAAGGTAAAGTGAAGATTTTAACTACTACAATTGATACTTTGGATATTTGTAATATTATTTGTCGTATATATAAATGTTAAAGATGTGAAAAGATGGACTATTGCTTACCCTTGAAGGTTGGACAGAAAAATTAAAGAAACTAAGTTGGAAATATGAACTATTTTGAGAGACTGCTTAGGAAGAAAGACATTTTAGAAGAACCCTTGGTGAATATTGGAAGATGGAACGTTGTTTTGATATTGATTGATGAAGGTTGGATATTAAAACTATGTACTTTATTCAAGAATAAACACTAACTCAATCGGAAAATTCTGAGAACTCTAGGAGTGGAATGGTCTGATATATAATGGATTGGAAGAAAAGTATCTTCTTTGTCTTTGGAAGGAGTGGAGGTTTTAAGGAATGACTATGGATTATGATTTGTGCTAGATTTTAATTTTGTTGTTAGTTTTATACCCTGTATTCGGTTCTCGGAAGTCCTGGGGGTGGGGAGGAAGGGAAGGAGGGGAGGGGGCAGAAAATGGATTGATAATGTACAAAGATGATTGAAGATGTATAATTAATGTAAGATCGGACCTGCCTGGCTACTACTTTAGAATGATGGGAAAGAAGGAAGTAGAAGAGAGAAGGAGGAAAGAGAAGAGGAGGAGGAGGAAAGGAAGGAAGAGGGGAAGAGGGAGAAGAAAGGAGTAGGGAGGAAAGAGGAGAGGATGTAGATAAGAGAGGGGGACGATGGTTATGGAAAGTAGAAGAAGGTAGAGAAGGAGAGTAAAAGGAAAAGGAAGGGGGTGGTGACCGGGCAGATCCGATTAATTGTATATGATGGTACATTAAATATGTTATTGGATATGTTATTGGATAAGAATGTCAAAATAAAACTTTTTTGAACAAAAAAAAAAGAGAATAGCTCATTTCCCCCCTCCAGGCTATATTTGCTCTAAATGTGGCTGTCCAACCAGGTAGACCATACTGTTGAATCATCTGGTGGGCTTCTCATGAAGGCTGCTGATGAACGACAGACTCAAGGACTTCTCGAGGTGAGAGCCTGGAGAAAGTCTGGGATGAAAAAAGCCCAGAGCAAATTCCAGAGCCCCCTTTTATTGTGTTTAGGTAAAAATGGGTGGTTAAAAAAGGTAAGCAGGGGAGGTTACATATTAGCATATAATCAACATGTGAATACGTGACTGCACGCACATCTATAAGCCTATGATTTTGGGAGAAGCTTGTGATTCTTGGGAGGAGTTTTGCCATGAGGTGGCTCTTTGTTTTCTGCCATGAGGTGGCTGGTCTTTGTTCTCTGTTTTTGTCTACGTGGTACAGCTGCATGGCAACCTAAACAGGCTACAAGGACATCACTCCCACACGTGTCTAAGGCATTCTACAGTTACATTATTCAAGCTACACGTAGCAAACAGAAATACATCTTGTACATCGTGACTGCATGTTAATAAATTTCATATAATTGTATGTATGAGAAACTTCTAAGAAGCTTTGTGAAAAGAACCTTATCAGAAAAGGAATGTCCTGTGGCTAATCACAAAAGTGTTGATACATTTCACACCATCGTACTGCAGCCTTGATGTGACTGACATAAAACAAGTTTCTGCTTATTTCTTTTGTACGTGATAAAATTAGCCAGAGTTACTTATGCTGATCTTTGCACATAAGCAATCTCGCAAAGGTTTCCATATGGCTAATATTGCAACAGCATACTAAGAAATCAATACTATATAAGTCATAAGTTTATTGTAACAGCTTTAGTAACAAAATTTTGCAACTCTGAATTTCGCAACAAAATCATTTGATTTTCACATTAACTAGGGAAAGTCTTGTCTGAGACATTTTCTTGCATTATTTACTTGACTTGGATTCAAATCCCTCTTACCTGACTCTTGACTTGGCAGTTGGTCATCTTCCTGTCCTTCAAGGCTTTACAGAATGTAGAATGTAGTCATGCAAGTGATCTGGTCTGCCTTGATTTTCCAGTCATTCTTATCAATGTAATAGTTAGAGGTGAGAAGTACAAGCTCAAAAATGTGGAAGCTGCAGAAATTGTCAGCTCTTATTATCTGACTAAGGGCTAAAGTGGACAGTTCACTGATGAGGGGTGGATGATATCATGTGCAAAATGTAAACACTTAGCATACCAGAGTTACTGTAGGTACAACAGTTATTCTGCTGCCCATGGCATTCTTGATGAAGTTGATAGAATTATGGTGTGGGAAAATTCTAAGATGGTGGTCTTGGGATACTTCAGCATTTATGATACAGCTGCCAGGCATTCAAGAAACCATGAGATCCCATTATAGCCATGGACATCTCAAAGATTATAGGAGCATCTGCTTATTTTTTTGCCTCTGCTTGAGGGAAAGTGGATTAGATATTAAGCATGTAATTATTCCCCATCCTCTGTCATACTTGGACCAAGACTTGATAAACCTTGGTATTAGAGCACCATGATCCTCTCTGCAGAATCTTATGAAATCTTATGGATTATTGAGTGTTCTTGGGGAATTTTTGGAAGTCAGTGCCAATGATCTTGTTGAAGCTATGGTTTAACTCTGGAAAGGGGAAATGAGCCATTGATGCAATTGTACTTAAATGTTCTCTCTGATACTGTGGAGCTTAGTTTTGTTTTTTCCTACTTGAGGGAGTTTCTGTTATCCTTTTAAATTCCATGCAATGAAATTGATCAGGAGACAAGCAAAAGTACTGTGAGATTTATATAATTGTGCTTATAGAGTAGTAATGAGGGTCACAAAGAAAGTTTATTATACAAACTCCATTAAATCCTCAAATCACTCTCCAACTAATATTTATTTATTTCACTTATGTAATCACCTATCATATGCATAAACAATTGCAAATAGTAATAGAAAATAAAAAAAGAAAATTATCCAAAAACTCTCAGTGCATCCCAAAAGAACATTCCCATGCATATCAACAAACATGTTACTGAGCACTAGCCTAACTAAACTCCAATCCATGCAGGAAAAGTGTTTGATTTCCTGTGATACATTTACAGATTAAAATAGAACTTGTATTCATGCAGATTTGGATGTTGTTTTTAATACAAAATGTACTAAGGTATCTGTAAGGGTTCCAACTGATGCCCTAATTAAATCATGAGCCTCGAACCAAGCTTCAAAAGAAATCCAGTTATTTATTAGGAGCTTCATGTTGGCACATTCCAAGTGAAACCAACTTTGACCCCACGTAATTTATGGCCCAGTTCTGACTCTGTTTCCCTCTACCCCCAAGGTGTGTCATCAGTCACATTCTCCAACTAAGCAATTTTGCGGGTTGTAGAGATCACTCTCCTCCGTCCACTGTGGGAAACCCTGAGAGATGGCCTTGACAGAGATATGGCTGGAATGTACATTTGTTTTTGACTGATGCGCTGTCTAGCAAGTTCGTTTTCTCATCCCCCTTGGCTGTGGCAGGCCAGTGATTGGGTCCATATGACCCAATTTTATGGTATTGCTTTCAAACTATGACCTCTGTCTTGTTTACTACAGGCTCTCTTATGCAGATTGAAAATGGGATATCAGCAGGTGAAGTGGTATAAAAATATATATTAAAACAATTCTGCAGATTCTAAAATATGCACATGCCAGAAGAGGAATGTTTGAAAAAAAAAAAGTAAATAGGCAAAATTGTTAGGATGCCTGTTTATAAGCCAACCTTGTTACCCATATATATGCCTGCCAGATAAAATGAAAAGAGATTCAATTTTGGGGGGCAAATTTGCCAAAGAAGAGGCTTCTAGAATGGCTGATGGTGAAGTCTGCTGGCATCCACTCTAAACAACTTCTTAACGTAGCTCAGCTTTTCCTATCTGGTGCCTTCAGATATACTATCATTTCAATGCCCAGGATTATATTGGCATGCTGGTTGAGAATTCTGAAAATTGTTGTTCCTTGGTCAGTCTTCAAACTGGGAAAGGCTGAAATAATCTTTTTTTCTGAGACAAATAGAGCTCAAATGACATTTCCATATTGTTTGTTTTGACTCTTCATGGTAAACATACTTAGGGTGTGGTTCAATAGTGAGGCTTTAATCTGCAGGGGCAGTCATATGATAACTGCTGCTCTCTGTCGGGGGAAACGGCCATCAGGTGTGGGTTTGTTCTCCTTGATTCCAATTGGACCAGGTCTGCTAGATTCTTTTTCTTGTTGTCCCTGCCTCCTTTCCGGACTCCAGCTTTTCGACTCGGTCCTCTTAGAGACCGGATGTGTCAGTTGGCTGCTCATTAGCAGTTAACTAATTAATTGGTTTTAAAAAAAGTATCAAATTGATACTTACCAGCATGAAGGGACTTGCTTCTGATACCGCTGAGGGCCATTGTGGCTTATTTCTGCTGTCCAGCAGAATTTCCCTGAAAGTGACCACGGGCTTGCCCTGATGCACTTTAGGAAGACCACTGATTGATATCATTGCGGTGGCAGGCAGTGATCCCCAGCGTACCTCAGCAGCCGCAGTGGGAAAAAAAGCGGCAAACTGTCTTTTGAATTTATCGCGCCTGAAGCCGTATTCGGCTAGCGATCTGAAGTGCTTGCTGCTGGCTTAAGGAGGGAGGCATTAGAGCGGCGATTCCTCTGTTTGAATTCATCGTGCCTGAAGCCGACTTCGGCTAGCACTCTAGAGCGTTTGCGGCTGATTGAGGAGGGAGGCATTAGAGCAGCGATTCCTCCATTTGAGTTCATTGCGCCTGAAGCCGAATTCAGCTAGCGTTCTGGAGAGTTTTGCAGCGATATGAAGAGGTTGCAGCTGGCTTAAAGAGTCAGGCATTCGAGCAGTGACTTCTCCGGCTCGCAAGTATTCCCCCTTACTTTTGATCGCGTTAGCAGCCTGTGAGGCGAGCGATCCATTTGAAATTGCCGCCTTTTTTGGTAAAACTACAAAGATGGCTAGAAATCTTGACTATTAGCACTTAATTGCTTCCTGAAGCAATTTGCAACGCAGCGGGAGAGGAGCGCTTGGCTAAATTACAAAATTTGTGAACCAGAGGAATGCTGTTGATATAATTTACTTGGACTTCAGTAAAGCATTTGATAAAGTAGACCATAACCTACTACTAGATAAAGTAGAAAAATGTGGGTTAGACATCACCACCACCAGATGGATTCGTAACTGGCTGACCAACCGCACTCAACGTTTAGTCCTCAACGGAACTACATCCACATGGAGGGAAGTATGCAGTGAAGTACCCCAAGGCTCTGCTTTAGGCCCATGAGGACCCAGAGGTCTTCAACATCTTCATCAATGACTTGGACGAGGGGATAGATGGGGAACTCATCAAATTTGCAGATGACACCAAGCTGGCAGGAATAGCCAACGCTCCAGAACATAGGCTCAAGATACAGAAAGATCTTGACAGACTAGAACGTTGGATGCTATCTAACAAAATGAAATTCAGTGAAAAAAGTAAGGTTCTACATTTAGGCCAAAAAAACAAAATGCACAGGTACCGGATATGTGGTACCTAGCTCAATAGTAGTAACTGTGAGAGGGATCTTGGAGTCCTAGTGGACAACCATTTAGATATGAGCCAGCAGTGTGCAGCAGCTGCTAAAAAAGCCAACACAGTTCTGGGTTGCATAAACAGAGGGATAGAATCAAGATCACATGAAGTGTTAATACTACTTTATAATGCCTTGGTAAGGCCACACTTGGAATATTGCATTCAGTTTTGGTTGCCACGATGTAAATAAGATGTTGAGACTCTAGAAAGAGTGCAGGGAAGACCAACAAAGATGATTAGGGGACTGGAGGCTAAAACATATGAAGAACGGTTGCAAGAACTCGGTATGCCTAGTTTAATGAAAAGAAGGACTAGGGGAGACATGATAGCAGTGTTCCAATATCTCAGGGGTTGCCACAAAGAAGAGGGAGTCAAACTATTTTCCAAAGCATCTGAGGGTAGAAAAAGAAGCAATGGGTGGAAACTAATCAAGGAGAGATGCAACTTAGAACTAAGGAGAAATTTCCTGACAGTTAGAACAATTAATCAGTGGAACAACTTGCCTGCAGAAGTTGTGAATGCTCCAACACTGGAAATTTTTAAGAAAATGTTGAATAACCATTTGTCTGAAATGGTGTAGGGTTTCCTGCCTTGGCAGGGGGTTGGACTAGAAGACCTCCAAGGTCCCTTCCAACTCTGTTATTGTTGTTGTTGTTGTTGTTGTTGTTGTTGTTGTTGTTATTATTATTATTATTATTATTATTATTATTATTATTATTATTATTATTATTAAATTAGCCTAATTGAAATGCCTCAGCCTCTTGTCAGGGAAAGTGAGTAATGGTTATTTCTCAGCTCCGCTAGGCCACAGGCGCTTTTAAATTGGCGGGAGAGTTCTAAAATGGCCGACAGAGTCCTTTCTCCTGTGGATGTAACAGTCAGGGCCAGCCAGGATAATGGCCATCAGGATGACCCTGGAGAGGGCCCCTCATCGGGGCAGAGGCCCATTAAAGCACGGGGCAGAGCAACTACCCGTCCCAAGGACAAGAAAGAGTCAAAGACAGAGCAAAGGCGCCATAGAGCACTGGAGAGAGTATTCCATAAGGCCTCTGAATGAATGTCTGAATAACTCTTTCCATCTATACGGAGCCCCCAGCATTTGAGCTCCAATATCATTTCTACCAACCTATCTCAAAACCCTCTCTTGGCCCAGATGTCAGGGTCCTGGTCACCTGATAGGGCCATCGCCCCCTCCCTCAGAGACGGCATCTCTGCTCAGAACACTGTCTCAGGCAGATTTAACCTCAGGTCAAGGACTAGCCCTGATTGGGCCACAGGTCCGGACCCAGGTGTCCTGACACAGCCGACCCTGTCACAACAACCAGTCCTGCAGCTTTCTGTGTCCTTCGGTATTATGCTTTCGGAGGCCATTCGCCAGGGGGTGGCTCAGACCTTTCAGGCGGAGGGTCTTTCCCATAAATCTCATCACCAGAAAACAGAGGCACCGATGACACAAGCCTCCAGGGCATCTACACGCCGAGACTGCTCCCCTGAGTCAATGACCCAGGAATCAATATCCGAAGATGAAAACATCACTGAGATGGCTTTATCAGAGACGAGGGTCTGGGCTGTGACCAGCCGTCTTTCGTAGGGCTATTCAAAACACACCTGTTCCGTTCCCTTTTGTTTAAAGCTCAAGCAATAATGGACCTTGGCCTTTCCTCAACAAGTGAGGGGAAACCTCAATCTCTACCAGATTTATCGAACCTACAGTGGCCGTGTTGAACCTACAGTGGCCGTGGAAGTCATTCCGGCCCCTAAACTATTTGTAGACATTGTTCAACACCAATGGCAGAACCCGGGCTCGGGTTCCAATCCCAACACCAATGACAAAAGGTTCTACAGCTGCGCTCATGACCTAGATAAAATACTACAAATCCCTACGGTAGACGCCCCGGTGGTGGCGCTTACTTCATCTTCACATGTAACAGGGCCTGCCGATGAAGCTCTTTGTCCAGAGGATAAATAGGTGGATTGCACCATGGTAAAATCGCATCAAGCCTCGGCCTGGTCCATCAGGGCTTCTACGGCTGCATCCTTTTTCAATAGGGTGGCCCTTATGTGGATCAGAGAACTCCAGTGTAGGATCCCGCAAGTCAATAGGTTCAACGGTGACTTCTCACCGCCTCTTGTGGCTCAAAAATTGGAGAGCAGATGCCAGAAACAAGTGGCGCTTGGCGTCCTCAGCATATGCAGGATTGCAGCTATTCGGAGCTTCCCTGGACCCCATTCTGGTTGAAACGCGGGACAAAAAGAAGATCATGCCTTCTCTATCTCAGAGGAGTGAAGCAAAACATCAGCCTTATTTTCGACCTTCTGCATCATCGTCGTCCTTTCGTGGCCAAGAATTTGGGACCTTTGGCCAACAATCCCAACGTTTCTCGTTGGGCAGAGGAAGCTACCAGCGCAAGAGTCAGGTCAGAATGGGATCCAGATTCAATCCCTGTAGGTCATCCCGGGGAGGACGGGTGAGGGCATACAATCGCAACAAATAATTCCCCCACTAACCTTCCCATAGGAGGCCAGCTGGCTTACTTTGCTTCCCAATGGGATTCCTCCACCACTGATATTTGGGTTAGGAATACAATTCGTAGGGGTCTTTCTCTAGAATTCCTCTCCATCCCCCCGTTGGTTTTCTTACAATGCTCACGACCTCCCTATAGTTCTAACTGGGCCTTAATAGATGAGGCTATACTCCACCTCCTCGATATCCGGGCCATTCAACCGGTCCCGTCAAATCAGGAAAAGCAGGGATTTTATTCCCGCCTTTTTGTTGTGAGAAAGCCGTTGGGAAGTTGGAAGGCAATTCTTGAACTTAAGGCACTTAACAAGTACATAGCCTATCACCGCTTCAAGATGCACTCTCTTCGCACTATTTTGGAGTGTATCCGCCCAGGTGACTACCTATCTTCCATCGATCTGATAGAAGCTTATTTACATGTGCCTATACGGCAAAAGCACCATCAATTCCTCTGTTTCTATTACAACGGGCTTCATTACCAGTACAGGGCCTTGCCCTTTGGGTTGTCTTCAGCCCCTAGGGTGTTTACCAAAATTATGGCAGATTCCCATTAGGTTTCAGGCCTATCTTGACAATATCCTGATAATGTCCGCCTCTAAAGAGGGAGCAGAGAGGGATCTCTCATGCACTATAGATATTCTGAAATCACATGGTTTTTCGGTTAATTGGGATAAGAGTGACCTAATCCCATCTACGACAATCGTACACCTGGGTGCGAAAATAGACTCCTGTGACTTTATGGTCTTCTTGTCGGAGGACCAGCTGAATAGTTTTTCAGAATTGGCCGCCAATTGTAGTAGGGCGAAATCACTCCCCTTAGTGAAGCTATCTCAGTTATTAGGGAAGATGATATCATCCTATGATATTGTCCCATGGTCTCACCTACACAATTGGCCTCTGCAGTGGTTCCTCTTGCCACATCAGAGGAGCCTCATCAGTGCGTCCAATCGCAGTGTGACTCTGCCATGGGAAGTGGCAGTATCTTTGGAGTGGTGGACTACAGCAGCAGTGGCCAGAGGCTCGTTTTTCAGGGAACCAGTACGGAGCGGTATCACGACTGACGCCAGTCTGTTGGGATGGGGTGCTCATCTAGACCAACATCTGGCCCAAGGCAAGTGGTCACCTGCCGAAGCTTAACAGGGTATCAACCTTTTGGAGCTACGCACAATCTTTCAGGCTCTTCAAGCCTTCGAGTCTCTAATACTGAACAAGGACGTATTGGTACTCACCGACAACATGACGGTGAAGGCTCATGTGAACAAATTGGGAGGCATGTACTCTCAGGCCTTGATGACCGAAGCCCTACATCTTGGTCATTGGGCCGAGTCACACCTAAGATCCTTGAAAGCAGATCACATATCTGGAGCGGACAACAGGGCAGCGGATTCACTCAGTCAAACCGTAGATCAGGTGGAGTGGTCTTTGACCCCGCAGTTTTTCCAAGATTTATTGTCCCAATTTGGGTGCCCTCTAGTGGATCTATTTTCATCCAGAACCAACAACCAAGTACCACGGTTTTTCACGAGGTTCCCCTCGTTTGGGGCGGAAGTAGTGGATGCCCTCCGCAGCAGGTGGCCTCCAGGCCTGCTATATGCTTTTCCTCCTCTCCCGCTCATTCCCAGGGTGATACGCAAGCTGCTGACAGAATGGGCAGAACTAATCTTAGTGGCTCCATATTGGCTGAGGAGGCCTTGGTTTGTGGATCTGATAACACTCTCGACACACAAACCATGGAGGATCCCAGACGATCAGGTGGAGTTATGCCAGGGACCGCTCAGACATCTGGACCCACAATGGTTACGGATAACCATGTGGAGACTGAGCGGCGCAATTTAGCGGCGGCCAAGGTCCTGGAACAGGCCATTCCCACCATGCTTGCGGCTCGCCGAGACTCCACCAGGATTTACAATGCTACATGGCGTACGTTTGTCTCCTGGTGTGAGAACCATGAACGGGAGGCTACCCCTCCTTCTATCTTGGACATTTTGGCATTTCTACAACATGGACTAGACATAGGGCTTGCCCCTAATACGCTCGGGGGTGGCGGCACTGTCTTCTGTCATGAGATGCATTTCATCGTCTTCTCTTTCCAGGGATCCTCTGATTCAGCAGTTTCTGAGCGGTGCAACTAATATCAAGCCACCAGTGGTACACCATTTTCCGACGTGGTGACTGAATGCAGTCCTAACAGGATTGACTAAGGCTCCATTCGAACCTCTCAGAGAAGTGCCACTTTGTTTCCTGTCTCTAAAAGTGGCATTCCTAGTAGCCATCACTTCGGCCCGCAGGATCTTAGAGCTCTCAGCTCTTTCAGTTCGTCAGGACCTTTGCGTATTTCTGGCCGATAGAGTGGTGCTCCAGATGGATCTGGTTTTCATTCCAAAAGTCAACACTACGTTCCATAGATCTCAGGAGGTTGTGCTCCCAAATTTCTGTCTAAATTCTTCTCATCACCTGGAGAGAGTGTGGCACACATTGGACGTGAGGAGAGCATTGAAGATCTACATCAACCGGACATCGACCTTTAGGAAAACGGAAGCTCTTTTCGTATCATTCCAACCAGTGTCCCTGGGGTCGAAGGTATCCAAGTCTGTCTTAGCCTGATGGATTAGAGCTGCTATCGCTACAATGTACAAAAGGCAAGCTCTTCCGATCCCAAGGAATATCATGGCCCATTCCACTAGGAGTGCCGCTTCATCTGCGGTGTGGAGTACTCAAGCATCCATCAATGAAATCTATAGGGCCGCAACATGGTCCAATCCATCATTGTTTATTCGTCACTATTGAGTGGATGCTTTTGCATCGGCTGATGCTGCATTCAGGAGACGAGTTCTACAGGCAGTTCATCTGGATCCGTGGTGACTAGTCGCTAGTGACCCTCCCATGAGGATATCTAGCTTTGGTATGTCCCACACCTGATGGCCATTTCCCCCAACAGAGAGAACGGGGCATTGGCTTACCTGAACACCCCTTCTTGGAGAGGGGGAAACGGCCATCAGTCCCACCCTTGGTGACTGTGGTAATTGGGGGTGGGAGGCAGGGATGAAATCTAAAAATTTTTGCTACCTATTCTGTAGGTGTGGCTTTGGTGGGTGGGTGTGTCCTGTGACTGAGTGGGCATGGCCAATTCAATGTCACTCACAGCCATGCCCACTCAGTCACAACCCCCCACCAAGCCACACCCACAGAACCCAGAAGGGAAAAAAAATTAATTTCTATTCTGCCTTTTCCCTTTTTGCAAGATGCCTGCAGCTGCAGCCTCTCTGCCCACTTGCCACTCGCTCGCCACCTGTTGTTCATTCTCCTTGGGTCAGGGGCCGGGGCCCAGGGATGCACCATTCCCCTAGGCCCCGAAGCTGCCACCTTCCTCAACGGGGTCGGGGAATGCACCATTCCCCAACTCTGGCCTTTCTCTGGAGCTGCCGCCCACTCACCTCCCACTCGCTGCCTGCTTGCCCTTCACCTTTGGTCAGGGGCCGGGGCCCAGGGACGCCCCATTCCCTGAGGCCCCGGAGTCGCCCCCTGCTCACCGCCTCCTCAACCGGGTTGGGGAATTCACCATTCCCCGACACCAGCCTTGTCCCAGAGCCGCTGCCCGCTCTTCCTTCACCACGCGGCATATACTTACTTTCCTCCAGCGGCTGGCTGCCAGGAAAGGCATACGTCCAAAAGTTATCAGAGTTGCTCTCCTTGAATATACCGCCTTGTTCTATGCGCCGGCTGCGCAAGCGCACACCCAAACTGCCGCTGATAAATAAATGAAATAAATGGTGTGCCTGGATCGGCAAACCAGAACCAATCTCCGCTACCTACTCGCCCCATTCGGTCCAATCTGGTAGCATTTCACCCCTGGTGGGAGGATATTAACTCTTTTTCGTTTCAGTCCGACACGTCGTTCTGCGATCAGTTCCTCGCCGAAAAGCTGGAGACCGGAAAGGAGGCGGGGACAACAAGAAATCTAGCAGACCCGGTCCAATTGGAATCGAGGAGAACAAACCCACACCTGATGGCCATTTCCCCCTTTCCAAAAAGGGGCGTTCAGGTAAGCCAACGCCCCATTTGGTATGATTACCAAAACATCAGAAATGCTTAACAGTAAGTTGTTTTTCAAAGTTGGCAAGAACTGAATTATATTTCCAGACATATGTTAGGATGGGAAACCGCCAAGTAATAGACAAAAAGCTAATAATATTGGATTCTTTTTTATACTGAGGCACACCTCTTTCAATTATTTACAAATAATATATAGAAATGTGTAATTGAAAACATTTAAAAATACATTTTAAAAAAATTATATGATATGGCAAAACTAATTTTCCTTCTTTTCTCAAACTTCTATCTATTTCCAGATAGAAATGATTGCCTTATCTCATGGGTTTTAATACCACGATTGGCTCTTTAATGGGCTTGTTAGGTTTTAAGACCTGCTGAGTTATTAGCATGGAAACCAGAGGTTAATTTCCTTTCAACTAAATGAAGCAGATAATCAGCCACCAGAGGACAGCTCCTGTGCTGTAAATAAGCCCTATTTGTACCATCTGTCCACAAATTAAAACAAAGTAAGGATATTAATTTGTTACATTTCAAAAGCCATATTGACAAGCCCACATGGACATTTTAAAATGGCAGTGAATAACACAAGTAGTTTGTTAATATTCCATTGAGCTGTGGATTACCATTCCTACTAAATTTCATTTCAGCAATCAATATGCCTGGTTTTAACTAGACCAGCTCGTGTTTATCAAAGCAGAGGCATTCCAAACAAATAAATTAAGAATTGTCTTTAAGTGTAGTAGTATGTAAGAAGACTTTGAGAGATTGGGCAAAGAGACATTGCCAAGGGCACAATTAGACAAGAGACAGCATAGTCCATAGCTGGCCCACCCACCCATAGTAGGTGGGGCAAGAAATTCATACAGAATTCTCTTTAGTATATTCTATCTTTATGCCAAATTACAGCAATTTGAAAATGAAAGCATGTGAGTTGAAATGGAGGCAGGAAGAATTTGGTTACTTTTTCCAAAAAAATTTCCATAGATTTTTTTATATATATAAAGGCATTTTGGATGCGAAATTATTGGAGAAAATATAAGTTTAGGTGTAAAGTTGAATACAGTTGACAGCTTTAGGTTTGAATGCTAATGGGTGAGATGCTGGTTTGCTGCCATGTGGATGTCTTTAGGAAAGGCTAAGTCAACAGTTTGGTGCTGGAATGAATGGCAAGAGGCATACTTCCACTTCTTAAAGACAATGCTCAAATATGATTTTATTTACTGGCATTACAAAATTACCTAATTACCAGTATCAAATTGGTAGAACATAAACGAATCTAATGACGGATTTCACACCAGTTTTGTTTTTTCTCACTTTTTTCAAGTACCATAAGACTTCAGTTCCAAGGAATTATATGTAATTCTGCATTTCTTAGAAGATGAATCAGTGTTCATATAAACAGAACAGTTTCTCTCTTTCCTCCTATACGATCTTTGATGGAGCTGATTAGATTTTTTTCTCCTCCAAATTTAATTACTTGGATAATGTTAATAAAGCCTCTGATGAAATTTTATGAGTTTTTGAATCACAATGATATTTTTTAAATTACTCTAGTCCTGCATTTCGTTGTATTTACATTCCTTTTCAATAGGTTTAGAGCTCTACAGAAATCAACTAACTTTATTTGGAAGGCAGTATTCTCTATGGATTACAATAGAAGCTAACTTCTTTGCATGTAAGTACAAATTAAATTTTCAAAGGTGTGTTTCTACTCCCCACTATTTTTTAAATTCATGTTGACTTGGATAATAAAGATGAAACAGAAGTGGTTTAAGAATAAATTAAAATTTAATTCTCATGCTATCAGTGATCTCATTACCATGGGCAAATATCAGCCAAGTTTGCTTTGGGAAGCTCCTGTATTATTATGACTTTAAGAGGCAGCAGCTTCATGTCCCTTGGAGCATTTGTGTGTGCCCATTTCTATTCAACATAAGCACTTGAGAAGATATAAAGAAAGCTATTCACTGGCTTTTGAAAGGGCTTGATAAAAACACATATTTCTCTTTCTTCTCAGATGAAAGGTCCTTAACAGTGCAGCTAGATAGAACTACTAATAAGCAGGTGCTAATCTGCAGTTTGAACACTTTCTCAGACATTACTTCTTTAAAAGAAAGGGATACTACATATGATCCCCAAGAGTAAAAGGGCCCCTTGAGAGCAGAAGACCACATTTAGAAAGTTCATTGCACTTCTTTTGGTTCTCGTAGAAAGAAGCAACTATAACCTCAGAAACTAGACCACTAGGGAAAGCTTGGCTATCAGAAGCAGCAGTTCTTCAAGCACAAATGAAGCTGGTCTTTGCATTGCTTTTTAGTCATTATTTACTTTTCACTTCACTGTCCTTTCATTTAATTTTATTTTCATATGAAATCATTCTACTCCCTTAATCAATGAAGACTGCAGTGGTCACTTTGTGATCAGCAAACAAAATCTTGTACTATGGCACATTATATGTATTCTACTGTATCTGGTACATGTTAGTGAGTAATGAGGATAAAGTAGGATGCTACTTCTTTGCTAACTTTGATTAAATTTCCAGAGTCTTTTTTTTTTAACAAACCCAATATCTTGTGTCACTTTAAAGATAAATGAATTTATATGTATATGCTTTTTTGAATCACAGAAAACATTTACTGACTTCCAGTTGACGTTGCGGCAGGAATGGCTGGAAAATAGCTGAGCTCTGCCAGGCTCCGTGAAATGCAGCTGGCAACTGCTTGCTGGGAGACCCTATGGGGTCAAGCTGCCCTGGAGGGGTGGTGAAGAAAAGAGAGGCGCTTTGTCAATCATGAGGAAACAATAATTTCCTCATTGATGCGAAGAAAGCTCTCCCGAATGGCAGCAGGGACAATGGCCATTTTGGCCTCTCACAAGCTGGGACAACCAAGACCCTAAGATTTTTTGCTGGAGCGGTCCGTGGACAGAGCAGTGAGACTGGGTGAGATAACTTCCAACTTTTACCCCAAAGATCTAACCCAAGCTAAAAATTATAAAAAACAATCTCCAAATAGTAAGAAAGCGGTAATTGGATTTATGGAGAAGGATTAAAGATTTAAAATCAAAGAGAAAGACTAAAGATTCAAGATTCAAATGTAAAAGAAATATTTAAAGGATGTTTAAACCATAGAAAGCCTGGAAAAAGTCGAATAAAGTGATTATTGGGAGAAATTGCTTTTCTAAACTCTATCTTTAACCCCCCTGAGTGGTTGACTGTCAACTTGTTTTGACTTTTACACTCTGTTGAATGCTGGAATTGGGAGCAGAAGAGTCATCTATGGAGGAAGAATATTACTGCAATGTGGGAAATTTGAATGAAAGGGATGAAAAGACAGAAAGCAAACAACAACAACTGGAAGGCTATTTGACTTTGACTTTAACTTAGTAGGCCATTTGGAGCTTGGAAATATTTACTGAACCGTTTGAAGATTTTTAAAGCAAACTGAACTATAAATACAAAAACCAGAGGTGGTATTCGGCTGGTTTGTACCGGTTCAGTCGAACCGGTAGCAGTGATCGCGGGTTGGCCTGTCAACCTGCCCACCTGCCCTGGCTCTATGCCATCCTATTTAGGCATGGTTTTTAGGCTCGGTGCATGCACGGAAGATGCGCACACAAGCAAAGTACATGCGCAGAAGGCCAGGAACATGTGTGGAAGGTGTGCACATGCACAATGACCGGTAGCAGCAAAATGTGAAACCCATCCCTGACCAAAACCTTATTGAACTATTCACTGAAAGGTGGATTTGAAAGATTTGAGGAAACCTGGTGGGCCAAGCTGGATTTGATTCACTAACAGTATTTGATAGATCATCCTACAAGGTAAAAGAAGAAGAAAAAGAAGAAAAGTGATAGGGAAGGGGAGAGAGAGTAAAAGAAGAAAAGACAAATAAGATTTTAAAATTTGGAAAATTGGCAAGGTGTAAACTATAAAGACTGTAAAGTATAAATTTGTAGATTTTAAGGACCAGAAAGCTAGGGGATTTGGAGGAATATTCTGGGATTGATAAATTTCATTAATAATTGACTTTTTTTGAGTTTTTTAGATATTGGGATACTGGAATATTAGAGATACATTAAGTTTTAATATATTAATTTGGTACAAAATGACTCAGCAGGAGACAATAAAGTTCTATGAAGAAATGTTAATGATGGCTAAATTTTTTAAGAAAGTGTGACAAAGAATCATAAGGAGATGATGGGATTGTCCAAATATAAAGAAGTGAGTGTAGAAGACCCTCAACAAATGGTGGGAAAAGATGAACAAAATATTCAGAAGATAGATGAGAAATCAGAAGGAGTGGTGGAGGAGACAAATCAAAATAAGCTACAAGAAAACAAAAACAATGAAAAGACAATAACATTAAATACTAAGAATTGAATAGATAGTCCCTTAAGAGTTTACAATAGCACATAGAAAAAAAAGGAAGACTTCCCAAAAATGATGAAAGGGTTGTGGATGGGTATCCAAATGATGCCGCAGAAGATGATAAGGGGTAAGGCAGAGGGAACATTCAGTCTATGTAAAAACGTTAGAAAGAAATATAGGACCCCAAGAGAGAAATATAAAAGAATCACCAAAAAGTCAATAATGATGAAATTCTAAAAAGGCTGAGAGATGGCAGATAGAGACATAATATTTTGTAATACTGTGATTGTATTAAAAACTAATAGAAACAAATAGAAAGCATATATTGGGAAAATAGTAACACATATATAGATATATAATAGAATTTATTATAACCACAAATATAATAAGGTTAGGAGGTGGAAGACTGTGATTAGGCATATTTAAATGTATTATTATGATTAACATTAGATTTTTAATGAATATTGTATTTTAATTTTTTTTGGTATTTATGTTTTATCTATGCTGTACACCGCCCTGAGTCCTCGGAGAAGGGTGGTATAAAAATGTAAATAATAAATAAATAATAAATAAATAACAGTGGGTAAAAAATATATTGGAATCTATAGCTTTTAAGGATTATAAATTCAGGGGATTTAGAGATATAATCCCGGGATCGATTAAATTTTATTAAGAATTGGTTTTATTTGTGTTTATAGAAAACTGAGATATTGGAAATTTGGGGGAACTTGAGTAATACTTAAAATATTAAAATATTGGTGACTTAACATGGGTCAACAAACACATTGTATGAAGAAATGCAATTGATGTTTAAATATATTTTTGGAGAAAGAAATAAAGTAGCATAAAGAGAGAAAAATAAAGAGGTGAATATAGAAGAACCCCAACAAGTGGGGGGGAAAATAAGTACAAATTGGGAAAATAGTATTATACATATTGATACATAAAATAATATATTATAATTATGAGCATATTAAAGTTAGAAGACAAAAAATATGTCTATGTAATTGTATTATTGTTAGCACTGTGTAAAAAATGTATTGACCCAGTCATTATACTGTCCACAAAATATGTTGGTTGTTAAAAGGAAAACTGCAAATAAAACATATAAAAAAAGAAAACAAAGAAAACAAAGCATTTACCAAATGCTTCAAGTGTGTGTGTGCATGCACGTTTGCATGTCCATGTATATCCATGTGTGTATATGATCTCAAAAAGCTATGTAGGGTCAAACCTGATTAGGATGGGGCACTATCAAGCAAAGGTTGTAGACTAGATGGGGAAACTGAAAAAAAAAAATCTTGTGGAAGCCAGTAGAACAAGCAAATGGTGGGCAAATTATGGCTCATGAGATGTTGCTGAACTACATTCTCTAGCATTCCTCACCATTTTTGTTAGGGCAACTGAAAGCTACAGTTTACTTAGAATCCAACAGCTTGTCACTCCTAAAGTAGACAATGTAATTCTGGGCAAGAAGGAAATTTGTAAATGGTTGGTTTTGACTAATTTACAATGTCTGCTGTAAGTCTGTTAATGAAGACATGTAATCAGCTTCATTTTATGGATGTATACAAGTCTGACAGCCCTAAAAGAGGACTCAGGCATGTTTTACAATATGCATTCGCGCTCCTTTAGGAACAAATTTTTGTTGATCATTTATAGTCACTACATATTTATTTATTTGTATCACACCTTTATTTTTTTTACAAATAACTCAAGGAAGTGATCATATTCAACACATCTTCCTTCTCCTATTTTCCTCACAACAGTAACCCTGAGAGTGACTGACCCAAGGTCACCCAGATGGCTTTCATGGCTAACACCCGATTAGAACTCGCAGCCACCCCTTAAGGGATGCAGCATGAGACTATTTCTTAAAGAGACTTTATTAGTCAGTTGGTAAGACTGAACTGTAAAGGCTACAGTTAATTCTAGATTCAGGAACTGCCAGTGGATAAAGGTAAAGGTTCCCTTCGCACATATGTGCTAGTCGTTGCCGACTCTAGGGGGCGGTACTCATCTCCGTTTCAAAGCCGAAGAGCCAGCGCTGTCCGAAGACGTCTCCGTGGTCATATGGCCAGCATGACTCAATGCTAGAGGTGCACGGAACTCTGTTACATTCCCACCAAAGGTGGTCCCTATTTTTTCTACTTGCATTTTTACGTGCTTTCGAAACTGCTAGGTTGGCAGAAGCTGGGACAAGTAATGGGACCTCACCCCTTTACATGGCAACACTAGGGATTCGAACCGCTGAGCTGCCGACCTTTTGATTGACAAGCTCAATGTCCTAGCCCCTGAGCCACCACGTCCCAGTGGATGGATGGAAACTATTAACTTCAGAGGAGCATGATTGGAAATTGCTCAAAATTCAGCAGTAACAAAGCAAAATATAAGTTTTTAAATTTGAGGTTAGAGGATACTTTGTGACATAAATACTCAATTATTAGCAGCTGCTTCTTGATTCTTCACAATAAGGATGTAAATCTTGGACTTAAAATAAAAGCCAACTGTCTTGCAGGCCACCATTGTCTGCTATGATAGAAGCAGATAAATATAAAAGAAATACAGTAGGTGTCTCATTCTTTGAACACTTTTTCTCATATGAGCTGGGAAATACGATCAGAAAAAAGTGGGTTATGGGTTGGGTGCTATCAAATCTGGTGGGCTTAGTTAAAAGGTGATCCAAGCTGTTTAGCCTCTTTTGCCGATCCATCATGGAGCTTGCCTACAAATTTCCTTCTTTGGTTTACATTCAGATATGCCATTTGGTGAAGTACCTGCATAACAATTTTGGAGTAAGTCTTGGCATTTGGGTGACTGGGCAGATCAACAGGGCCAAAAAACCCTGAAATGTGGGAAGATAGTTCTGACAAGGTATCAGAACTGTGTCAACCTATGGTTGGGCATAGATTGGGCTAATGCCTTCCTAATGTCAGGTAAATGTACAATCCTTTTATGTAGAAGTGAACTCATACTCTGTCTTTCCAGGTCATCCCAACTGCTGGTTTGAATTAGATTTTGCAGTTAATAGGTTTTTTGTAACATGTGGAATGTCAGGCCATATTGAAGATAGCGGATTAAATCATGGCTAATATATTCCTAATCTTCTAAATCACCGTGTTGTGAAAAGGTGTAATGTCAGAAACAGAAGACATAATAAGCTAAATATATTAGTTGAAAAAAAGTTTAATAATCACTAGGTTTATAAATAAGGAAAAGAGCATTAGATCCTTTTTATATTTTTATATCTATTGGCAAATACGTTTAAAGCTGTATAGTAAATTATTTTAGTTATAACAAAATCTTACTGCAATGTTCCATATGCTGTATGCAGATTTTTAATGTTGGCTGAACTGCTGCATTTAATTGGCATGGAACCAAATCTGCAAAACTGCCTATAAATGGGTAATACAAGCCAGAAGAAGGATTAAATGGTTGGCAGTTCAGTCAAGGGGTTAATAGAATTTTACAAGGGAAGTTATTTTCTTTTTGGAAAAATAGATGCCTATGGCAGATTGTTGACCCTGCTATGAAGCACTATCTTTCTTTCTGTTGCTAAAGGAAATATAGTTCCAAAATACTTTTTAAAAATCCATATATTCTATTTTGTTCAAGCAGAGAAGAAAAACAAGTCTTATTTCCAAATTTAGTTATGCACAAAATATTTGTGCATGTGGTATGTGTGTGTATGTATCTCAAATAATTCAAGTTTACTTTTTAACAAAAAATGACAAGTTTTTTTAAAAATATAGAGGTATTTGTTTGCTTTAATTAAGTCTATTTTGTAGATACTACCACATTTAGTTTGAAGGGGTCAGTAATGGATGTCTTTTATAATCCTAACAGCTCTTCCCTAGGAGGTGATGTTGTAGGTCAATCATAATCCCACCTAGGTGGAACAAGGTCTATGCACATAATTTACATATATCTCCATTTGTGAAACAGCCGATACATCACTGGCAGGGTAGGCAGTGTAAGCAGGCACCAATCATAGGATGCACAATCATGTGAGAACCGTACACACACACATACATTCACACACACACATATATAACCTTATATATACTTTTTGAGACTACAGCATGAAAAAAATGAGGCAACTAGAGCTATCATAATAAATGATAAATACAGTGGAGAAAAAAGCATATGATGATTTCCCTCTCCTCCCCTCCTCTCCTCTCCCCTCCCCATTTCATTTCATTATTTTGTTTCTTACACAAATTGTATTTAATTACAGTAAATTGAATAGAGGAAAAAATAATTCATAGCACAAGGCATATCTGAACCCAGCTGAGACATCTATTAAAAGACTGAATTACTTTGTCCCCTGGGAACTAAGTTAAATATCTTTTTATTACTAAATTTAACTGTCTAAAATATATTTATTTTAATTTATGAAATCATGTACACAGTACATGATTGTAGTATCTTACAAGGTACAGAAATGTAAAAACGGAAGCAATATCTTTAAAAGATAATATGAAAAATAAGACTAAATCAAAACAAGGAAAAAAACTAATCCAAAACAAATGAACAACTTTTTTGGGGAAAAAAGGACTTTTAAAAATTATTTAAACCATTATTAAGAAACTTATAAGAGAATTCTCTAGAATAATTAACAGAATAACAGAATAGCAGAGTTGGAAGGGACCTTGGAGGTCTTCTAGTCTAATCTCCTCAAGCAGGAGACCCTATACCATTCCAGACAAGTAGCTGTCCAGTCTCTTCTTAAAAGCCTCCAGTGATGAAGCATTCACAACTTCTGGAGGCAAGTTGTTAATTGTTGTAACTATCAGAACATTTCTCCTCAGTTCTAGGTTGGTTCTTGTTTCATTCACGTTCGTGCGGCTGGGCATTGACTGAGGTTAGACTCTCATTAACAGGTAACTTATTTATTAATCATGCTAACATTCCAAACAGTCACAACTAAAACTCAGCAGCCGCGGCTGTTTGACAGCTCTTTTATACCTGCTGTGAAACGGCTTAGCCAATCAGCACCAAGGCAAGACTTTCTGATTCTCCACTAGGGGAACGGATGTTCTTAGCACAAACTGAGAACAGGATAAGAGGCTAAATCCCACCCCCCTTTCCTGGCAATCATTCTTTACTTGGGATCGCAGTGCAGAAGCACATCCCCAAAATGTTCTGTCCAAAGCCTTCAGCTTTGCAATCCTGGGATGTGCATCTGTGCAGAGCTCCCAAGGAAAGGATGGGGTGTGTGTGTGTGTGTGTGTGTGTGTGTGTGTGTGTGTGTGTGTGAAAGATAGCCCTAACTCCCCACTTCCAAGGCAGCCACATCCCTCCACTAACCTGCTTTCCAGCTCCATTCTCCACTGCCACATGCAGGGGAAGAAAAGTAATCTGTGGGACTACAGTAAAAAAACCTTCTAACTTCATGAGATCTTTTCTTTCTTTCTTTTTTTTGCAAGAAGTTGGAAGATCTGAATTTCTGGTATTTTTTTTACCATAGTCTCAAAGACTACTTTTCTTGTCCTGCACGTGTAGTGGAGAAAGGAACTGGAAAGCAGGTTACTGGAGGGATGTGGCTTCCTTGGAAGGGGTGGGGTGGGGGTTAGGGAATCTCAGTATGTGTGTAAGAGAGAGAGAGAGACAGAGAGAGAGACAGAGAGGGAGACAGAGAGGCCAGCCATGGATAAGTCTCCGAGGTTGGATCAGCTCTCTCTCTCTCTCACACACACACACTCTCTCTCTCTCATACACACACAGGTCTCTCCTCCCCACAAGGCAGCCACAACAAAAGGTGTTTGGGGTTGGGGAGAAGGTGGGAAGGGTTTGGCAAAGAGCAAGAGAGGAGTGACAACTGGCTCCCAACTTAGTGCTCACACAGCCCATCCTCCCCCACCCACAGCTGTGTTGGGTTACAATAGATGAAGGGCAGGATCCAAGGGAAGGAGGGTGTATGCAGATTGAAGCTGCAAAAGAGTCACCCTTCTTGGAGCCAGCTTCAGGAGCCCCCAGCAGATCAGCTGTTTTTGCAGCCTCAATCCCCGCACTTCTTGGAGATAGCAGCAGGAATGCACCCACAGATCAGCTGTTTCACTAACCAAGCTGCTGGTAACACTATTAGATAAGGAGGCATGAGGGGCCGGTCGCCCCCCCCACCTACTATCGGTACATGGGGGAGTAAAACGCCTCCAAAAATAAGGCCAAGTGCTTATTTCAGGGGTCAAAAAAATATAAGACCCTGTCTTATTTTCGGGGAAACATGGTAGTTATAGTACATATATAAAGACTGAAAAATAAATGCTCTCACCTATACCTCGATATAAATTGTGTTTGGAAATTAATCCCACTGGGTTCCATGGGAATTTTTTAGTTAGCACATTGGGCATTGTAACTTTGTCCAGAATAATAGAATAACAGAGTCAAAGGGGATCTTGGAGGTCTTTTAGTCCAACCTCCTGCTCAAGCAGGAAACATGTCAGACACATATTTTTCCAATCTCTTCTTAAAAACCTCCAGTGTTGGAGCACCCACAACTTCTGGAGACAAGTCACAATATTTAGAATCAAAATATTTAGAGATACAAAAACTTGCAAAAAAGAGGAAAAAAAGAAAGGAAAATTAAACATTGAGTAAAATAGTTAAGCAAAATAAGCATGGACCTGAAATAAAGTTCTTGAGGTAATGTTGAAGTGGAGGCATGGGGTGTGGGAGCCATAAACAAGAAAGAAATAACTTTTGATTTGCTTCAATAAGGTGCAAATCTTCAAGTGACTGCTTCCCTTTAATGAAGGTTCAGACAACACCTTTTTTAAAGATGTTTCCAGAAACAGAAGGCCAAGGTGAAGGAAAAAATGGTGCTTTGCTGTGCCTGCCTGCCTGCCTGCCTGCAATATCTGGAAGAAACTTCTCCCTAGGTACTGTGTCTCCATAGAATATAAGAAGCCTTTTCTAGCTTTTGCCAGGGACAGAAGAGGCTGCATGGAGGAAGCAAAAGATAGAGCAAACTACAAGGGATGCAAAGTGTTTGATGAGGACAAAACCATATTTCCTTTATTCAATGAAGAAAATCACAGGGTCAGGAGGAGTGAGTTTCAAATTACATTTAGGATTATTTTTGTTGTTCATGTTTACTGGAAACCTCATAAATGTTTAAAAAGAATTGGCCTCAACTTCACTGTTTTGAAAGTGTAAAATGGATAAAGAGATCATATGATGCGGGTTTATCTCATTATTATATTATATATTATAGTTTGGTATTAGGACGATGAATATGGTTTAAAGTTGTAAATGTAATCCTGAATTGTATTTTAAGAATGTCGAGTTTATCAATTTATCGAGAATAGTAGGTTTATTTAGCAAGAGGCTGTAAAAACATTATTCTTCAACATTGGAATGTAGTATAATCCAGATTTATAACCCTGGATCACAAATGTATATTCAATTTCTGTTCATGAATTCATTCTGTCTCACATCATGGAAGGACTGATAAATATTATTCAATGTGGTCACTCCTATGTAACATATTATGTTTCTGTGATTTCTTTTCCCACTGGAATTTATTTTTGGGCTTTAGTCTTTTTTATCCCTTTTCTGTTGTTTCTTTCTTTTCTTTTGATATATATTAATTCAAGAAAAAAGTATGTAGACGCAAAACAATAAGTAGCATTTCAATTATTATTTATGTGGTACCATAATAGTTAGGCAACATCATGGTGACAAATTTAATATCAGAAAAGCAATTGAGGTTTATCCAACAAGCAATATTTTGTGATGAGGCTTACTTATCAGCTTTGAAAGGGGTGAAATGCAGCAGGTTCTGACAGGTTCTGGAGAACCGGTAGCGGAAATTTTGAGTAGTTCAGAGAACCGGCAAATACCACCTCTGGCTGGCCCCAGAGTGGGGTGGGAATGGAGATTTTGCCGTATCCTTCCCCTAGAGTGGGGTTGGAATGGAGATTTTGTAGTTTCTCCTCCTGCTATACCCACCAAGCCACACCATGCCCACCAAGCCACACCCACAGAACCGGTAGTAAAATATTTGGATTTCACCACTGCTTTTTATACAATAATCATGCTGGCAATGTTTTCTTCTTTCACTATCAGTGCAATGTAAATATATTAAACTGCCAGTTCTGGAATCAGTACTCAGTAAGTTTAAGCAAATGCAAGATTTACAGATCATAAGAGATGCTGCCAAACTGATATTACATTTTATCTCTCTCTTCTTCCCTCCCTTCCTTGCCCATCACTTTTTTTTAGAGGACCAATATTCTGGTTTTTTTCATTTGCAGGATAAGAAAATAGGTATCAGCTGCAGCCTCTGTGACATTTGACATTTTTCAGTGTGCCTGCTGGTCTAGTAAAATATGTAGAAAGGAAAAATAGAAAGATTATTAATTTGTGGAATTCATCACCTGGAAGATGTAGCAAAGGCCTCTATCTTGTATGGCTTCAAAAGGGGATTGGCTAAATTAGATACATTCACAAAAGGCTTTATCAAGGGTTACTAGTCATTGTTGCCTGTGGATCTTTTCAAGAAAACAGAGAAACTATGAAGAAGAAGCAAGAGAGTGTTATGGAAGATAAAGAGAAAAATATTAATTGTGAATCCTTAAATGATTGTGTGGGGAATAATGGTGGAAAAAATGATGAAAAAAATAGAAAGCATCCTATTTCCAAATATCAGTTACAGTAGAGGAATGGGACAACTTGCCACAGCCAAGTCACCACAGCCAACTCACCATGGTCAATTTACCATGGGACAACTTGCCATGGCTAATTTGCTGCGGGACAGCTTGTTGTGGGACAATTTAACAATTCTATTCAATTATTTAAAATAAATAAAAAATATTTTAATTTTAGCCATTTACATTTCATTCTGTCCCTCCTTTTGCATCTTTTCTTTGATGATTCTGTTCTACTATTTATTTGATATTAGCATAACACTTGTCCTGTAGTGAGTTGTCCTGTGGTGAGATGCCTGTGGCAAGTTGGTCATGGTAAGTTGGCTGCGGCGAATTGTCGTAGATCCTTACAGTGGAACAATTTTGGGAATAACCTTTACCTCCTTGTAAATACAAGAGATGAATCTGGTTTATTATTTAAAAAAATGCTGGAATAAATGATGATTATCTGAATCATCAGGGAGGTTTGTAGTTATTTATGAAAAGTTACAAGGATTAGGAAAGTCTAGTGCATTTTAGGATTGTGCAGAGCCACTCAAGATGACATGGTTTTAAACCGTTCTTCTCAATTCTGATGCCAATTTTTAGGGTAGAATATTTGTTTTATTTTTATTGGTTTTGTAATAATAATTATTACAAAATTAATGTAGCAATTCCAAAACTAATATTTCACTATTTTCTACCTTTAAATCTTCTGCCCCAACATCTTTAGATAAAATCATTCCTATCAAATAAAAACATTCCTGCATAGGAAGCTGCTAAGAGATTTCAGAAGTATCCCTGAAGAACAGTAACGAAACAAACAATAATAAATATAAAGTCATCAGCAAAAGTCAATTTATCAAAGAAAATGACGGTGAGCATAACTCTACTGTTTTCAATATGCTTACAGGATTAGTTACCTAAATCAATAATATTTAGACTTTGTGGGCAACTTTGAAAAATAAAAGAATGCTTGTTAAAAGATTTTCACTGTTTTCACCTAAAATACATACAAGGTCCACGTCAGCCATTCAGCCATACCTATTTAGAGATAGACCTGCCAGCTTGGGCACATTGTGTCAGGGAGCATTGGAATGCCCATAGAAGTGATTTATTGTGGCAGGACAACATCTAATTATGTGCATACTTTACCTTTTTGGCATTTTTTAAAGCACAGAAAAGTTCAACTGAGTGAAAAGTTTCTTTTTTAAGATATATTTTTTCTTGTTAACGTATGAATATATTGAATATAGTGTAATTGTCCTGGCATTCCACTAACCATAAAACAAAAATAAAAAACAGAATAACATATATACTATTTTAAACAGTGCTAGTGTTGTACAATAGTTTCTGACCATCATATTCTAGTATGTTAACTTATTTATCATTCTAATACTTACATTCCTATATCAATATTAAAAATAATATCTTTTTCAATGTCCACCTAACCTGATTCTTTCGCATTCCAACTTCTACCTCGTGTTTCTAACCATTGATAGAATCTATTCCGTGGTGAATAATATTCTGTATCTCCTTTTATCTTTTATTTTTAGTGTTAGTCTGTCCCTTTCCGCACCGTCTAATATCTTCCTTATCGTCTCATCCTCTGGAGGGGTGTTTTCGTTCTTCCACTGCTGTACATATACAATTCTTCCGGCAGTCAAGATGTATAATATATTGTCCCTTTGTCATAGCCGTCTGGTATAATGCCTAATAAAAACAATTCTGGCTTAAAATCTATACGTTGTCTGATCATTTTTTTCTAACCATGTATGGATTTATGTCCAGAATTTCCTTGCATTTATGCAAGTCTACAACATGTGGTAATATGTACCAGCTATTTGTTTACATTTCCAACAGTTTGGGGACATATTGTTAAACATTTTAACCAATCTTGCTGGGGACAGATGCCACCTATAGAACATTTTATAGAAATTTTCTTTATATGATGTGGCCATTGTCAGTTTCTGGTTTCTATGCTAAAGCCTTTGCCATTTATCCAAACCTATATTATATCCAAGGTTTTTGGCCAATACTATCATTGTCTCTTTAACTTGTTCTTCTTCCATTTTATAGTTTAACAGATAATTGTATAATATCCTTATAAATTTGTCATCAGTCCCCACTAATATCTTATCTTATTATTAGTTCTCTATAAACACCCCATGTTTTCACATCTTTCACATAGCATGATTGTATCTGCAAGTACGACCACCAGTCTAATTCCACCCCTTGGTTTTTTTAGTTCTAATTTGGTTTTCAATTCACCATTCTCATTTAACATATCTTTATAAGAAACAATTTTTTCCATATTTATAAGATTTGGGTGTATCAATGCTTCTAAGGTGGAGAGCCAGACTGGTATTTCCCTATAGTTTTGTTGTTTAATTTTGTCCCATACTGATAGCAGTGCATTTCTTACATAATGTCTTTGGAAATATTGGTGTGCCGTGTTTCTCCTGTACCAGAGAAATGCATGCCACCCTAGTTGAAGGTCATGACCCTCCAATAATAATAGTCTTCTATGCCTCAAAGTTATCCACTCTTTCACCCATGTGAGTGCAGCTGCTTGGTAATACAATTCCTAGTCTGGCAGACTAAAACCTCCTTTCCCTTTTGACTCTTGTAGTAGTTTCAATTTTATTTTCATTCTTTTCCCTTGCCAAATGAATTTTAACATTATTTTATTCAACTCATCAGAATATTTTTTCTCTAATTTTATTGGTATTTATGGAATAAAAAAAGTTTCTTCGGCAGTATGTTCATCTGTATTGTGGCTATTCTACCTATCACAGAAAGTTGCAAGCTTTTCCATCTCTCCATATCCAGCTTAATTTGATTCATTAATTTTGTATAATTGTCCTCTTTGATTGTTGTACATCTTGTTGTTAGATAGATTCCTAAGTATTTCACTTTTTTCACTATCTAGATATCCATTTTCTTTATTAATTCATCTCTCTGTTTATTTGTAAGATTTTAAATTAACATTTTGGTTTTTTCCTTATTTATTTTTAGTCCAGCAACCTCTCCATATTCTTCTAATTTCTCTGAGTCTCGGTCCTGATTCTAATGGTTCCTCTAAGATGAAAACTAAATCATCTGCAAATGCTTGTAGTTTGTACTTTTCTCTTTTGATTTCAATTTCTTTGATTTGCTCATCTTGCCTGATATTTCTGGTTAGTACTTCCAGTGTTAAGATAAATAACAATGGAGATAATGGATAGCCTTGCCTTGTACCTTTTCGTATTGAAAATTTTTCAGTTACCTTGCCATTCACAATAACTTTGGCTTTCTGATTTGTATATATTGCCTTAAACATATTTATAAATTTATCTCCAAAATCCATGTCTTACTTGGTATAACATGAATTGCCAGTTCACATTGTCAAACGCCTTTAGAAACAACAGTTCCAATTAATAATAATAATAATAATAATAATAATAATAATAATAATAATAATAATAATAATAATAATAATAATAATAATAATAATAATAATATTTTAATTTGTATACCGCCCTTCTCCTGAAGGACTCAGGGTGGTGAACAGCCAGAATAAAATACAAAAGGAACAATACATACAACACTAAGAACAACCCTTAAAAAACTTATTCAAATGGCCAAATTTAAAATACAATAACACCCTATAAAATTGACAAAAAATTTAAAACCCATAAAATCAGATTAAAATTTTAAAAATCAAGCCAGTCCAGCAAGGCGGAATAAATAGGTTTTAAGTTCGCGGCGAAAGGTCCTAAGGTCAGATAGTTGTCGAAGTCCAGGGGGAAGTTCGTTCCACAGGGTAGGAGCCCCCACAGAGAAGGCCCTTCCCCTGGGGGCCGCCAGTCGACATTGTTTGGCTGACGGCACCCTAAGGAGTCCCTCTCTGTGAGAACGCACCGGTCATTGGGAGATAGAGGACGATCTAGTAGACGATCCCGTAAGTATCCCGGTCCTAAGCCATGGAGCACTTTAAAGATAGTAACCAATACCTTGAAGCGCACCCAGAAGACAACAGGTAGCCAGTGCAGTCTGCGCAGGATAGGTGTTACATGGGAGCTCCGAACTGCTCCCTCAATAACCCGCGCAGCCGCATTCTGGACTAACTGGAGTCTCCGGGTGATCTTCAAGGGGAGTCCCATGTAGAGAGCATTGCAATAGTCCAAGCGAGAGGTAACAAGAGCATAAGTGACCATGCATAGGGCATCCCGGTCCAGGAAGGGACGCAACTGGCGGATCAGGCGAACCTGATAAAAAGCTCTCCTGGAGACGGTCGTCAAATGGTCTTCAAAGGACAACCGCCCATCCAGGAGCACGCCCAAGTTGCGCACCCTTTCCATCGGGGCCAATGACTTGCCCCCAACAGACAGCCGCATCTGCAGCTGATTGTACCAGGGTGCCGGTATCCACAGCCAATCCATCTTGGAGGGATTAAGCTTGAGCCTGTTCCTCCCCATCCAGACCCGTACGGCTTCCAAACACCGGGACAGAACTTTGATAGCTTCGTTGAGGTGGCCTGGGATGGAAAAGTACAACTGCGTGTCATCAGCGTACAGTTGGTACCTCACCCCAAAACCACTGATGATCTCACCCAGTGGCTTCATATAGATGTTGAACAGGAGGGGCGAGAGAATCGATCCCTGCAGCACCCCACACATGAGGCACCTCGGAGTCGATCTCTGCCCCCCTGTCAACACCGTCTGCATCCGGTCAGAGATGTAGGAGGAGAACCACCGATAAACGGTGCCTCCCACTCCCAAACCCTCCAACCAGTGCAGCAAGATACCATGGTCGATGGTATCGAAAGCCGCTGAGAGGTGTAATAGGACCAGGGCAGAGGAGTAACCCTTATCCCTGGCCCTCCAGAGATCATCCACCAACGCGACCAAAGCCATCTCAGTACTGTATCCGGGTGAGAAGCTGGACTGGAACGGGTCTAGATAGACAGTTTCATCCAGGTACTGGGGTAATTGACGTGCCACCGCACTCTCTACAACCTTCGCCATAAAACGAAGGTTGGAGACTGGACGGTAATTTCCTAAAACAGCTGGGTCCAGGGAAAGCTTCTTGAGGAGAGGTCTCACCACCGCCTCTTTCAAGGCAGCGGGAAAGACCCCCTCCCGCAAAAAAGCATTTGTAATTCCCCGGGGCCAGCCTCGTGTCACCTCCTGCATGGCCAGCACCAACCAGGAGGGGCACGGGTCCAGTAAGCATGTGGTGGCATTCAACCTTCCCAGCAACCTGTCCATGTCCTCGGGAGTCACAGGGTCAAAACTATCCCAAACAGTTTCAACAAGACGGGGCTCGAAACTCTCGCCTGGATCTACCCAATTTTGATCCAATCCATCCCGAAGCTGAATGATTTTATCGTGTAGATAACCGTTAAACTCCTTGGCACGCCCTTGTAATGGGTCCTCCCGCCCCTCCTGTTGAAGGAGAGAGCGGGTCACCCGAAATAGGGCGGCCGGGCGGTTATCTGCCGACGCAATGAGGGAGGAAATGTAAGAACGCTTTGCATCCCTCAATGCCACTAGGTAGGTCTTACTATAGGACCTAACTAGTGTCCGGTCCACCTCAGAATGGCTGGATCTCCAGGCACTCTCTAGGCGTCTTCTCCGGCGTTTCATCTCCCTCAGCTCCTCGGAGAACCAAGGAGCTGGTTGAGACCTGCGCCGGGTCAGAGGCCGCAAAGGCACGACATGGTCCAAAGCTCCAGCCGCGGCGACTAGTTCTTCAGTCGTGCCGCGGGCCAGATTCCCAGGTAATGGCCCAAGCTCCGTCAGGAACCTCTCCGGGTCCATCAGGCGCCTGGGACAGAACCAACCCATTGGTTCTGTCTCCCTGCGGTGGTGAGTAGCGGTCCGAAAGTCCAGACGAAGAAGAGAATGATCCAACCATGACAAAGGCTCAATAACTAAATCGTTTAAAATCAGATCATTCAACCACTGGCCAGAGACAAAAATCAGATCTAGAGTGCCTCCCCTGATGTGGGTAGGGCCGTCCACTAATTGAGTCAGGAGTCAATTGCTTTTCACTATGTGCTTTGTAGTATTCCAATGTGTCTAATATTACTCTCATATTATTTCTTATCTGCCTTTTGCGTAGGAAGCCATTTTGGACTGGGTGTGTAAACTCCTTCAAAAATCTCTTCAGTCTTTCTGTACTATTGAGGTGAATATTTTGTAGTTGGCATTCAATAGGGATATGGGTCTGTAGTTCTTAATTTGCATTAAATCTGAATCCTCTTTTGGTACCAAAATGTTAGCTTCCACCCCTGATTATGGTATCTTCGTTTCAGATAAAACTGCATTGTATACCTCTAATAATGATTGGCCCAGAGTATCTTGTAGCTCTTATATATTTATGCCGGTAGCCCATCTGGGCCAGGTGTTCTGTTGTTTTGTTGTTTTTTGATTGTCTCTGCTAGTTCTGTCATTGTTATCCTCTCATTCAGCATTGATTTCATTGCTTCTGGAACCTTAGGCAAGTTGGCTTTTTCCAGGTATTCTTTCTTCTAGATGTTCCTGTAAAAGTCCTGGATAATATTCTTTTTTTCCTTAATTTGGTAACAGAGAGTTCCATCTTTGTCTTGAAGTTACTTATCCATTTCTTCTCTTTCTTCTTTTTCAATTTGTAAGCTAGCCATCTCCCTGGTTTGTTTACATTGTCAAAAAAGTTTTGTTTCGTTCTTTTTATAGGTTGTGCCAGGTCTTCTTTTTCAAGGTTATTCAATTTATGTTTAGTTAGCTCCATTTGCTATTTTAAATTTAATTTTTATGGTTCCTTTTGTAATTCTGCTTTGAGTCTTTTATATTCTTCTTCTAAAGTTCTTTGTTGTTGCTTCTTCCTTTTGTTTTTCTTCTCTAAATGTTATAGCAACTCCTCTCATGTATGCTTTTGCTGTGTCCCATAGGTTTGGTAATGGCATGTCTTCTTTCCTATTTTCTTTAAAGAAGAATCCCATTTGTTTTGCCAACGTCTGCCTAAATTCTATGTCTTTTAATATTGATTGGCTGAGTCCATCTAATACTTTTCTTTCGTCCTTTCCAGCTAATTCTCATTGTATTATGATCTGCCCATAGATTTGTATCTATTTCTACCTCATGTACATTGGTATTTAATTCCATCGACATCCATACCATGTCTATTCTAGACCAGGATTGGTGCCTATTAGAATAGAATGTTTATTGGTTTTCCCCCGGTTCCTCTCTCTCTATACATCTTGTATGTTTAACTCTTCTGCCATTTTAAAGAAAGTTTTAGATAGAATCCTTCTTACTCCTTTCCTTATTCTATTACTTTTATAATCCATTTTTTTATCTATTATTGTATTAAAGTCTCCTAGGAGACAAAGATTATCACACTCCATATCACATATAGTATTATGTAGTTTTTTATAAAATTGTTCTTGTTCACTACTTGATTTAATGGATCACAATCAGGATCCTTCTCGCTTCATCATTATATATTTGGTTAGCCTAAATTGGTTTTTTAAACATTTTTAATGTTTTTTTTAACCACTCCTATCTTTTTTTGTTGTGATAACAACACAAATAATTTCCCCAATTTAGAATACTCCAGTAGTTGTTTATGTTTTTCTTTTATATGGACTTCTTGTAGTGATATTATGTCTAAATTCAATCTTTGTAATTTATTGATGGTTTTCTTCTTTTTCGTGGGTGAGTTCAATCCACTGATGTTTAATGATAGTATCTTAAGTCCTTTTTGCATTGTTCTATCTATATCTGGGTCTTATACTCCTGGTTGCTTTTATTTCTCTTGATTCTTTGAGTCTTGCTCGTTGCTCTCCATATGATCCCTTTTCTCTTTTTCACTTTCCTTTTGTTGCAGTTTCTTTTCTTCTGTAGCAAGCATTCCTTGATCTCTATTACTTCCCTCCCCTCCAGTTCTTCTTTGGTACTGAAATGCTGATTGTAGAACTCATCGCTTTATCCAATGAGTTCAATCTGTCCCTCTTTACATGCCATGTGACCAGTATTTTTTCCTGGGTCAACCACCTGAAATTTATGTTACACTTAGTCAACAATGTAGTTAAAAATTGGTACTGCTTCCCCAAGTCTCTAACTCTTCTTGGGGCCTGTTTCAGAACTATCAATTGTTTCCCTTTATACTGTATTGGCTCATCTCTTGTCTTGCTGAGCACTTTGTCCCACATCGATTTCTTCATGAATCTTATATGCACCTCCTTTGGTAATTTGTGTTTCCTTGTGTATGTATTCTATATGTTTCATTGATTTCCATCAGCATCTCTTCTTTCTCTGTCCCAAATGCCTTTGCTAGTAATTCTACCATAATGGCCAGTAAGTCTTTCCCTTTCTCCTCTTCTATTTTCTGGAATCTCTGATAATGTGCTGCTTTTTCCATCTCTAGCAATATTACTGTGATTTCTAACTCCTTATTTGCCTGGGTTAGTCTATCATTAATTTCATCTACTCTTTTTTCTTCTTTCTCCATCCTCTCTTCTATTTCCTGTATTTCCTATTCACTTTTTGTAATCAATTGCTGGAAATTTTCAAACTTTTCATCCAACTTCTGTATCTTTTCTTTTAATTCTCCTGTATCATTTCTCACTTCTCCTATTTCCCTCTTCATTTCATCATGTGTTTTTGTCATGTTCTCCTGCATCAATTGGAGCATAGCCTGCAATTCCTTAAATGGATTTGATCTCTCCATTTGTAACATGTCTTCTATTGACCTCTGGCTAGATGGACTTGAGGTGGCCGATGATGGTATGGAGACAGGTTTCCTCCCTAACTCTATCTTTGTGGTGCTTGTCATGGTCAGCAATTTTACCTCAAATTTCTTTAATATCCAACACCTCCAATCACCTTTTAACATGTATATAACCCTCCAGCACCCCAAATCTTGTTTGATTTATAAGTATAGAAAAGATATAAACGTCTTTCAGATCCAATCCCAGTTCAATCTTCCCTTTAGACTATTCTTTTTGTAATCCACAATGTTTTATATGCAATTTGCAGAGATCATCATCATCGTCATCATCATCCCAGGATAAGAAGAAGGAATTTGTAATCCAAAAGGGACCACTATACTTGTCCTTAACATACTACTTTATCTGTCCAATAGTATTATGAGTTCATCAAGAGTATTTATAATCCACAGGGCCTGTTAAATTGCCAACCTCCAATACCTCAGTATTCCAAAGAGATGGAGACAGTCAGCACTTAATCTTTAATCCACATTATTTGTAATCCACCAGAAGTCACCCAAGATTATAGGTATAAGATATCCAGGAAAAAGAGAAAGGAAAAAACAAAGAAGGGGTATTTGTCATTTCCAGAATCCTTCAGTTTTATATCCTCTTTATACCCTCTTTGCCCAGTAGATGTCCTCCTTGCTCCTTTCTTCTCTTATAGTACTTTATATGACAATGCAAGGAGGGCGAGACATTTTACTTTCTCTATTTTAACCCAAAGTCCAGGAAAGTAACTCAATATAATTGCAAATTGTCTCTATCCAAAGTTCCCTCTTTCAAAATCTTCTTCTTTTAGTCCAATCTCTTTGATTTGATTTGATTTTTTTAACAACAACTCTCCCTTCACTCCTTCCTTATTATTATGGAACTGTAATGATCTGCGTTTCCCCTCACTGCTTCAAAGGTGGGAGGAGGAAAAGAAATTCCCTTCCCTCCTGTCTGGAGTCCCTCTTTCTTCTTAAATCAGCATAGGGAAACTCACTCACTTTGGTGGAAGTTGGAAAGAAACTTCAACCAGGTCCAATCCACTGCTTTCTTCCGCTTTCTCAATGCTTGCTCCGACCAGTTGTCACTGCTTTGGTTCGGCCATTAATGGCTATCTTCTTTTCTGACTTCTTTCAGGAAGGATTATTCCTGACCAGCAAAACAGACTGCCACCTGTTTGTGATCAACAGAGACCTTCCTCTCCTGTCACTCCTACAGGGTGACTTCGGCTCTGAGGAGCCCCTGGATGGATAGAAACTGGCTGGGCTCCACAGAGATCCCACTTGCACACCCATTCGCTACAACACCAACTGGCTCATCCCTGATTGAAAGGTTTCTTATTACTAGTGTATCTTTACATGTTCCTCATACCATTATGTCCATCTGAAATTTCAAAAGGATAAATGAGCCTTGTGCTACAATATTTTCATATGACTATATTCTAAATAGCAAATAAAAGGTATGTTAGGCAGAGATGTCCTGTCGGTTAGGACCGGTTCGGATGAACCTGTTGTTAAATTTTTGTGCAGTTTGGGACCGGCTAATTGCACCAGCGCCTGGCCCCTCCCCACCAGCCCTGCCCTGCCCTGCCCCTCCCAGTCATTCCTTATCATACCTTGCTGGCCTTTGCCGCAGCATACAGCTGCTTTTCCCTGGCTTCCTCACTCGCTAACTCAGTTGCCTCAACCATGTGACCCCCATGGCCCAGCCCACTTGCTTGCCTTCACACTGGCTTCCCACAAGGCCCAGCTACCTGCCGAGACTTCCTTCCCTTTTCTGCTATGTGGCCCAGCAACCTGCCTGTCTGGTGAAGCTTCCTTTGCCTGTTTGCTGCCATGAATGGCCTGTTACAGGACCTTCCTGGGGCTCCCCTGGCCCATTACAGGCCAAAATGGAGGGTCCCTGGGCCTGATCTGCTCATCCAGGCCCCGTCTAAGCCTTCCTAGGCTTCCCCCAGCCTCTTTCAGGCCAAAATGGAGGGTCCCTGGGTTTGATATGCCCACCCCACCCCATTCCCCATGGCTTTGCTGTACTTACTTTTCGAAGAGCTGCAGAAGAGGCTGAGCCACATGGCAGAGAAGACAAAGTCTTTTATTCAGAAGCCAGTGAAACTGTAAGAACATGAGATGTAAAGAACATAGCTTTCCCTATCAGAATAAAAGACTTCGGCTTCTCTGCCATGAGGGCCTGCAGGCTTAGTTTTTACCCAGTCTAATCAGACTTAATTTGGGCCCACTGTGCATTCTGCTGACTGGCTAGTCTGAATGAGCAGCTTCAGGGATTGGGGCGTGGCAGCCAATCAACAAGGGCCTTGCAGTTCAGCCTGATTAGACAAAGGAAGTAACCTCCCCTTTTATTGGCTGCTGCTGTTGCTGCCTTCATCCCTGACACAGGAAGTTGCTGTGGCCAGTGCAGGCCTAGGCCTGCTGGCCACATGGTCCCAGCTGAAGTCCTTTACTCAGATGCTGGTGAAAATGTTTTCCTTAGATTTCACATTCTTACAGCTCCACCATCATCTGAATAAAACACGTTGGCTTCTCTGCCAGTAGGTCAGCCTCTTCTGGACCTCTGGAGATCTTCAAAAAAGTAAGATCTTCAAAAGGAAAGTAATAAAATAAATGGCATGATTAACATTTCCCTAGGGAGTCATCATCTCCCTGAGTCCCTAGGGAGATACGGTACAAATACGATAAATAAAATAAATAAAATTTCCATTATTTTCACTGGGAAGTAAAGGTAATTATATTAGCATGAATGTAACTTAATAAGACTATGTTTAAAAATAATAAAATAACTATATGTTAAAATGTCTCTGATTTGCAACTAAATCATTTATGTCCATCGTTTGATTTTTGTAGCAAATTGTAAGCAAATTGTACATTTTTGTTTTGATAAGTTGGTTAGTACTGGCTGCTCAGGAAGTGACACGAGGCTGGCTCCAGGGGATTATAAATGCTTCTTTGGTTGAAGGGGTTTTCCCCGCCGCCTTGAAAGAGGCGGTGGTGAGACCTCTCCTGAAGAAGCCTTCCCTGGACCCAGCTATTTTGGGAAATTACCGTCCAGTCTCCAACCTTTGCTTTTTAGCGAAGGTTGTAGAGAGTGTGGTTGCATGGCAGCTTCCCCGGCACCTGGAGGAAGCTGTCTATCTAGACCCATTCCAGTCCGGCTTCCGACCCGGTTACAGCACGGAGACGGCTTTGGTCGCGTTGGTGGATGACCTCTGGAGGGCTAGGGACAGGGGTTGTTCCTCTGCCCTGGTCCTATTAGATCTCTCAGCGGCTTTTGATACCATCGACCATGGTATCCTGCTGCGCCGGTTGGAGGGATTGGGAGTGGGAGGCACCGTTTATCGGTGGTTCTCCTCCTATCTTTCCGTTCGGTCGCAGACGGTGTTGACAGGGGGGCAGAGGTCGTCCTCGAGGTGCCTCACTTGTGGGGTACCTCAGGGGTCAATTCTCTCGCCTACCCTGTTCAACATCTATATGAAGCCGCTGGGTGAGGTCATCAGTGGTTTTGGGGTGAGTTATCCTCTGTACGCGGATGATACCCAGCTCTACTTTTCCACCCCGGACCACCCCAACGAAGCGGTCGAAGTGTTGTCCCGGTGCCTGGAAGCTGTACGGGTCTGGATGGGGAGAAACAGACTCAAGCTCAATCCCGCCAAGACGGAGTGGCTGTGGATGCCGGCACCCCGGTACAGTCAGCTGCATCTGCAGCTGACTGTTGGGGGCGAGTTAGTGGCCCCAAAGGAGGTGGTTCGCAACTTGGGCGTCCTCCTGGATGGACGGCTGTCCTTTGATGAACATCTGGCAGCCGTCTCCAAGTCCGCTTGGTCCGCCAGTTGCTTCCCTTCCTTGACCGGGATGCCTTATGCACAGTCACTCACGCTCTGGTTACGTCTTGGCTGGATTACTGCAATGCTCTCTACATGGGGCTGCCCTTGAGGTACACCCGGAGGCTGCAGTTAGTCCAGAATGCAGCTGCGTGAGTAGTAATGGGAGCCGCTCGTGGCTCCCACGTAACACCACTGCTCCGCAGTCTGCACTGGCTTCCTGTGGTCTTTCGGGTGCGCTTCAAGATTCTGGTTACCACCTTTAAAGCGCTCCATGGCTTAGGACCCAGGTACTTACGAGACCGCCTGCTGCAACCCAATGCCTCCCACCGACCCATACGCTCTCATAGAGAGGGTCTCCTCAGGGTGCCATCCGCCAAACAATGTCGGCTGGCGGCCCCAGGAGTAGGGCCTTCTCTGTGGGAGCATCGACGCTCTGGAATGAACTCCCCCCTGGTCTACGTCAAGTGCCTGATCTTCGGACTTCCGTCGTGAGCTAAAAACATATTTATTCATCCAAGCGGGACTGGCATAAAGGGATTGATTTTAAATTGGGTTTTAGTAGTGTTTTAAATTTTAAATTTATTTTAATTCTGAGCCATTTAGTAATTTTATATTTTAAATTCGTTTTAATTGTATATATTTTGTATTTTATTCTGGCTGTACACCACCCTGAGTCCTCCGGGAGAAGGGCGGTATAAAAATTTAATAAATAAATAAAATAAATAAATAAATAAAAGTGAAGTGAATATTTATTGAGAATCAATCTGTTTCTTCAGAGTAGTTCCTCTCTCACCATCCTCTAAAGCTCTACTCCTTAACTGATTTTTCTTTATAATTTATCTATTTAGAACAATATAAAGGAAGCAGAAAAAAGGCAACAGAATTCCTAAGAAAGCAAAATCCCTACAGCTATATAGAGACCATACAGTGGTTTCTAAAGTTGTCTTATTACCACAGTAAAAAGCTAGTACAATGACTTTAAAATACAGTATTACTGTTTCCAAAAATATATATACTGGCACTTGCTAAAATTTTAGAAGGTTAACAGAGTGCTCACTTTGGCAGTGAGGTGGCTCAGTAGCTAAGATGCTGAGCTTGTTGATCAAAAGGTCATCAGTTCAGCGGTTCAAATCCCTTGTGTTGCATAATGGGGTGAGCTCCTGTTACTTGTCCAGGTTCTGCCAACCTAGAAGTTCGAAAGCACATAAAAAATGCAAGTAGAAAAATAGAGACCACCTGAGACTTCCGGTATGGCTCCGCTTCGTTGAGAAGCAGCTTTGATTAGGCTGCTAACTCCCTAGTCTGTAGAGCTGTCAGGACATCGTAAATCTGGTCCAACAGCTTGGAAATCTCTTCCCTTGGGCAAAGAGGGAGAGATGAGCATTCAGGCTGAAGTTGAGACACCCAAATATAGCCACAGAAAAAGCTTCTGAGGCTTGCGTGGAGCTCTCCTTCCATAGCCTGATAAGCTCCTGGCTGGGGGAGGGTATCTGCCTTTCATGGCAGATGAAACGTAGCGTCCAATTTCCATGGCAGGAATTGATTTATGATGGATTGTAACGTGGACGGAGCAGAAACTGGAGTTCTAGCACTTGTTTGTAAGAAGACTGCAAGCCCCTGGGGATATATTTGCTGCGAAGATAGGAGAGAAGAAAGCAAATGGCAGTTTTGTGGAATGTGTGTACTGGAAACGAAAGTTAAAGAAATGCTTACTAACAGCTAGTGTAGAATTAGAAGATATATAGGAAGATACTGACTAAATGGAAGAAACGAGAATTTTATGATTTATATTTTTTCTTCTTCTTTGGGATCATAGTGATTTAGAAGAAACGTTTTTTGAATTTTTCTTTTTGAATTTTTTTTTGGTCCATTATTAAGTTATATTTTTAAAAAATGGCTTTTAAGCAAATAGTGCCAAAAGTCATTAAAAACTTTAAAATTTCTTCAGTTCAGATTCAAAAATTAAAAGAAGAAATCAAAAAGGAATTAAGAAATTCTTTACAGGAGTTTTTGGAGAGTCATTTTTTAGAAATAGATCAAAAATTTGATGAAATAGAGAAAGAGATGTTGGATTTTAAGGAAGTGGTGGAAGAGCAGAAGAGGGAAATGAAAATGGTAAAGGATGCAATTGCGCAAATATTAAGCTCTTGTATTCAGATGGAAGATGATCTTGCAAAAATTAATAAAGCTAATTTAGAGTTGCAAAGGAAAATAGAGGAAATTCAGAAGAATCAAAACAATTGAAACTTAGATAATAAGATGGAAGATATACAGGCAAAGGTAGATAAGGCAGATGAAGAAAGAGTAATATTACAATATAGATTAATGGAATATGCTATAAGGGTGAGGGGTTTGAAGCAAAATAGGAAGGAAAATTTAAAAGAGATTTTTACGCAAGCCTTTACTCAGATAAAGAGTGTGGAACCAGAAGATTTTGAGATTAATATTGAAAGAATTTATCGTTTTAATTCTTGGTGGGCAAGACAAAATAGAGTACCGAGGGATGTGGTTATTTATTTTACAACTAAAAAGGTTAGGTATGAAATTTTGCAAGCCTTTTATAAAAATAAATTTCAAATATTGGGACAAGATATAAAAATGATGAAGGAAATTCCTCCTAAAATGTTAAGAAAGAGAAGATAATTTGCTTTTTTAGTGGATGAGTTTAAGAAACATCAGATATATTTTAGATGGGAAGTTCCAATGGGTTTGTCAGTGAATTTTAGAGGCAGAAAGTATTTTCTTAATTCAGTTATGAAAGCGAGACATTTTTATATTAATGTTTTAAAGAGTGGGAATCCTTTGTTGTTAGATGCTAAGTTAATTGGTTTGGAAATGATGGAAAATAGAATGGGAGAGGGGAGGAATGTTTAAGATGTGAATATGGTGATTATGATTATTATCATAAATAAATGATATTATCATAAATAAATAATAAAATTATTATCATAAATAAATTATCATAAAAATGATTATCAATTTTTGGAATTGATTTGTTTAGGATATAAATTATAGGATTTTTGTTATTTGCTATTTGTATGGTATAAATCTATGGGATGATATTATTTAATTGTGAAGGATGGAAAGTGAAATTTATGAATTTAGAAAATGTGGATGTAATGATTTTAACTGTTTACTGTTATATTGTGGATGTAGTTTAAATGATTATTTGTTTTAATTGACACGTTTATAGATAGTAAAAGTTATGAAGTTAAGCTGGAAATATTATATTTGAGAGATTTTATTCGAAATGATATTTGATTGATGGAGTAGTATTGGAAGATTGGATATTAAATGTTATGACAATTGAAGAAATATATAAGTGATGAAAATTTGAATTTGAGAAGTAATTTAAGAAATGGACTTATGAAATTTGAAGGAATATACAAGTGGAAAAAAAAATTGAATTTGAGAAGATGGATTAACTTTAAAAATGGACTGTAAGAAGAAGTAATATGTGAAGTTGGTATCACTTCTTTTCTTTTTTTCTTTTTATTATTCTTTCCTATCTCTTTATTTTTATTGTGAGGGGATCTAAAGTTTCAAATTTTTAAAGGTGGGAGTTTATGTATATTTTGTATACTTTAGCTTGTGATTGTTGGTCATAATACCCAGTATTTGCTCTGGGAAGTCTGGGGGGGGGGAAGGGGGAGGAGGGGGGGGAAAGGGGGGAAAATGATACATGGATTGATTATTAATGTACAGTAATTTTTGAAGATATGAAATAAAAATTTAAAATGATATTGGGGATGCTCGACTGCCATTTCAGAAAGAAAAGGAGAGAGGAGTAGAAGGAGGGAAGAAAGTAGGTAGGAAAGAGTAGAGAAGGAGGAGGGGAATAAGAAGGTTAGATAGGGTGGAAGAAGGGAGGAGTGGAGAAGGAGGAGAGGAAGTAGTAAAGTGAAGGAGATGAAGGATGTGAAAGTAGTAGAGGGTAGAGAGGGAGGTTGTGAAGAAAGGAAGTGGCAATCGGGCAGGCCTGAATCAGTAATAAATAAAAATTAATGATTAATGATGGATAATTGTACATAAATATGATGTTGGAAAATGGAAATAAAAATTATTTATATAAAAAAATAATAATAGAGACCACCTTTGGTGGGAAGATAACATCATTCCGTGTGCCTTTAGAATTTAGTCATGCTGGCCACATGACCATGCAGATGTCTTCAGATAGCGCTGGCTCTTCGACTTTGAAATGGAGATGAGCATCACCCCTTAGAGTCAGGTACGACTAACACATATGTGCAAGGGGAGCCTTTACCTTTAACAGATAGCTGCTTCCATTAGCAGAAGAACAGCTTCCAATATAGGGGGAAATATCCACAAATCTCCCCTTCATGATATTACTGCCTTGTCATGGTGAAGGACCTTGCGTAGCTCAGTGACGCTATGAGCTATGCCATGCAGGGACACCCAAGACGGAGAGGTCATAGCAGAGAGTTCTGACAAAATGTGATCCACCGGAGAAGGAAATGGCAACCCACTCCAGTATCTTTGCCATGAAAACCCCATGGACAGTACAAAAAGGAAAAAAGATATGACGCCAGAAGATGAACCCCTCAGATTAGAAGGTGTCCAATATGCTACTGGGGAAGAGCAGAGGGCTAGTACTAGTAGTGCCAGAAAGAATGAAGCGACTGGGCCAAAGCCGAAAGGACGCTCAGCTGTGGATGTATCTGGTGGTGAAAGGAAAGTCTGATGCAGTAAAGATTTTTTCTCCATAAAAACCTGGAATGTAAGATCCATGAATTAAGGTAAACTGGACATGATCAAACAAGAGATGACAAGACTGAATATCGACATTTTAGGAATCAGTGAACTAAAATGGACAGGAATGGGTGAATTTAATTCAGATGACCATCAGGTATACTACTGTGGACAAGAATCCATCAGAAGAAATGGAGTAGCCTTCATAATCAATAAAAGAGTAGGAAAAACAATACTGGGATACAATCCCCAAAATGACAGAATGATCTCAATTCAAATCCAAGGCAAACCATTCAATATCACAGTAGTTCAAGTCTATGCCCCAACCACTGGTGCTGAAGAGGATGAAATTGATCAGTTCTATGAAGTCCTACAGCACCTTCAACAAAAATTAACAACAAAAAATGATGTCCTTATCATCATGGGAGATTGGAATGCTAAAGTAGGAAGCCAAAAGATAACCAGAATAACAGGCAACTTTGGCCTTGGAGTACAAAATGAAGCAGGGCACAGGCTGATAGAATTCTGAAGAACCTGAAGAACTATGGACGGAGGTTCGCAACATTGTACAGGGAGCAACTAAAACCATCCCAAAGAAAAAGAAAGGCAAGAAAGCAAAATGGCTGTCTGAGGAAGCTTTGCAAATAGCTGAGGAAAGAAGGGAAGTGAAAGGCAAGGGAGAAAGAGAACCCAGTTGAATGCAGAATTCCAGAGAATATTTAGAAGAGATAAGAATACATTCTTAAATGAACAGTGCAAAGAAATAGAAGAAAACAATAGAATAGGGAGGACCAGAGATCTCTTCAAGAAAATTGGAGATATGAAGGGAACGTTTCATGCAAAGATGGGCATGATAAAGGACCAAAGTGGCAAGGACCTAACAGAGGCAGAAGAGATTAAGAAGAGGTGGCAAAATTACACAGAAGAACTATACAAGAATGAGTTTAATATCCCTGATAACCACGATGGGATGGTCACTGACCTTGAGCTAGACATCCTAGAATGTGAAGTCAAATAGGCCTTAGGAAATCTGAGCAACAACAAAGCTAGTGGAGGAGAGAGTATTCCAGCTGAGCTATTCAAAATCTTAAAAGACGATGCAGTAAAAGTGCTACACTCAATTTGTCAGCAAATTTGGAAAACTCAGCAGTGGCCACAGGATTGGAAGAGGTCAGTTTACATTCCAATTCCAAAGAAAGGCAATGCCAAAGAATGTTCAAACAATCACACCATTGCACTCATTTCACATGCTAGTAAGGTTATGCTTAAAATCCTACAAGCTAGGCTCCAGCAGAATGTGGATCGAGAACTATCAGAAGTACAGGCAGGATTTCGAAGAGGCAGAGGAACGAGAGACCAAATTGCCAACATACACTGGATCCTGGACAATACTGGAATTCCAGAAAAACATCCACTTCTGCTTCATTGACTATGCTAAAGCCTTTAATTGTGTGGATCACAACAAATTCTGGCAAGTTCTTAAAGAGATGGGCGTACCAGACCATCTTATTTGTCTCTTAAGAAACCTGTATGTGGTGAAGAAGCAACAGTGAGAACTGGACACGGAACCATTGATTGGTTCAAAATTGGGAAAGGAGTCCAGCAAGGCTGTATACTATTGCCCTGCCTATTTAACTTATATGCAGAGCACATCATGAGAAAGGCAAGGCTGGATGAATCAAAAGTTGGAATTAAGATTGCTGGGAGAAATATCAACAATCTCAGATAAGTAGATGATACCACTCTAATGGCAGAAAGCGAAGAAGAACTAAAAAGCCTCTTGATGCAGGTGAAGGAGGAGAGTGCAAAAGTTGGCTTGAAACTCAATGTTAAGAAAACTAAGATCATGGCATCTGGCCCTCTCAATTCCTGGCAGATAGATGGGGAAGAAATTGAGGTAGTGACAGATTTTATTTTTCTGGGCTCCAAGATCACCGCAGATGGGGACTGCAGCCAAGAAATTAAAAGACGCTTGCTCCTGTGGAGGAAAATTATGGCAAATCTAGACAGCGTACTAAAAAGCAGAGACATCACCCTACCAACAAAAGTGCGTATAGTCAAGGTATGGTTTTCCCACTTGCAATATATGGCTGTGAAAGTTGGACCATAAGAAAGGCTGAGCGCCAAAGAATTGAGGCCTTTGAACTCTGGTGCTGGAGAAGACTCCTGAGAATTCTTTGGTCTGCAAGGCGAACAAACAATTCAGTCCTAGAGGAGATCAACCCTGACTGCTCTTTAGAAGGCCAGATCCTGAAGATGAAACTGAAATACTTTGGCTACCTAATGGGAAGGAAGGACTCACTGGAGAAGAGCCTAATGCTGGGAAAGATTGAGGGCAAAAGAAGAAGGGGACGACAAAGAATGAGGTGGCTGGATGAAGTCACTGAAGCAGTCGGTGTGAGCTTAAATGGACTCCAGAGGATGTTAGAGGATAGGAAGGCCTGGAGGAATATTGTCCATGGGGTCGCAATGGGTCGGACACGACTTCGCAACCAACTAACAACAACAATCCACAAATCCATCAAATTTTTATATTTGCTTGAGAGTCTGTGAGAAACCTTTTGCTAATGGTAGAATGAGACTTCACTGAACAACTAATGTAGTTTTGTCTTCTTGTAGTTCTTGAAATCCATGTTGTCAGGAAATTGTTATTTGCCTAACTAGTTGGCCAGGCAATATATAAACTAACTATGTATGTTTGTAGAAAGGCATGATATTGCTTTAAGGCTGTGCTGCATCATGCAGGCATCCTGATTGGTTGAGCTCTGTAGCCAATGTATAAAAGGACTACTAAATTATGGCTTGTGGGGAATCTACAGGGATGCTACAGCATTGTAACCTAATGACATGCTGCAACTGTATATTTGAGCTTTATGATCATTGCTTGATCATAGCTAGTTACTGATTCTTCAAGATACTGACTGTTGTGAATTGAACTGTGTTTTGCTGAACTAAAAGAAGACCTTGTTTATTATGCAAGTCTACGTTGGTAAGAAGACTTGATATTTGTAACATCCCTGACTGGCTTTATATGTGTATGACCTGGATTGTTTTTGGACTATGTCTTTGCCTTTTCCCTAAAAGTAAAGGAATATCAAACCCCAGTTTGTCTACGACTGTTATTGTATGCAACCAGTCTCACTTGTTTTCATGCGTAGGGTACTCTGCTCAACAGTCCACAACCTTGGTTGTGAACCAAAATTACCCTTAGCATATGTCACAGAATTCAATGTTTCAAAGGTATTCATATCATTTTAGCCATTTTTGACATAAGATTTTAAAATTTTGAGTGTTTAAACATTTCATGGAAAAGTCTTTTTATAATGCTACTATCAAGCATTATACTTTAGGCTTGTAAAATTTCTTTTTTCTGAGCAGATTGCATTTCACAATGCTTCAAGTGTATAATGGCTTATTTAGTTATATTAACAGGTATAAGTAAAAATTATACCTTTGTACAAAAAAGAGTAAGTAATCCACAGGAAATGAGATGGGGAGGAGTAAGTGGAATCTGAGATGCTAACAAAGCAGGCCCAGTCTGTGGAGACCCAGCGAATGGGGTGGGGAAAGCAATTGTGGGGACCCTAGGGGAGCATGAGGTATCTCAGTGGATTGGGGGAGGCCTTGACTGGTCTGCTCCAGCACTAGGCCCCACATACTGTTCCCCAGCCTGAGATACCTCATGTGCATTTAAAGACCTGAACATTCTATTAACAAATGCATTGGGGAAAGCCGGAGTGATCACGTTTATTTAACGTGATTCAATCAAACAAATCTCCAGGTTACAAATGTAATGGGCAGGCTCTGAGGGAGGGTCTCAGGGAACTCCCGCCTTAGCACCACACAAGTCCCGTGACTCACCCACCCTGGCCATGCCCACCCAGTCACATGACCACCCAGCCAAGCCCAACCAGCCAATCATTAGGGCAGAGAATGGCAGAGAAATTTGCAGCCCACCACTGATGTTAGGTCTTTCTTGTTGTATGTAATTGTGCAACAAGAAAAACACAATTTTCTCTCAAACTCCTGCTGCCATGTTGGAGGAAAAGGTAGAAATGGGCTAAGGGCAGTGGTGAAATCCTTTGCGGATTGCCACCGGTTTGCTGCTCATGCATGCATGGTGCCCACCAAATGTGTGCTGCATGTGCACATGTGCAGTGCATGCCAAAAGCATGCTGCACATGCATGCACAGTGCATGCCAAATGCACACTGCATGCGCATGTATGCACAGTGCATGCCAAATGTGCACTTTGCGTGGAAAAAGGAGGCTTAACAAGGTAAGTAGAACAGTGAGGGGGGGAACCGCTGTCCCATGGGACAGGATTTCCTGCTTTCTAGCAAATAAAAATTGTGAAGCATAGCTGATCGTTGGAAATACCAGTTCGGACAAACCGGTAGCTTTTATCACTACTGGTTCACCCAAACTGGTGTGAACCAGTAGCATTTCACCCCTGGCTAAGGGGGAGAAAAGAAATCATAAGATAAAGGAAGGCTCTATTTCTTTTACCCTTGAAAGAAACTTTTACTTTTAAAAGGTGAGGTGCCTAGAAATACACAAACACACATAATGAAATGTTTATTGGGGCAGGGGGAAACCAAGATGTAAATAAAGGATGGTTTGTAATTTTTTACTATATGCTATGTATTACTTTGAGACAATTTCTACAGTTTGGATAAAACAAAATTAAAATTGAAGGAGTTAAAGAAGATAATGTTCATTTGACGCATTTATTTCCTCAGGCCTTTATTCACACAATAGTTTGCTGTAGTTGATCTGTTTGTGCTGAATGAGTGATCATAGCCACCAGTCTGTTCTATAATAAGTTGAGACTGTAGTTTTATTTCAATCACACTTCCATCCATTGGCAGCAATTTAGCTCTGTTTCAGCATTCCTGAAGAAGCTTGTATAGAATTTTGATCTCTGACATCAATGGGGCAATTTTTTTCTTGGAATTTGGGAAGAGAGAATTTCACTGGGACTTACTGAATCCATTTGTTTAGCTGCAATGGGACAATGAACTGTAGATTCTCTGAAAGTAACAGCATAATTGAAGTTCCAAATTCTTTAAGCAATTGAGTTCTAAATATGTGCATTTTTGAAGCTTCATCTTTCATTTTAAAGGGAGCTTCTCAAAGAAAACTTTTCCTATAAACATTTGGGTTATTTTTAAAATTTATCCACCTAAACAATCTTCTTACTTAGTGAAACTGCTTCTTTCTTGATAATTAAGTTGACCAACAATACTATTACAAAGACAATATGTTCTACAATATTTGCCTTATGAACTACTCAGAAGAAGTTAGTCTGCAATTCCATACACATTTAATTAAACTAAGTGAGAAAATGTGTATAGAATTGCAGTACAATATTCTTTAGGGGAATATGGCAAAGTACTGTTGTGGCAAACCAGAGATGGAGGATAGAATGCAGAACACAGAATAACAGAGTTGGAAGAAGCATCGGAGGTCTTCTAGTCCAACCTCCTGATCAAGCAGGAGACCGTATACCATTCTGGACAAATGGCTGTCCTTCTTAAATACCTCCAATGATGGAGCACCCACTATTTCTGGAGGCAAGCTGTGCACTGATTGTATTCACTGATAGGAAATTTCTCCTTAATTCTAGGTTGGATCTCTCTTTGATAAGCTTCCATCCATTACTTCTTGTCCTGCTCTCAGCTGTTTTGGAAAACAGATTGACCCACTCTTCTCTGATTGCCCCTCAAATATCAGAAGACTGTTCTCATCTCACCCCCTAGTGCTTCTCTTCATTAGACTAGACGTAGCCAGTTCCCACAACTGTTCATCATATGATGGATAAGCTCCAGTCTCCTAACCAAGAGACCATTCCTGCCCTAAAATAAAGCTCCCATAATCTTTTCATGCTGAAAGAAATGAAGTGTACTCTCAAGGACAAAACCAACAAAAGACAGCCAGGAGGATTCAGCCTTTGCAACAACTCAGTAGCAAATCCAGTAAGGAAAGTGTATGTGGGTGGAAAATCACAAACTTTCCAGTTCTAGGTTAAGAATACATGTTTAGTCTCCACACTACCCATGGGACGCATGAGAAATAAAGGACACTTCCAAAAAGTGCTTCTTCCTTCTCTTCCCTCTTATGAAATAAAAATAATTTGATCCATCCTCTATGTCAGCCTCCACCCGCTACAAGTTTATTGCTTTATTGCTCGGGGTTGTCTGTCTGTTGATTTATGCATTTATTACCTAGCTTGCTATGGCTGTCATGGTAACAGGGGCGGGGGGGAGAGAAGGAGTGCTGGAAGAGAAACAAAACTTTAAAATGAAGTGTTTTCTTCAAATGTATTCAGCAGTTGGAAGGTAGGCTAACAGTCTAGGTTAATGGCCCAAGCATGCTAGAGTGATGAAACCATCTGAAGATGCACCCCACGTGCCACCTAGGGGGGATGTGGATTGGACAAGACTGACTGGACTACAGGGAGGAGGGCTTGAGGCATATTTCTTATATGTGTATTCTGCGCCAAATTCCTCAGAGCTTGCTTTCATTTTTTGTTTGCTTTCAGTTCATACTCAGTAAAAGTACCTTTCTCTACAAACAATGGAGTTGGGGTTTTTCTTTCTTGAGTATTGAAAGGAGGCATCCCTGACACTCTGTGGCCATAGAAACCCACTAGCAAATCAGAGCCTTAGAATTTCCATCTTCCCAAATTGCAACTTTTATAAAAGCCCTTTCATTTCTTCTTCTTTCTCTTTCTCCTATGAACTGGAACCCAATTTTTCTTGTTTACAATAAAGGATGATCTTTTCCCTCAGTTCTGGACTCCATATTTTGAATCTACAACATTAGAGATGCAGCATGGTATCTTAATCACAATTAGCTTCTTTCCAACTTTAAATAGCAACATGCTCTCGCCTCCTCCTCCTTCTTTTTGACTCAATTAAATTTTGTTAAACCATAATTCAGATCTACTGGCATTTCATCAGGCTGCTCTTTCTAAAGGAGAAGGCAGATTTTTGTCTTTCCTGCATGCACATTTTAGATACACAAAAAGCAACTGAGAGAAACCCCTGGCCAATATATAGAGAAGAAAAGGTTTTCTGCTTATGAGTTAATCAGCGCAGCAGTGAAAAACTGAACCCCTTAGTCTGAAAGTGATCCAAAGTCATCATAACAAATGAAAGTTGTCTATAACTAGTATTAGATAACCTATGCCACGTTGTTTCATCATTTCCAAGATATTTCTTTACCTAAACAGAGAAATAGAAGGATTACAGATGGACAAAAAAGCTTTGGGAGAGGTGCAATTTCTGATTTCTTGATGGCTTCCTCATTTAGTTTCCTTGTGGGAAGCTGGCAGGCACCATCAGAAATTTTCCTTCCTTCCTTCCTTCCTTCCTTCCTTCCTTCCTTCCTTCCTTCCTTCCTTCCTTTCTTCCTTCCATCTATCCCTCCATCCATCCATCTATCGTTGTATAGCCTCAAATTTCTAAACGCATTACCAGATTTTTTTTGAAAAACCAATAATTGTGAATTCAAAGTCTTAAGCTGTCTTCATTTTGTAATCAGTAATCTAATGAAAGGTGTGTTTCTTCAGTCACTGCAAGAAGTAAGTCTAACAACAGGTTGATTGTCAATATGAAGAGAGAGGCATTGCTATGAACCAATGTTATACATGGTTTTAGTCTTAATACTTTCAAATACATACACTTCTTGTAACAGGATGAAACTCAGGTTTTATTTATTTTTATGAATCTTCTCTCCAAAACTCTACTGCTTTAAAAACTATTGTTGCAGTTGATATGATTTTATTGCTCCAATAAACTCATTAAATTATTTCAAGTGCCACAAATTTTTCAAGCTTTATTAGTTTAATAAGTGGAATCAAGGAAGGAAGGGGAGACAAAGGAAGGGAGGGAGGTAGGTAGGTAGGTAGGTAGGTAGGTAGGTAGGTAGGTGTCAAGATTGAAAACCGCTTAAGCTTCCTGTGATTATTATTGCTTTTCAACTTGCCAATTAACTCAGGGGGAGGGAATGATGAGATGGAATGCAGAGGCTACAATCTTCAACTATGAGAGCCACCAACACTTTTGCAAGTGTTGGCTAAGACGTGGACTGTTATCAAAACAAAAGGCTGATTCCTAATTGTACAAGGTGACCTGTTCCACAGGAGGTAGGGATTAAGCTCATGTTTAACCATGCAGGGTTGCACAGGAAAATTTAGAGTGGAAAATTTGCTTTCTTTTGTACCAGAATGATGTACTCAATAAAGCTTTGCTTTTATTGAGTCTGTTAGTTGGACAGAAGGAAGGAAGGTTAGTTGAAAGAAGGAAGGAAGGAAGAAAAAGAAAGAAAGAAAGAAAGAAAGAAAAATAAAGAAAGAAAGAAAGGAAGGAAGGAAGGAAGGAAGGAAGGAAGGAAGGAAGGAAGGAAGGAAAAGAAAAAGAATTCAGTTTTTAACTTTCAATCATTCAGAAAAATATATATCAATATTTGGTACCCATCAGTGTAACACTCTGCCAGATCACAATAGTTTGAAGATTAAGTTTTCTAAGATGACTTTGAAAAACACTTGGGAACTGGAAGCTCAATGCATCTTCTTTTATCCTGCTCTTTTCTGTTTGCTTCAAAATGTATTTCCCTCAGAGCATATGCAAAAAAATAGCTGGGCATAAATAGCTTGAATTATCTTTCTACCTTTTTCAATTAAACTATTCTGACAGTATAGAGAAAATTAAGCACACCAAATAATCAATGACACTTTGGGATTAGCTGAGAAACATATCCTAGCATGAGAGCATTCCTGTAAAAATGGCATTTAGATAATATATACCATATTCTTTTTTTTAATTTTATTTTGTCACAACAATATATATAAGCATAAGCATAAAACAACTATACAACATATAAGCGTATATATAGGGGGCAGAGGTCGACTGCGAGGGACCTCACTTGTGGGGTGCCGCAGGGGTCGATTCTCTCGCCCCTTCTGTTCAACATCTATATGAAGCCGTTGGATGAGATCATCAGTGGCTTTGGGGTGAGATACCAGCTGTACGCTGATGACACCCAGCTGTACTTCTCCACCCCAGGCCACCCCAATGAAGCTGTTGAAGTGCTGTCCCGGTGTGTGGAAGCCGTACGGGTCTGGATGGGAGAAACAGGCTCAAGCTTAATCCCTCCAAGACGGAGTGGCTGTGGATGCCGGCACCCCGATTCAGTCAGCTGCAGCCACGGCTGACTGTTGGAGGCGATTTATTGGCCCCAAAGGATAGGGTGCGCAACTTAGGTGTCCTCCTGGATGAACGGCTGTCATTTGAAGATCATTTGACGGCCGTCTCCAGGGGGGCCTTCCACCAGGTTCGCCTGGTTCGGCAGTTGTGCCCCTTCCTTGATCGGGATGCCTTGTGCACGGTCACTCATGTGCTCGTTACCTCTTGCTTGGATTATTGTAATGCTCTCTACATGGGGCTCCCCTTGAAGTGCACTCGGAGGCTTCAGTTAGTCCAGAATGCAGCTGCGCGGGTGATAGAAGGAGCTCCGCGTAGCTCCCATATAACACTGCTCCTGCGCAGACTGCACTGGCTACCTGTGGCCTTTCGAGTGCACTTTAAGGTGTTGGTTACTACCTTTAAAGCGCTCCATGGCTTAGGGCCTGGGTACTTACGGGACCGCCTGCTGTTACCTCATGCCTCCCACCGACCCGTACGCTCTCACAGAGAGGGACTTCTCAGGTGCCGTCCGCCAAGCAATGTCGGCTGGCGGCCCCCAGGGGAAGGTCCTTCTCTGTGGGGGCTCCCACACTCTGGAACGAGCTTCCCCCGGGTTTACGCCAAATACCTGACCTTCGGACCTTCCGCCGCGAGCTGAAGACACATCTTTTCATTCGCGCGGGGCTGGCCTAAATTGATTTTAACAAATTTTTAAATTCTTAGAAATTAATTTTAAATGGTTTTTTTTAGCTTATTATATATTTTACTTCTCAGGCCAATTTTAAAATAAGTTTTTTAACTGCATTTTAAATTTGTATATTGTACCGTCTGTTTTATTCTTGCCTGTACACCGCCCTGAGTCCTTCGGGAGAAGGGCGGTATAGAAATCAAATAAATAAATAAATAAATAAATAAATATAATGAAAGGAAACAACAGGACAGGAACAGTAGGCACTTTTGTGCTCTTATGCATGCCTCTTATAGTCCTCTTAGGAATGGGGTGAGGTCAATGGTAAACAGTTTTTGGTTAAAGCTTTTGGGAGTTTGAGAAGAGACCACAGAGTCAGGTAGTGTGTTCCAAGCGTTAACAACTCTGTTACAAAAGTCATATTTTCTGCAATCAAGATTGAAGCGGTTAACATTAAGTTTGAATCTATTGTTTGCTCTTGTATTTTATTTTATTTATTTTATTTTTTCACAACAATATATGTAGGTATCATACAAAAAGATTATATAGTATATAAACACATATATGAGTAAATATAAGGAGGTATAAGCATATATATATATATAGGAAGAAGAAAAGAAAAACAATAGGACGGGAACGGTAGGCATGTTTGTGCGCTTATGCACGCCCCTTATGGTCCTCTTAGGAATAGGGTGAGGTCAATAGTAGAAAGTTTTTGGTTAAAGCTTTTAGGATTATGAGAAGAGACCACAGAGTCAGGTAAAGTATTCCAGGCACTGATGATTCTGTTACAGAAGTCATATTTTCTGCAATCTAGATTAAAGCGGTTGACATTAAGTTTAAATCTATTAGTTGCTCTAGTATTATTGCGATTGAAGCTGAAGTAGTCTTTAACAGGAAGGACATTGCAATAGATGATTCTCCGTGTTAAACACAGGTCTTGTCAGAGTTGGCGGAGTTCTAAGTTTTCTAATCCCAGGATTTCAAGTCTGGTGGTATAAGGTATTTTGTTGTTTACAGAGGAGCGGAGAACTATTCTTGTAAAATATTTCTGGACTCGTTCAATTGTATTAATGTCAGAGATGTGGTATGGGTTCCAGACAGGTAAGCTGTATTCCAGAATAGGTCTAGCAAATGTTTTGTATGCTCTGGTTAGTAGTGTAGAGTTTTTGGAAAAGAAGCTAGGCCAAATTAGGTTTGTTTGTTTGTTTGTTTATTTATTTATTTATTTATTTATTAAATTTTTATACCGCCCTTCTCCCGAAGGACTCGGTTTACAGGGCAGTTTACAGCCATGATAAAAACAACAGCAATATACACATAAAACCATAGTTTAAAAAACTTATTATACAAATGGACAAATTAAAACATTTAGAATAAAACCCCAAATTTTAAAATGTTAAAACATTAAAACTAATTAAAATCCTATTAAAATCCTATGCCAGTCCTGCGCGAACAAACAAATAGGTCTTCAGCTCTCGGCGGAAAGTCCGAAGGTCTGGCAGTTGCCGAAGTCCAGGGGGGAGTTCGTTCCAGGGTGGAGCCCCACAGAGAAGGCCCCCCCCCTGGGGGCCGCCAGCCGACATTGCTTGGCGGACGGCACCCTAAGGAGTCCCTCTCTGTGCGAGCATACAGGTTGGTGGGAGGCATTCGGTAACAGCAGGCGGTCCTGTAAGTACCCTGGCCCTAAGCCATGGAGCACTTTAAAGGTAGTCACCAACACCTTGAAGTGCACCCGAAAGACCACAGGTAGCCAGTGCAGACTGCGCAGGAGAGGTGTTACATGGGAGCAATGTGTGGCTCCCACTATCACCCGCGCAGCTGCATTCTGAACCAACTGGAGCCTCCGGGTACTCTTCAAGGGGAGCCCCATGTAGAGAGCATTACAGTAGTCCAAGCGAGAGGTAACCAGAGCATGAGTGACCGTGCATAAGGCATCCCGGTCGAGGAAGGGGCACAACTGGCGAACCAGGCGAACCTGGTAAAAAGCCCTCCTGGCAACGGTCATCAAATAATCTTCGAAAGACAACCGTCCATCCAGGAGGATGCCCAAGTTGCGCCCCCTTTCCACTGGGGCCAATGATTCGCCCCTAACAGTCAGTCGCGGCTGCAGCTGACTGTACCGGGGTGCCGGCATCCACAGCCACTCCATCTTGGAGGGATTGAGTTTGAGCCTGTTTCTCTCCATCCAGACCCGTACAGCTTCCAAACACCGGGACAGCACTTCGATGGCTTTGTTGGGATGGCTTGGGGTGGAAAAGTACAGCTGCGTGTCGTCAGCGTACAGTTGGTACCTCACCCCAAAGCCATTGATGATCTCACCCAGTGGCTTCATATAGATGTTGAACAGGAGAGGCAAGAGAATCGACCCCTGCGGCACCCCACATGTGAGGAGCCTCATGGTCAATCTCTGCCCTCCTGTCAACACCGTCTGCGACCGGTCAGAGAGATAGGAGGAGAACCACTGATAAACGGTGCCTCCCACTCCCAAACTCCCTAATCAGTGCAGCAGGATACCATGGTCGATGGTATCAAAAGCTGCTGAGAGGTCTAATAGGACCAGGGCAGAGGAACAACCCCTGTCCTTGGCCCTCCAGAGATCATTCACCAACGCTTACAACTCTTAGAGCCTTTTTTGCTATGTAGTTGCAGTGGGCTTTGGCACTTGGATCATTTGATATGAAAACTCCAACTCTTAACAGGGTGGGGGTCATCTGTAATGTAATGTCCATCAAGCTTATATTTAGTGTTTGGGTTCTTTTTTCCAATATATAAGACTGAGCATTTGCTGGTTGAGATTTGGAGTTGCCAAGTTTTAGATCAGTCGGATATGAAGTCAAGGTCTTTTTGAAGGGTAGTAGTATTGGTGGTGTTAAATAGTTTTACATCATCAGCAAAGAGAACACAATAACTTGAGATATGGTCACAGAGATCATTTATATGTAGTATGAAGAGCGTTGGTCCAAGAACACTGCCTTGAGGAACGCCACTTTTGACAGGATTTGATAGAGCATTGCCAATTTTGACCACTTGTTGTCTGTTTGACAGGAAAGCAGTTATCCAATTATGAAGAGGTCCTGAAATGCCGTAGGATTTTAGTTTTAGGAGAAGTTTATCATGTACTACTGAGTCAAAAGCTTTGCAGAAGTCTATGTAGATTGCATCTATTGCTTTGCCTTGATCAAGATTAGTAGTCCTTATGTTTTTGCAGTGGAGAAGTTGTAAGTTACATGATAATTTTTTTCTGAAACCAAATTGTTTATTAGAGTGTAGGTTGTTTGTTTCTAGGTGGAGGGTAATGGATTGGTTGATGACAGATTTCATTACTTTGCAGGTGATGCAGCATAGAGAGATTGGTCTGTAATTCTACTGCAGTACAAAGGTAATGTTCTATTGCAGTCTGCTTGAAGGACTCAGGTTATCTTTCCTAGAATTTTTTTTTAATGTGATGACACAAGATGCTCTAAGACAGTGGTTCTCAACCTTTATATTGCTGTGACCCCTTTAATACAATTCCCCACGATGTGGCGACCCCAACCATAAAATTATTTTCGTTTTGAATTTATTGCGCCTGAAGCCGTATTGGCTAGCGATCTGAACTGCTTGCGATTGCCTTGAGGACGGAGGCATTAAAGCGGAGACTCCTCTCCTATTAAGTTTATTACGCCTGAAGCCAGATTAGGCTAGCAATTGGGAGTGATTGCAGCTGGCTTGAGAGGGAGACATCAGAGCAAAGATTTCTCTCTTTTTTAATTCATCACGCCTGAATCCGAATTCGGCTAGCGATTTGAAGAACCTGCAGCTGGCTTGTGGAGTCAACCATTGGAGCGCGATTCTTCAACTCGCAAGTACACTTCCCATATTTCCGATGGTCTTAGGCAACCTCTGGCAAATCATCATTCGACCCCCAACAGGGTCCCGACCCACAGGTTGAGAATTGCTGCTCTAAGAAGTGATTTTCACACATGGTACAATATAGGCAAATCAGTAAAACTGGATTCAAATTCAAAACATGATGGCATGGAAATTTAAACTGATTCAAGGTTCAGAAAAATATTCAGCCATAGTTATACTATACCTGGAAAACATCAAAATGCTTGTCTTTCTGGCAGAATAGGATAAGAATAGCAGGAGCAATAGGCCCTTTTGTGAGCATCATGCATGTCAAATGGTTTCCAATGATTCATAATACTGTTTTTTAAAAATATATATGAAGCTCACGAGGGAAGTGATTGCAGAAAGGAAGAAAAAACAACACAGCAGCTTACAAACAGCCTGGACTGCTAGACCAATATAGGGAGACTGCTGTTCCAATTTAAAATTAGAGAATTTTAAAGACTGATAGACAGCAAGAGTATTTCTCTTCACATGCTTTTCTGTGGTAACAAATTTGTTGATATGGTGAATTGACAAGCTTACCCTTGCCAATTATGTTTTATTATTAATATTGTGTCTGTATTATTTTATAGTTTGAACTATGCAGAATAATCTAACACCAGCATGATATTTCAGGACTACTCTAGCAACAAAGGGTAGTTTCTCAGTGTAAAACATAAGGCAGACAACAGCAGAAAGCAGACAGATAAATATGACTGTTGTTATTTGTAGAGAATTATATTCTGACCTTAGGTAGAATGAAAGCCGAATGATAGGAAATAAAACAGGTTTGTAAAGAGTTGAAGTATTGTGTACTGATGGATTTAGGGATTAACAGAGAGCTATGGTGCAGAGAAAACAAACAGATTGAAACTTAAGGATGAATAAGTGTAAATGGATATTTGTAAAATGAAATTACTCACAAAAAAGCCTTTAAAAAAGGAAAGAAAAAAATTATTTCCTTTCCCTGCTCTCCCTCCATTTCTCTGTCTAAGGAGACTTGTCTAAGCAAATTCTTACGAAACAATATGGCGCAAACAGCTGAGGAGCACAAGTCAATTGTTCTGATAGACAGGTTTGAAAAGGTTTACAATTTACTCATATCAGACAGCCTGTCACAGCAGTCTTTCTCCCCTTTCAACTGTATCTAAATAAAAAAGTGTCTAACTTTCTAAAGCTAGAAAATTTACCAAATCTATGAATTGCCCTAGGAGCACTTCATAGGCAATTCAAAACTTCAAATTATCTCTGAGTTTCAATTTTAAGATTAAAGGAATTATCTGATCTAAGCTCGTTTGAATTAAATTACTCTTTTGAAGTTTTGCTACTGGAGAATTCATAAGATAGCATTCGTAGTATTGTCATTCTACACTTGAAGGTGCTTCATTTGTGATTTAAAATGGCCTTTTGAATCTTTAGCACAGCCCTAGAAAATAATTCTTTTCACATTCATTCCATTGCAAAAATTAATGTATTTATTAATGACTTTATTAAGATACACACTGGTCTGAATTAGCTGAAGTACAATGTAATCTATTTTTTAAATCAATTAAAAAGCACTCTATTTTTTTTTTATTCAGCTGCACATATATTAGAGGAACTATAAAGAAATAATGTGCTCCATTTTATTTGCTAAATTCTACAATTATTGGGGAAATGCACAGCAAGTATAAGCATTGCAAATGTAGTTTTGAGGAGATAATGCAATTTCATTATCAAACAATTAATCATTGTTGTTCAATTAAGTTCCTGACACTTTGCAAATGTATAAAATGGAATCATTACTTTATCTTACATGTAGTAAACAACTGTGATGGGTGAAAATATTCAGAAGAAGCTCTTAGGATCCAAAAGTTTGGTATTAATTTCTGTTAACTTATTTCAAAAGTCATTCTCAAATTATAGGCATCTTTTATTTTTGCAAATAAAGCTACAGTTTCATATGATGTAAAACAAACACTATAATAACATACCATATTGGTAGTTTTGGGCTTTACAGTATCTCATTTTTAGCAATAAAATAGGAATAATGAAGTTGCAGTTTCCCAACTTTTTCTGAGAGGAGCTTTTCAGAAAATAAAAACTGATGGTGACAAGACATGTATATATGGGATTAATACAAAATGTATTTACAGAAAACTTTCTTCTTTACATTTATTCTAGATAGCCAATAACATGGAAGTCTGAATTCATGAAGTATCAGCAGAGAGTCATGGTGGCTGCATGTGTATTTCTATCAAGTCAAAATATAATTACTTTTCTTTATGTTGCTGACAATACATACTCCATTGTCGAAAATGTATTTAAAGGAGAAATAATTACATGGCCAAATGGGAGACAGATAAGATAGCTGGAAATTAAAGTAACCAGTTGTTCCAAAGTAAACAAAAATTTAGCCTTTTAAAATCTACAAATCTACCCTTGAAGAGCTCATCCCATGGCCTTTTTCAAAGGAAATGTATTGAGTGGGAGAATTAGATGTTTAAATAGATAAGAAACTACTTTTTTCCCTAACATGCATTGTACACCTTTAGCCTCACAATGTTTTGTTTGGAATGTGACCTTGATACAGTCCAATAATACTACCGTGTTTCCCCGAAAATAAGACAGGGTCTTATTTTCTTTTGAACTCTGAAATAAGGACTTGGCCTTATTATTGGGGGGGTCTTATTATTACAGAGTGCAGGAGGCCTGGATGGCCTGCGCACTCACAGCTGGGAGTCCGGCAGAGAGAGGCGCCCTTTGTGCGCCACCATCAAGCCCCTTCCCTCCCGTGGGGTGTGTGTGTAGAATGTGAGCAGCCCAAAGGCAGCAAGCCATGCAAATGCCTGTCCCCACCCCCTGTACATGCACCTCCCAGGCCTCACCATGTTGATTTGGGCAAAGCTGATGAGCACCAGGACCTTGGCACCCACCACCAGCACCTGTGTGGAAGCCACGGCCTGGGCCAGCTCTCCCTGCAGACTCCAGCTCCAGCTGTCACCATAGAGTGGGAAGTACATTCCCAGAGCAGCCGCTGCCCTGGCTGGGGCTTTGGAGACAAAGAAAGACTTCTGCTGTTTCTGCTGCTTTCCTTGCATGCAGCCAAAAGCAGAAGCAGCAGAAGTCTTTCTTTCTCTCCTCCAAACTCTGCCTCTGTGGCTTCCAAACCCCAGCCAGGGCAGTGTCCTCTCTGGGAGTGTGCTTTCCACTTGATGGTGATGGTGGCCTGAGGCCTCCCCTTCCCCCCTGCTCCTCTCTGCTCCGACTGCCTGAGAGCTGACTGACCGGAGCACTCACCAGTGAGCCCCCAGGTCCATTTTGCTCTTTCCAGGTGCTTGGCAGAGAGACACCAGGCAGCCATGCCAACAGTCACAGCTCGGCTGGCCCAGCCATGGCCAACACTCCTCGCCCATGGCTGAGCTTGTCCGCCAGTGGCTGCCCTGCGAAGGAAGCCCTGGGGCAGTGATGCTTGTGCTGGGGCTGCTGTGGTGGGCGCTCAGTAGCGCAGGCTATGCAGATGCAGCACCTAGATGCAAGGGTGAGAGCAGGTGGGCTGCCACCATGGCACAGAAGCAGGCACTCGAGGTCTATGGTCGGTGCAATAGGCAGCAAAAGGGGTGAAGGGCGCAGGAGTTTGAGGGGAAGTGGCTGCCTTGGGAGGGTTGGGGGGGTGAGGGACCTCTCTCTGTGTGAGAGAGAGACAGAGGGGGGGCTTATTTTGGGGGGGGGTGTATATTTAGGCCTACCCAAAAAATCAGGCTTGGCCTTATTTTTGGGTCATGTCTTATTTTCGGGAAAACACAGTATAGTCATTTTTTACTTATTGGAAATGGGCAAAGTATTGTGCTGAAGGTACTTTCTTTCAATAAGACTTTTATTCATAGAACAGCATATATAAGAGTGTGGAATTGCTCATAAAATATCATACAGAAAATAGTTTCAGAATGCATGCTGTGTGTAGTTTCACATTATTTTTCAGGTCCAGATGGATTGTTGTTAATTTGTTACACAAACCTTACATTTTTCTTCATTTCTGTTTTTGTAAAGTGGTGGCTGATTAACTGATCCCCCACTGCCACCAGATAATTTGGTCTACTTGAGAACACTTTGAATCACTTATAAGTTGATAAAAAGCCACATGGTTGATAAGAGTGCTACCCATAAAGGAACCACAGTGGTAACATACCCCAAACTTTACCAGGAAGCTTCCTGCTTTTCTGCCTATCTCAGTGTCTGACTTTATCTCCTGGGAATTGAGTTGGATGAGAATGAGAATGCTGGGATGAATCTGTATTGCAGAAAGTCCTATAGGTCAAAGCACTTTTTGTGGACTCAAGAATGAGACGAGAGAAAGAAAAGGAATATAGTGAGATACAGGTAGTCCTTGACTTACGACCACAAATTGAGCCCAATATTTCTGTTGCTAAATGAGAAATTTGTTAAGACATTTTGGCCCATTTTATGACCTTCATTGCCAAATTTGTTAATCAAATCACTTCACTTCAATTGTTAAGTTAGTAACATGATTATTAAGTGAATCTGGCTTCCCCTTTGACTTTGCTTGACAGAAAGTCACAAAAGGGGATCACATGATCTGAAAAACTGCAAGTGTCATAAATATGAGTCAGTGGACAAGTATCTGAATTTTGATCACATGCCCATGCGGATGTTGCAATGGTCATAAGTGTGAAAAATTGTCATTTTTTTCAGTGTCATTGTAACTTTGAATGGTCACTAAGTAAAATGTTGTAAATCGAGGACTACCTGTTGAATTTTCTGCTGTACCATTGGAAAGCACTCTTGTGTAGTAGGGCCCCAAAACTTGATTCAATCATGTCAATGATACAAGAATAGCTGAATGGGATACTTCTTGTAACCCATTTCCTTCATCTTCCAGGCATGATTCCTGTTTTAATGCTAATGCATTTTTCCATCTTTGTGGAAAAGAAAATGAAACACATATTTTATTTATTTTTATTTTATCTAGTTTGTCAAAAATGAACGAGATAACAGGTATATGTATAAACATGGACATGAGCACATGAAATGAGTACAAATAAATGGGGACAGTAGGACAGGGAAGGTAGGCACACTGGTGTGCTTATGCATGGCCCCTTTACAGATCTCTTAGGAATGGTGTAAGGTTCAGGGTAGTTAGTTTAAGGTTAAAGCTATGGGGGTTTGAAGAAGTAACAATGGAGTCAGGTAGTGCATTCCAGACATTGAACACTCTGTTGCTGAAGTTGTATTTTCTGCAATTGAGTTTGGAGCGTTTATATCTATTTTTGAGTTTATATCTATTATTTGCCCGTGTATTATTGCGGTTGAAGCTGAAGTAGTTGTTGACTGATAGGACGTTGTAGCAGACAATTTTGTGTACTATGCTTAGGTCAGACCGTAGGCAGTGTAGTTCAAAGTTGTCCAAGCCCAAAATTTCAAGCCTGGTGGCATAAGGTATTCTATTGTGAACATATGTCAGTCTGTAAATTCAAAAATCTAATATACTATAGGAACAAGGAATAGGGAGACTGACCATTCCAAGGGGAATCAGGGCCACTGAAAAATACATTCCAGAGTTCCGGGGAGGGCAAAATGTGATAAAGAGACTCTGAATACATGACTTAATTACGTTAGGTATAAGTAGAGCTGGATAATTACTTCGGCAGGATTTAAAGATTTTGTTTTCAAGGTTTGACAGGTTTTTAAGATCCATTACTTTATTAGCAATAAAGTTCTTTTTAGAAATTCAAGAGGTTTGTGACTTGCTTCTTAGAACTTGACTATTTGGAACAAACAAACAAATGGAGAAAAAGAAGACATGAGCACCAAACGAATAGAGGAAGAAGATTGTAGGAGGAGATAATAAGATGATGGTGAGAACTGAGAAGAGAAGGTGGAACAAGAGATGAAAGAAGAGATAGCAGCAACCTAAAGCTTTAAGACAATATTACAGAGAAAGCTCAAAGTGAAAAATTGTACAGAATAGTGAATAATGGTGAGTCAGTTCAAGGCAGATTGATAACATCCAATAGGATGTCTAGGGATCTCAGCTGAAGCTTGCATGTTTTCCTCCTGATTTCTCAAAGAGTCATTCTTTGTTGGTTGTAAGATTCTGCCAGAGAGTATGGAAATGAAAAAGATTGGATCATTTGGTAATGTGACCTGTGTGTTTTCTGTGCTGCTTCTTTTGAGATGTGAAAAAATCCCTTTTAATTCAAATTCAGGTGTGGGCCATATTAATATTTAACCAGTGATGGGATTCAAGTAATTTAACAACCGGTTCTCTGCCCTAGTAATTCCTTCCAACAACCAGTTTGCCAAATTGCTCAGAAAGTTAACAACCGGTTCTCCCGAAGTGGCGCGAACTGGCTGAATCCCACCACTGTGTTTAACTCTACATACAATGGAAAGATTTTACAAACGCCCTTTCTGGAAAGGGGCCACTGAGGTCTTGGAAAAGGTACACAATCTGAGAAGGATAAATGGTCAAAAGTGTTACAAACCATGATTGATGTTACTCTGTAAAACTAAACAGTAAATATTACTAAGAAGTGGAATGTCACCTTGAATCTGAAATACTTAAATAATTCAGAAGAGACAGTGAATGCAAGCCCACTGGATAACCAGAATTAGTGCTTGGAAGTATGTGCGAAGAAAGTGCTACTTGCACTTCTACAAAAAATAATGTTTGGTACTATGGATTTCTTCTGGATTAGACAACACTGAGAGCATATGCACCAAAGACAAATTCCTTGTGTGTGCAATCACACTTGGCCAATAAAGAATTCTATTCTATTCTATAAATATATACATTGTATGAGCATACATTGTGTGACCTCACACCTCATATCTGCCCGAGCCCACTTTTGTTTTTCAGGACTTGGTGAGATTGAAGCAAGAAATGTATGGGGCCAGAGTTCAGATTCTTTCTCTGATATTTTTCCTTTCTTTTGTGACAGCCTTGTCTCTTTTTCTATCCCAAACAGCAGATGTAGTCAGGAACAAGTAGTCTATTTTTACTAGAGTTTTAATTTAATCTCTTTTAGAGGAATTTGAACTGATTTCATTAACCTGTAGGACTACAATGTTGCCACCTCCGCAGTAAACCCATTTGTGCCTAATTATGAATTCATGTTAAATAAAAGCATTCCTAAAATCAATTCATTTAGGGATTGAAAAAAACAATAACTGTACAGTGACTTGCTATGCGATGGTTTATACATTAAAAGCAGTACTTTGGATTTGTGATACAAAAGAGAATCAAAGTGAAAGTATCCAGTGTGATTTTATAGTATATATTTATATTATATTTATGGATGATACACATTGAATATCTTGAAGGAGAACCTATTCTGTTTCATGGTCATCAAATAAATTGTTAATATACTGGAATTCTATTGGAATTTGATATTGGAAAATTGCTTGAGCTCTGCATCTCTGTGATGAATGGTAGACCCTTGTTTCATGTCAATTAGCATAAAGTTTTGAGATTAAAAGGCAAAACTTTCTCATAAGCAGAGAAAAACAGCAAAATTTATAATGCTACCGATCTGTCCAGCCTTCTCCCCCAACTTAATATATTTCCATTTAAAATTCATCAGTCTGGCTGATAATTGATCAATAACTATTGTGATTTCTGCCTCTTCCTTGGATCAGAGACCAAACAACCACAATATTGAAATGATTTAGAAGGAATTGCTCAATGACAATGTAAGGTTTATTTGACAAGCCTCTTCAGAGTTAACATGTAAAAAAGTGTTCACTTAATTAAACAAAAATTATGTTTAATTTTAAGTGTGTCTTGCAAATAGCATGGAATGGCAAGAGAATATAATTTTTAATGCATAAGGTTTAATGTTATTTTTTTTTTTTCAAAAAAGTTTTATTTTGACATTCTTATCCAATAACATATCCAATAACATATTTAATGTACCATCATATACAATTAATCGGGTCTGCCCGGTCACCACCCCCTTCCTTTTCCTTTTACTCTCCTTCTCTACCTTCTTCTACTTTCCATAACCATCCTCCCCCTCTCTTATCTACATCCTCTCCTCTTTCCTCCCTACTCCTTTCTTCTCCCTCTTCCCCTCTTCCTTCCTTTCCTCCTCCTCCTCTTCTCTTTCCTCCTTCTCTCTTCTACTCCTTCTTTCCCTTCATTCTAAAGTAGTAGCCAGGCAGGTCCGATCTTACATTAATTATACATCTTCAATCATCTTTGTACATTAACTATCAATCCATTTTCTGCCCCCCCCCCCCCCCCTCCCCCTCCCCCCCAGGACTTCCGAGAACCGAGTACAGGGTATAAAACTAACAACAAAAATTAAAATCTAGCACAAATCATAATCCATAGTCATTCCTTAAAACCTCCACTCCCCTTCCAAAGACAAAGAAGATACTTTTCTTCCACTCCATTATATATCAGACCATTCCACTCCTAGAGTTCTCAGAAGTTTCCGATTGAGTTAGTGTTTATTCTTGAATAAAGTACATAGTTTTTAATATCCAACCTTCATCAATCAATATCAAAACAACGTTCCATCTTCCAATATTCACCAAGGGTTCTTCTAAAATGTCTTTCTTCCCTTAGCAGTCTCTCAAACATAGTTCATATTTCCAGCTTAGTTTCTTTAATTTTTCTGTCCAACCTTCAGGGTAAGCAATAGTCCATCTTTTCACATCTTTAACATTTATATATACAACAAATAATATTACAAATATCCAAAGTGTCAATTGTAGTAATTAAAATCTTCACTTTACCTTACTTATATCAAATAACATTGTTAAAATTACACCTATAACTTATCCAAAATATATCTATTATAACAATTACATTCTAATTAACATTACATCCATCTCTTAAATATAATATTTAATCCAAATTCCTAAATTTTACTATCTATCCTCCAAAATTAAACAATATTCCATCTTCCTATTCCTTTATACCTTTAATATATCATATAGTACCCCTAAAATTACACATTTATATCCACAATAAATCATTTACAAAAATTAACCATAATCATATGTAATAAAGTTAAACATTCTCCCTCCCCTTCTTCTATCTTACACATTTTCGACCATCTATTCACCATTCAACTTAACATCTGTTAACAAAGAATTCCCAATCTTTAATACATTAGTATAAAAATCTCGTGCTTTACAAATTGTGTTGAGAAAATACTTTCTTCCTTTATAATTCAGTGTTAAACCTGCTGGAACCTCCCATCTAAAATATATCTGATGTTTCTTAAGCTCATCCACCAGAAAGGCAAATTCTTTTCTCTTTCTTAACATTTTAGGAGGAATTTCCTTCATCATTATTATATCTTGTCCTAATATTTGAAATTTATTTTTATAAAATGCTGCAAAATTCCATACCTAATCCTCTTATTTGTAAAATAAATAACCACATCTCTCGGTAAACACTTCTGCCTTGCCCACCAGGAATTAACACGATAAATTTTTCAATATTAACTTCAAAATCTTCTGGTTCCATTCCTCTATCTGAGCAAAGGCCTGAATAAAATCTCTTTCAAATTTTCCTCTTTAGATTCTCTTAAGCCCCTTACCCTTATAGCATATTCCATTAATTTATATTGTAATATAACCCTTTCTTCCTCTGCCTTATCAGCCTTAACCTGAATATCATCTATTTTATTTTCTAAATTCAAATTAATTTGAACTTCATCTATTTTCCTTTGCAAATCTAAATTAATTTGGTTAAATTCATTCAATCTTTCTTCTGTCTGTGTACTAGATAACAATAATGGAGTAATTGATTCCTTTAATTTTTTCATCTCCTTACTCTGCTCTTCCACCAAATCTTTAAAATCCAGTATTTCTTTCTCCATTTCATTAAATTTTTGATCTATTTCTGAAAGATGAGCCTCCATAAGCTCCTGTAAAAAATTCCTTAGACTTTCTTTAATATCCTCTCTCAATTTCCATACCTGAAGTGAAGATATTTCCAATATTTTAGAAGTGGTTAAATCTCTTTGCTTAAAAGCCATTTTTAAACTAAGAAGGTTTAATGTTATTAATGTTATTAGTTGCATTTTCATTTTGCTGAAAAAGTAACAGTTTTAATTATGTCAAACTTTGGGATATTTGTGTCTTTATTACAATATTATTTCCCTCTTGCCAGCTACCACTGGTATATATTTTAAAAACAACCCAAAATTATGTCTGCTATTTCTTGTCAAAAAGTCAAGGTGATGTTGGAACCTCTGAGAAACTCATTACATTCCATGTTTCTGGCAGGTTCTTCCAATATAAACCATTAATACAAGTCAGTTTTGTAACTAGTCACCCTGAAATATCCTAAAAGAAGACATAATATCCCTGTAATCTTTATTTAGTGCTGGATAGAGATTTATTTGTCCTAGTTTTTTGTTCAGAGTCAAGCTGTCAACAATAAATAAATTACTCTCCTCTTGTAAATTGCCACATTCTATGGTGAATTTTAGAACAAGAAGGCCAAGTGATGAATTGGTAGCCTCAAGACATTTATTCATAAATTTTCCATCCGTTTTATTCAATGTACTCTCTGTTCACTCTATTAAAGGTATGTTTACTTCTTCTGTAAGGCTCTTGCGCAAAAACAAGGAGTAATGAAAAATAATCCAATTGTCCAGTTTATATGAGCTTCTGAAACACTTTTGTAAATTTAATAGAAAATAGAAAATAGAAAAAAAAAAGTAGCCCAGCTAGTATCCAGATTAATTGGGAGAGCCAAGACTTAAATCAAAAAGGACTTTGATTCTGTAGAATACTTCAGTTCATCAAAACTGTTCAGTTGAGCTAGACTGGATTTGTTTAATTTCTAAGTTTGTTTAATTACTTGCAATAGAGGATAGCTTTGCAATATATTTTGCTTAAAAGTGCCCCCCCCTTTAGGAGAAGTTCTAAAAAGATTCAATGATGGATGGTTCACAGAACAGGTTTTCAAAGCAAGAGGTGGTCCTCAATTCTAGGCAGTTTCATCCAGATGGAGAAATTCTGGGAAGTGTAATAAGAAACTGGAACTGGAGTAAAAAAAGTGAGCCAAAACTGTGGTGTTCTAGAGCCAATACATAGAATGAAATACCATCTGAGCATCTTACCTTAGTTCCTGTAGAATTTAAACCTACCTTGGCTACCCAGATTTTGATGTAGGTAGGTACATAATGGTCTCTATGTGTAAGTGAAACTTGTGGCTCAACTTTCAATATAGTTTTGAAAGATTACAATATTGTCCATTAATCATAAATATTAAATGATTACTTGGAAATAAATATTATTGAATGAGATATAAGCTCATTTTAAAACCCTCAAGCTGATTTCCTAGATGCCTTCCACTCCCCGTGTTAGTTAAAAGGCTAATGGTTCCATTGGAGGGAGCAGGACAGTTTTGGTGAAGGATGTAATATGTTATTTTCAAGGAGTGGCATCAATAATGACACTGCACTTTTTCATGGGTCGAGAAGCACCAGCAGGTTACATTAATATAAAAGCTACTATATCTGGGCTTAAAAATCTGGTGGCAGGAAAGAACTTTTCTTTTTTTAATTTCCTGGCTGACATTCATTAATTACCTACTCAGAACAATTGAATATGGTTGTTACCTTATCTCCAACCATCCAACTGCACTAACCAAATGTTGGGTTCCTGTCTGGGCAATCTAGTGTGAGCTACAAATGGAAATCAATACAGTCAGCATTCAGAAAAGTTGAACTATACTATCTTAAATCCCCTTTAAATAAATGGAGCCAAAGTAGGTATTTTTGTGGCCTTTAAATCCCCCCACCTTTATCCTGCTCTTTCATTTGCTCATTTTGGACTGGCATAACTAGAATATCATATGACACAGGATCATGATGTATCTTAATGTGAAAATAAGGTGCCATTTTCAAATAGTGGTATTTTGTAAAATATATTAATTACTGTGATGAAAATTCACATGTTAAAATGAGCATCTTCCAATAGAAGCTGCTTTCCTTAATCCCTAACTGGGATATGGCTTCTTTTCCTTCAGTAGGTTTATATAAGGGAAAGTAATAAGGCAGACATGAAAAGTAAGTAATTTTGCATTTAACTCCAATCACTGAATGAGAGGAAAGGGAGACAGTTGGAAGGGAAAAAATGAAACCAAGGCATAAAAGTTTGGTAAAATATACTTTGAAAAGATGCCAGATTCAGGAATTAAAAACGGGTGAAGAGGATGGTGAAAAGTTTAAGATGATACTTACTTGACAGAAAGAAGGGCAGAAGGCATGGTTGTATATTTCCTTTCTTCATTTCCTTTCTATTTTTTTCTCACTTTTGTTTTGTATATATCAAGATATATAAAACTGAAATTAAAGTAATGCAATGGCTGCCATTAAGCTGGGCTGTAATATAGGACTGGGCCTACTAAGTATTATTCTAAATTTTATTTATTTATTTATTTATTTATTTATTTATTTATTTAATTTTATCATAACAATATACACAAGCATAACACAAAAGATTATATAATATATAAACATATATATGAGGAGAAACAAGGTAGTATAAGCATATATATATATATATATATATATATATATATATATATATATATATATATATATATATATATATATATATATATATATATATATATATATATATATATATATATATAGGAATAAACAATAGGACAGGAACGGTAGGCACCTTTGTGCTCTCATGCACGCCCCTTAGAGTCCTCTTAGAAATGTGGTGAGGTTAGGGTTAGGGTTAGGGTTAGTGGATAGATTTTGAATAAAGCTTTTGGGGTTATGAGAAGAGACCACAAAGTCAGGTAATGCATTCCAAGCATAGATAATTCTGTTACAGAAATCGTGTTTTCTGCCATCTAAACTGGTGCGGTTGACATTAAGTTTAAATCTGTTGGTAGCTCTTGTGTTATTGTAGTTGAAACTGAAGTAGTCATTGGCAGGAAGGACATTACAACGGATGATTCTATGAGCTAAACCCAGGTCCTGTCGAAGGCGACGAAGTTCCAAGTTTTCTAGACCCAGGATATCAAGTCTGGTGGAATAAGGTATTTTATTGGTTACGGAGGAGTGGAGAACTCTTCTCGTAAAATACCTTTGGACACACTCAACTGTATTGATATCAGATATGTGGTATGGGTTCCAGACAGGTGAGCAGTAATCCAGAATTGGCCTAGCAAATGTTTTATATGCTCTGGTCAGTAGCGTGGTGTTTTTGGAAAAGAAGCTACGTAGAATTAAGTTAACAACTTTTAGAGCCTTTTTTGCTATATAGTTGCAGTGGGCTTTGGCACTTAGATCGTTAGATATAAAAACTCCAAGGTCTTTGACAGCGTGGGGGTCATCTGTGAGGTAATGTCCATCAAGCATGTACTTAGTGATTGGGTTCTTTCTTCCAATATGTAGGACTGAGCATTTGCTGGTTGAGATTCATAGTTGCCAAATTTTAGACCAAGCGGTTAGATGATCAAGGTCTTTTTGAATTGTAGATGTATTGTCAGTGGTGTTAAAAAGTTTGACATAATCAGCAAAGAGAACACAGTCACTTGAGATATGATCACAAAGATCATTTATGTATACTATAAAGAGAGTTGGTCCAAGAACGCTACCTTGAGGAACACCACTCTTGACAGGAACAGGATTTGATAGAGCACTACCAACCTTAACCACTTGTTGTCTGTTCGACAGAAAAGCAGATATCCAATTGTGTAAGGGTCCTGAAATGCCATAGGATTTTAATTTTAGGAGAAGTTTTAACTATTGTTTTAACCTACCGTGTTTCCCTGAAAATAAGACCCTGTTTTATATTTTTTTTGAACCCTGAAATAAGCGCTTGGTCTTATTGCCATGCACTCAAAAGCGATTGGGCTTATTATCAGGGGATGTCTTGTTTTGGGGGAAACAGGGTAATCCTTAGAAAATATAGGACATCATGTCTTGAGGTAGAATGATATTGTCATGTCAGCTGTCATGCTTCTTTTTCAACATTGACTTAAGAAAAGGCTTGTTGTGAGTCTGCTTAACTAGCTCTTTGGGAGATTTTGCCATATTTATCTGACATATTTTAGGACAGCTTTGTATCATACCCACAATTTAAATTAAGTAGTTCTAAGAGAAGAAACAGTTTCATCAAACAGTGTTCATTCTTATTGGCAGTTTACTGGTTCTACTGTCAACATTTTATCTAGGAATTTACCGGCCTTGATGTAAGAAGAACATGAGCAGCATATAAAACCTCTATCCAAGTTAGAAAAAAAGATTTGCCTATAGTCAAATAAGCCTTTGATTTATCAAGCCTTAGTTTAACAAAGGTTGAATTCAATAAATACAATTCATTCACCATTTGATATATGAATAATGTCATTTTCACAAGTTGAAAATCCCATACATCATTTTATTCATGTGTAATTAGATTTTACTTAAGTAGATCCAGTCCCTCATCAGCACATTGAATTAGGGGTTACGGTTTAACAGAATAATATTGGGTGCTGAAAGGAAGGACACTTTTCTATGGATCTTTTGTTTTCTACAAATTGCTGGGGTAAAATGTAAATGTCTCTTTGAGTATTATCTCTATGGTTGTCTTTTTTTAAACATCTCACTGCTCTGTAAACTTTCCACTTAGCTTTTATTGTCACTTCATGCTTCTCTTATAACAAAAAAAATCCCACTAGAATAGATTAATACAATCTGAGACCTTCCATCATGTGCATCTTCCAAAAGTTGTTTCCCAATTGTAATATTTAATTTGTCACAAAGGAACAATTAATAAATTGTACACTAGAATTGATCTTATTCATTATGTGCACATTTAACTACAGTGTAAGTGAAATTAAATCAAATTTAGGATTTTTTCCCCACTGGGGTCAATCCACTTCTGTTAGAAATTGCCTCTTGGCATACTTCTCAAAAGCCAATTACTGACCTCATTTTGAAAAACTGTGCACTGTAGGTTTATCACTTTGTAGTACATTGTAGCATATTCTGATATACTAGGGGTATTTTTACTGACATATGGTTAAGGAGGGCTGGATTGAGAATGCAATTTACCCTTACTCTGCTTGATGGCAGAAAGCAGAGCTTAGGTTCCATCACCTTTTTCAAATTCAGTTTAATTCTAACCAAACTCTGCTCTCTGCTGCTTTGAACTCCATCCTCTCTCCTAATAGGAAATGAAAGCTTTATCTCAGAGAAAAGATAAGAAAACACTCTCCTTTGGAACACTGGAGCAACTAAGAACAATGGAGAATAATTCTGACTATGGATGCCCCATATAGCTAGCAGATATCTCTTCCATTAGATAATTTTAGGAAATCATTTCAGAGGTCAGTGGCTCATCACATAGTTCTTCAGTGACTATTCAATTTGTTCAATTTGTCTATAAAGGTATATTTTTCTTGCCTCCATTTAGGATCAAACAGCCACTTTAGACAGTAGTTGTCATCCATCCCACTTAGTCAGCTAGCAGAAGAAGACTCCTGACCTGAGATTTTCCAAGAGCATGCTTTACTAGAGCAATAAATGGTTACAGACAAAGAAAGAAGCAGAATCTGGCAAATTGGTGCAAATTAACTTTTCACTTTCCCCTGGCTACCCCCCCTACAATCAGTCAATGTTTATTTTATTTTCGGAACAGAATTTCGGCATGGCTTCTCCATCTCTGCATTCTTTCAGGTGGCCTTTAGCTGGAGTGGCACCTCCTTTCTTGTCCAGCACAGCGTGGATTCCAACCCCCCCCATCTTCCCCCCACATTCCAATTCTTCCTCCCTCCCCTGTTGCAAATAAGAGTTTGCAAAGTGAAGCAAGCAGGATGGCAGCCATGACAGTAGTCTAGGGTAAGTAATAAATTGGATCAACGCTCATTTCTCTCTTACCCTGATACTTATTTCATTGATGTTCAGCCCAATAGCACATGTGTTCCAATGGCTAGTTCATTACATCATTCTGAGGTTCCTCCCAGAATAATGCCTACCGGATGGGGAGTCAATTGGATGGAAGGTGAAGAATGTCATTACTACCCCCATCAGAGAAGGAGGTTTTAGAATGAGCATCAGTGGAGAACTATGGGTCTAACCACTATGGGTCATCTTGGACTGATGTTAGATATAATAATTTCATTTCTATTATTTACTTATAATTATAGATATAAAGCAGGGGTGAAATCTACTTACCTTCCTTACTGGTTTGGAAATGCACGCGCTGCACCGTGCATGCAGATCTTTTGCGTATGTGCAAAATGTTCTGTGCATGTGCAGAAGGTAAAAAATATATTACTTCCTGGTTAAAAAAAAGGTAAAAAACACATTACTTCCAGGAAGTAATGACACCCGGGTGGGTGGGCGGAGCTTTGCTCTGCCATCACTACCGGTTCGCAGAACTACCAGCCATGATCGCTACCAGATCATACAATCCGGTCCGATCCGGGAGCATTTTTCCCCTGATATAGAGGTTCAAACATATAATGTTACCTTCATATAACATAGATGCTATTAAAAAACTAGGGTTCATAAAAATTTTTATGTTGTGCAAAAATATTTAAGAATGATTTGGGCAGTAGTGCTAAGAGTGAAAAATAAAGCATAAATTTTCAGCAAAACATTGAAAATAAAATACTGTTGAATTTGTAGGACAATGAAACCAAACAAGAAGCAGCAGAAAATAAATGAAACAAAAACATTGATATATCCATCCTGGAGAAAAATCTAAGCTTAGCTGAGTTATAAACTGATTTCAGTATACTAAAAGTGTACTAACTAAAAATGTTTTGGCTTTTAAAAGGGAAGCAGGGAGGGAAGGAGGAAAGACATTTATTAGAAGAATTTTTTGTAATTCCCTAAGGCAAGCTCAAATCATTGTTCAATATAACAATGTTATGTTTATTTTAGATACTGCATGTAAGAAGCACAAGGCCTGAAATATACATTTCCTTTTTTTTTCTGCTATGAAACCTGTTCATATATATGTTAAATATTTAGGAATGTTTGAGAAATCCATCACTGTTTCTTTTCAAAGAAAATGGTGTAATTTCGTAGACTGACGTGATCCACAAAAAAACAAAACAAACAAACAAATATCTAAAGGCATCTAAATCCATTCGTGTTTGTTTAAATAGTTGTTTTCAGCAAAAAAGTTGTGAACTAACTGTATTTGGAGAAGGCATGCAAAATATATACACTGAAGAAAATTATGTAGTTTACTACTCCGCTGCTGAGACAAGAAATATATTACTACAAAAAAATTTTTTTATTTATTTGTCACAACAGTATATATAAGCATAAGCATGAAATAACTATACGATATATAAGCATATATATAAGCATAAGTATGTAATAACTATACAAAATTGGATACAATCAAGGGAACATTAGGACAGGAACAGTAGGCATGTCGGTGCTCTTATGCACGCCCCTTAAAGACCTCTTAGGAATGGGGAGAAGTCAATAGTAGATAGTTTTTGGTTAAAGCTTTGGGGATTTTGGGAAGAGACCACAGAGTCTGGTAGTGCATTCCAGGCATTAACAACTCTGTTACTGAAGTCATATTTTCTGCAATCAAGATTGGAGCGGTTCACATTAAGCTTAAATCTATTGTATGCTCGTGTATTGTTGTGATTGAAGCTGAAGTAGTCTTCAACAGGAAGGACATTGTAACAGATGATTCTATGAGTTAAACTCAGGTCATGTCGAAGGCGGCGTAGATTTTCTAAATTTTCTAGATTTTCTAGATTTCGAAATTTTCTAAACCCAGGATTTCAAGTCTGGTGGCATAAGGTATTTTGTTGTAATCAGAGAACTCTTCTTGTAAAATATTTCTGGACATGCTCAATTGTATTTGTTAGGTTCGGGCAATGAAGAGGCAGGAGACCAACGAGTGGCAACAGCTCTTTAGTTTATTGTGACCCAGCAAAAGACAACCGGCAAAAACCCCTCTTTAAATACTCTTTTGGCTGAGGCTTCAACCAATCAGCAACGTGCAATTTTCCCGCCCAAAATTCCCTCTCGAAGTTCAAAATACATTACACTCCTTCCCTCCCAGAACGCTTTGTACCTCTATTTACATAATATTTACATGCTATCTCTCTACGTAGTCACGCAGGTAGACAGGGCGTCTCCTAACTCTTTCTGACCTGCGCAGTTCATTTTCTGGGAGAGAGTCGAGCTGGTCGGAGGGACTGTTTGTTCCTCCCCGCTCCTCCTCTAGGCCGTCCGGCCCTGGATTATTGGCTGAATCATTCCTGTTGCCTTCAGGAGGAACCGGTTGGCGTCGCTGGACTTCATCGGAATCAGATAAGTCCTCCGCTCGCCTCGGGTTTGAGTCAGCTGCAGATTCAAACAATTGGTAGTCAGGGCCTGGTTGTTTGGTTTCTAATTTGTTTGGTATACGTTTTCTTAGCTGGTCTATGTGGCGTTTCCATACCCGGCCGTCCTCCATGTCTACTACGTATGATTTGGGTCCGGTTATGCCCAAAATTTCCCCTTTTAACTATGTTGGGCCCTCGCTATAGTTGTGTGCCCATACTAGGTCACCCACTGTCATTTCCCTGGTTTTTCCTAGAATACCCTTGTACCCGTCTGGGGTATAAGTTGGGTTTAGTCGGTCTAGCGGGCACCTAAGTTTCCTGCCCATTAAAAGTTCTGCTGGGCTGCGGCCAATTGTTACACAAGGGGTCCTATGTTGGACGGCCAGGAAAGTGTCTATTTTCGTTTGCCAGTCGCCTGGACTTATCCTAGATAGCGCTTCCTTGGTGCTCCGAATGAATCGTTCTGCAAGTCCGTTCATCACCGGGTGGAAAGGTGCCGAGAGGACATGTCTGATACCCTCTCCAGCTAGATACCTCTCAAACTGCTTTGCCGTGAATTGCGGGCCGTTGTCAGAGACTAGGGTGTCGGGCAGGCCGTGTGTTACGAATAGATGCCTTAGGACTGTGATTACTGCTTCGGCTGTTGTGCTTTTCATGAGGATTATTTCCAACCATTTTGAGTAGGCATCTACCACAATTAAAAAGGTCTGCCCATGGAACGGCCCCGCAAAATCTATGTGAATTCTGGACCACGGCCCCTGGGGTTTCTCCCACTCTCTAACTGGGGCTGTAGCGGGTAGTGGCCTCGATTCTTGGCAGGATTGGCATTTCCCTACCCTGTCGCTGATGTCCTTATCCATTAAGGGCCACCATACATAACTCCTCGCTAAACTCTTCATCCGCACAATCCCTGGGTGGCCCTCATGCAACAGTTCCAATACATTTTCGCGTAATTTTTCTGGAATAACTACCCTATCCCCCCATAACAGACACCCCCCTTGAACAGACAGTTCTGATTGTTTTTCATAAAGTCTTTGAACGCTCGCCATGCAGCGGGCCAACCCCTTTGCACCCAACCGATCACAGTCCAAATTGTAATGTCTCTATACGATGCCCTAGCCACCTGCTTGGATGTGACTGGGCCAGAGTCCAAAGAGTCAATTAGTAAGATGGGTGTCCCCGGGGTGGGGTCCTCAATTGACTCTGGTAGAGGGCATCTGCTCAGAGCATCCGCATGCCCTAAGTCTTTTCCTGGGCGGTAGAGCAACTTGTAGGAGTATGCTGCTAGGAAAATAATCCATCGGGTCAGCCTGGGAGAAAGTGCCACGGGCGTAGGGCGGTCACCCGCTAAAAGCCCTAGAAGGGATCTGTGGTCCGTGACTATCTCGAAATTTCGTCCGAATAAGTATTCGTGAAATTTCTTAACCCCGGAGACTATGGCCAACGCTTCCCTATCTAACTGGCTGTAGTTCCTTTCCGCAGAGGACATAGTCCGGGAATAATACGCTATAGGGGCTTCTGTTCCATTCGGTAACCTGTGGCTAAGCACTGCCCCCACCCCATATGGTGAAGCGTCGCAAACTAGTACTAGTGGCAACGTGCCATTGTACTGGATGAGGAGGCTATCGCTGGACAAAAGGTTTTTTACCCCTTCAAATGCCCTAGCCTCTTCTTTTCCCCATGACCACACAGCTTTCTTTGCTAGCAACTTATGTAGCGGCTCGGCTACTGTTGCTTTATTCTTCAAGAATACCGCATAGAAATTAACAAGCCCCAAGAATGCCTGTAATTCTGTTTTATTTTTGGGGGCTGGGGCCTTTCTAATGGCCCGTACCTTGCTCTCCATGGGGTGGATCCCTTCCCTGTCTATCCTGTATCCTAGGAATTCTACAGATTTCACCCCAATATGGCATTTGTTTAGCTTAACCTTAAGCCCCGCTGACCTAAAAATGCCCAACACCTTTCTTAGTTTTACCCCGAGTTCCTCTAAATTTTCAGCTGATACCAATACATCGTCGAAGTATGGTACCACTCCTGGTAGGCCCTGTAATAATCGCTCCATTAGGTTCTGGAAGAGCCCTGGGGCCACGCTAACTCCGAACTGGAGTCGCGTACATTTGAAAGCCCCACGGTGCGTGACGATTGTCTGCGCCTCAGCTGTGCTGCTATCTACAGGTAGCTGCTGGTAGGCTTGGGCCAAATCTAGTTTGGCGAAGACCTGCCCTTGCCCTAAAGAGTGTAACAGATGTTGCACCACTGGAACGGGGTATGCACTTTTCTGCAACGCTTTGTTAAGCATTGCTTTGTAGTCAGCGCAAATTCAGACCGAACCGTCTGGTTTGACTGGGGTTACTATGGGTGTCTCCCATTTTGCATGGTCGATGGGGACTAATATTCCCTGGCTTACTAACTTGTCCAATTCCCGGTCAATTTTAGGTTTTAGGGCAAAAGGGACCCTCCTAGCCTTTAACCGGATAGGGGCAACTTGGGGGTCGAGGTTGAAAGAAATAGGGGTCCCCACGTACTTGCCCAGGCAATCCTTGAATACGTCCTCGAACTCATTCAGTAGTTCGTCTCTGAGGATGACGTCGCTCCTGTGGACCCCGGTCACTCCCATACCCAAAGCTCGGAACCAGTCCAACCCTAGCAAACTCGGTAGAGTTCCATTTACTATGGTGATTGGCAGGGTCTTTGTGAATTGTCCGTATTTGACTTGGACGGCTGTAGCTCCTCGAACAGGGATCCGATTCCCCTGGTAGTCCTGCACCCTCAGCTTCTGGGTTTGTAGCTGACGTTTAGCGATCGCTGGCAAGTCTCTCACGATGGTGTCCCAGGACATAATTGTGATTGACGACCCAGTGTCTACTTCCATGGGACATGGCACCCCTTCAACATAGACTTGGGTAAATATCTTCTTCTCTAGTCGTGTCGATGCGTGGCCCACTCTCACAGTGGTCTGGTTTAACTTCGCGCCCTTTTTAAATGGACCAATCCCTGGCCGCTTCGCTGCTCCCGCGCTCTGATTGGTCGGTTTGAATTTTTGGCGGGAAGGTTGGGGGGCTCGGCATGCCCGAGCTATGTGTCCTTTTTTTTCACACCGCCGACAAACCGCATCCTTGAATCTGCAGTTTTGCCGTTGGTGTTGCCCCCCACAGCTCACACATTCGTCCCGGTCACCTCTCTCCAGCCTCCCGGTGTGGAACACTTCTTCCTCTTCCTCACCTTCCGATTCGGCATGGACTTCCTTGCTATGGACCGGTGTAGTCTTTGTCCCGGCACCTTGCGCGTTTGGCTTTTGCAAGGTCTCCGCCGTCTTGGTGGACATTTCATGAGCTCTGGTTTCGTCCAGGGCTATCGCTAGAGTCAGGTTGCTTTTAGACAGCAGCCGCCTTTGTAGTCTGATGTCTCTGACCCCGCAAATGAGCTGTTCGAGTAAGGAGTCCTCCAAATCTCTGTACTCGCAGTGGTTTGCGGCTTTCCTCAATGCGGCCATGTACACACTTATTGATTCGCCTTCTCGCTGTACCCGTTGCCTTAATTCGAACCGTTGGACGAACTTTGAGGGTACCGGTGCGTAGTGCACTCGAAGTGTTGTTTGTAGTGTCTGCCACGGTACCGATTGTACCGGCGTTGGTTCTGAGAGTGACTCCGCTGTATCGAAGACCTCTGGACCGCAGTGGCTCAGGAAGTATGCTCGCTTCCGATTGTCCGAGACTCCCTGTAGTTCGTTCGCTTCGAGGAAACACTCAAAACAAGCCATGTACGACCCCCATTTTTCCTTGGCTGGGTCGAATGGTGCTGGCGGCATGTAGCTGGACATGGCTATTTTCCGCCTTCGCAAACTGGCTGGGTTAAGGAATTCCTGGTTCCTTCAGCTCTTCCTTTTGATCTCACTGCCCCAATATCCCACCTTCGTCGCCAATGTTAGGTTTGGGCAATGAAGAGGCAGGAGACCAACGAGTGGCAACAGCTCTTTAGTTTATTGTGACCCAGCAAAAGACAACTGGCAAAAACCCCTCTTTAAATACTCTTTTGGCTGAGGCTTCAACCAATCAGCAACGTGCAATTTTCCTGCCCAAAATTCCCTCTCGAAGTTCAAAATACATTACAGTATTAATGTCCGAAATGCGGTATGCATTCCAGACAGGCGAGCTGTATTCAAGAATTGAATTGAACTATATTCAAAAATTGCATATATTGTGGTAAATTCTGTACCAAAATGCATATATATTTTGGGAGTAGGTATGAAATACATAAGGGAGAAACACATAAGAGAGATCTTTACTTTGGCAATGTGTAATTTTCTTTGGCAATAGCTTGAGATACCTTAATATGTTTTTTACACTTCTCAGTGTTACTTGAGATTTACTAGTCATCCCCAAACTACTAATGAGGGTGCCAAGGTCAATTAGTTGCTTTTATCTGCTGTTTCTTACATTAAAGAAAGAAGTTTAGGAAAACAATTGTCCACCTGTCTCTTTTTAAATATAGTATAACATAGAACTTCCCAATTAATTACCAGCTGGCTGAAGATAGTAACTTATTCAGTTATTTACTTCAGTTATTTTATTCAAGATGATGAAATAATAAAACCACAGAAAAGGGACATAAATCAAGAAAAATCTAAACTTGCTTCAGGAACTGACAAAAGCAGCTATTCCTTTCTACCATCTTACATATAAATGTGTCTAAATATCAGTACTTATCTGAGCATTATGAAATGAAATTTGCTTCAAACAGAAAATAGTGTTAGATGAAGTAGCTCACTGAATATACTTTTATTAGACTAGACCAATGATGGCGAACCTTTTTTCCCTTGGGTGCTGAAAGCCTGTGCGCGCGTGCCGACACCCATAATGCAGTGCACCCTTGCAGCCCCCCCACACACATGATCCCGCCGCCTGCCATGCCTGTGCACGCGACCCCCATTTTGGTGCTAGCAGGCCTCCTGGAAACAAAAACGGGGGTGGGGGCATACCGCATCCCCCATGCCCTGTTTTTGTGCTAGCAGGTCTCCCTGAAGCCTCCTGGAACCAAAATCTGGACAGGTAAAAGATGCTGGCTGACAGGAGGCACACGCACATGCGCGGTGGAGGTGACCTGGGCGTCAGCTTGTGTGTCCACAGAGATGGCTCTGCATGCCACAGGTGGCATGTGTGCCATAGGTTCACCATCACAGGACTAGACTGAAATGTGTTCTGTTCAAACTTCTAGTCCTTTTGTACAAGCAGATAAAAAGAAATAATTCTAAAGTAGCACTGACTATAAATTTTAGACTTTTATTCCTTTTATAAAAGCAATAATAGGTATAAAAGAACCCATGAGTTATGGCAGCAAGAAGGAAAGAAGTTCTCATCATGGGCTCTTGATCTTCAGATGGGATACACTGAAAATAGTTTCTAGCCTCCATCTGTCAAAATAACTTTCAAGCTTTGCAAAGAATAAGACCCATATAGCAGAGACAAGTTTCATTGTTCAGTAGGACTACCATATAACTTCAAAATCTCAGACTACATAGCTGGAAAGAATTAGACTGGTTAGATGTGGTGGCCTTACCAATAAATCAAAATTAAAGTAAAAAATGCAGCATTTTTCTCCATGTGGAATTGAAGAACAAAATAAATTATGAAGTGAAAGTGTTAACAGCCCAGCAGACTGAATTTAAAACTGGTAGGTCATCTGAAACTGCTTGAATTAAGGAGTTTTTACAGCGTGGGGGTGACCTAGCCGACTGGCAGATGCGATAAGTTTGGAATAAATTGTTGTCTTTTGCTCTTCCTATCGTGTTCTGTGTTTTATTGCTGAGGTCAAGGAGTGAATATTAAAGACTGAATTTGTCAATGAGAAGAATTTAACTGAAGATTAAATTGATCTTTTGTGTTGGACTTGACCAGCAGCAGTAGGATTTTACTGGGCGGACAATTTTTTTTTTCTTCTGAGAGGAAATTAATAGCTTGTTTATATCACAGATAACAAAAGAGGACTTTTTCCCGAAGTTTAAGTTGGAATGAAGCAGTAAATTTCTTATTTTTTTTTTCTTTTTCCTTTGCTGACGTGGAGAAAAAATGGCGCTGATTATTGTTTAAAAGCTGTGAGGTATCTGTGTTTCTTTGTGGAGTGACTATGAGTCACAAGCTACTGAAATATAACGAGTGCAAAATAAGCCGCTTCGGCTTCAATTAAAAGAGTGCTGTCCCTTGATCTTCATTAAGACCCTCTGCAAACGTGGTTTGAAATACTAGTTTGGAAAAATTTTTAAAGACTTTTTAAAATGACTCAACAACTTTCAGAAACGCAGCAAGTTGCTGCAGCCTTAAATAAAATTGGGGGGAAAATAGCAGGACTATCAGAGCGTATGGATAATATGACATTGGAAATGACATTGGAAATGAAAAAAATGAAACAAGAAATGAATGAAAATTTTGCAAAGCAAAGAGAGGAAATGACAATTATTAAAGATGAACTTGAGCAGATCCATGTACATGAGGCAAAAGTGGATCGGCAAATTGGTGAAATATTTTATAAAAATGAGCAGCAAGACAAGAGAATTTGTCTCCTGGAAGAAGAGATGAGGAAATATAATTTGGTTATCCGAGGGATTCCAGAAGAAAAGGAGGACAATTTGAAATAGCGGGTTTTAAAATGGATTAATGATCTTGACACGCAACTTACGTTTACAATAGCAGATCTGGCAAGTGTTTTTAGAATTGGATATAGAAGGCAAAATGGCTCCAACAGGAATGTGCTTGTCAGGTTCGCAAATCTCGGTGATAAGCTGGAAGTTATGGCCAAGGTGAGAGAGATGGGAGATGCTTTGAAGTTTGAAGGGAAGACTATTCAAGTCTTCCCGGATATATCAAGAGAAGAAAGAGCATGGAGATTTTTTTAAAAACCAATTACAAAAGTTTTGAGAAATAATGGAATTAAATATAATTGGAGGCCACCACAACAATTGAAATTTTTTTATAAAGGAAGGATGCATACAATTACCCCAGACATAGATGCAATATTATATTTACGGGAGCTTGGACTGATTGAGGTGGAGGATTTAATGGAGATAAAAGATCAAATGCTTAAGATGGGTGGAATACACGTGGAAACATCAACTCCAGAAGAAGAAAAAGGGGCTATTGGGGGGCAAGACCCTAAAGGGTTAAAGAGGAAAGAAATATCACCTGTGTTGGTTGAACAGAAGAAAAGTCGTGAGGATACAGTAGGAGAAGAAGCAGATAAGAGTCTTGGAAAATACGAAGCCGAATGCGGGAGAGAGCCATCACTATCTTTTTTCTTGAGTGATGAATTTAAATAGACAGCCCGAAAGAAGTGGCCCGGACATTGGCACGTCCCCTCTCCCCCATTCTCTTTATAGAGGCGAAACCGATGAGGATGTGGGGGAAGAAGATTGTTTGTATTTTATTGTTTGTCTTGTTTTTTGTCTTTTTTTGGTTTTCTTATCGTTTTTTATATGTTAAATGTTGGTTATATGGTAGTTTAATGTTGGGTTTTGGGCACAGAAAGGAACATGCGGGGATAGGATTGAAAATTTTATATTTTAAATGGGAGTCATAAAAATAATGTCATGGAATGTGAAGGGTACAGGGAATCAGATTAAAAGAAGAAGATTGGAATTTAAGATTAAAAGAGATTTACCAGATATTTTATTTCTACAAGAAACCCATCAGAAATCTGAAGATTCAAATAGAATGTATATAAAAGGTATGCAAATATATGAAAAAGCATTTGGAACTTCAAAAGCTAGAGGAGTTGCAACACTGATATCAGATAGGGTGTATTTTGAAAAACATCAGGTAATTTTGGATGAGGATGGAAGATATGTAATAATTGTTGGAAATCTTAATGAGGAAAAAGTGACACTTGTTAATTTATATTTACCGAATGAGAAACAAAGAGAATTTCTTGAAAAAATAACAAAAATTTTGGAGAATGAAAGTGTAAGGAAAGTAATTGTGGCTGGGGATTTTAATTTAATTAGAGATAAAATAGATAGTACTAACCCCACCCGCTGTGGAGGAGCAAATAAAATGGGGATTTTAAATATGTGGATGCTTCAAACGTGGTGGTTGTGTGGAGAGAGGTCAAAGGAATTGAAAGAGTATATACTTTTTTCTCTAAGATATATAATACATATTCTAGAATTGATTATATTTTTCTTTCTAAAGATTTGTTGAACAATGTGGATAAGGTAGATGTGGGAATTTTTAAAGATTCTGATCATGCAGAAGTTATGGTGGATTTAGATTTTAATTTTGAGAAAAAAAGAAGTTATTGGAGATATGAGGAGAAACTGTATAAAAATGAAAAGGATAAAAAATGGATACTTAAAAAATTGGAGGAAAGTTGGAGATTAAATGATAACGGGGAGGTTAAATTTGAAATTGTTTGGGATGCGATGAAAGTGGTGTTTAGAGGGGAGAGTATTAAATTATCAAGTAGGAAATATAAAAATTATAAAATTAAAATGGAAAGAGATAAAAATCAGATTAAAGAATTGGAAAATCAATTTTTGCTTACTAAAGAAAAAAAAATTCTTCAGGAGCTTAATATGTTAAGAAATAAAATGATAGAAGAGGATACAGAGTTGGTAAAAAGAAATTTGAGATATTTAAATAGGAATTTTTTTGAATTTAGTAATAGAAATTCTAAGTTATTGGCAAAGATGGCGAAAAATAAAAGAGAGAAGAGAGAAATTGGAGCTTTGATAGATGACAGAGGTATAAGATGTTATAAAAAATTAGAGAAATGTGAAGTGGTTAGAAATTTTTTTCAGAATCTATATTCAAAGAAACCAGTTAATCGGGGAAAATTGCAAAGCTATTTAGAAAAATATGTGGTGAAAATTGATCAAACATATAAGGAATTGATGGAAGAAGATATAACACAAGATGAGATTAATGGAATAATACAAAAATTAAAATTAGGGAAAGCTCCAGGTGAGGATGGATTACCTGCTGAGTTTTATAAAGAATTTAAAGAATTAATAATACCAAGATTGCAAAAATTATTTAATGGAATATTACATGGTGGAGAAGTACCTTCGTCATGGAATAGAACAGTGATATCCCTAATTCCTAAGCCAGATAAAGATTTAGAAAGGATTGAGTCCTATCGGCCCATTTCTTTAATTAATCAGGATGCAAAGATATTTACTGCTATTATAAGTAATAGATTAAATAGATTTATAGATAGATATATAAGTTATAATCAAGTGGGTTTTGTGAAGGGTAGATACATGAGTGATATTGTTAGAAGGGTATTAAATATTATAGATGTAGCTGAATATAATGGTGATAAAATTGGTATAGTATCATTGGATATTTTTAAAGCTTTTGATTCTGTACAATGGGAAACTATTAAAGTAATTGTGGAGGCTTTAGGCTTTGGTAATAAGTTTATACATGTTATTTCAAAATTGTATCAAAAAAGTAGTGCAAGAGTGAAGGTGAATGGAATATTAACTGAAGAGATAAAATTAGAAGCAGGTACGAGACAAGGATGTCCCTTGTCCCCAACATTATTTTTATTGGCTATGGAAATTTTGACAAAAATGATAGAAAAAGATGAAGAATTAGAAGGATATAAGGGGTATAAGATAAATTTGTATGTGGATGATACTTTAATTATTTTGAAAAATGTAGAGAAAGACCTGAAAAAGATATATAAGCACTTGAAAGAATTTGAGGAAATGACAGGTCTGAAAGTAAATTGATCAAAGTCAGAATTATTGATGGATAGTAATGGTAATGAGTGCGAGAATATGCAAGAGCAATTTGGGATAAGGATTAAAAATACATTGAAATATTTGGGTATAGTGCTTTCACTCAAGGTTAAAGAATTGAAAAAACTTAATTATGATGTGGTGATCAATGAAATTGAGAAGAAGATAGACAAATATAAAATGTTAAAGTTGTCTTGGTTTGGTAGAATTGCAATGTGTAAGATGATGTTGCTGCCCAAGTTTAATTTTTTATTTGAGATGCTACTGCTAAATTTGACAGAGAAAGATATTGAAGGATATCAGAAAAAATTGGACAAATTTTGTAATGGTGGGAAAAGACCTAGATTAGTGAAGAAAATGTGGTATCAAAATCAAAAGGAAGATGGATTAGGAATCCCCAAATTATTTAATTATTACTGTGCGTATGGTATCCGGATAGTGGTAAAAATATTTAAAGGTGAAGATAACTATTGGAGGGACTTAGAGTTAAGGGATATAGAGAAATTTGGATCAAGGTGGTTTTTAGATAAAGCAAACTTAAAATGTGTAATTAGAAGTTATTGGTTAAAGGGATTAAGTAAAATGTGGAATAAATTTGTTAAAATTTTAATTCCGGATATAATCTTTTTGGGGAAGACAATTGGAAATTGGCCGATTAAAAACAATATAAGACGTAATGAAGTGATTAAAGAGGAAAATATAGAAACTATTAGAGATTGGATAAAAGTTTTGGAAAATGAAAGGAGGAATAAAGAAATTATTGAAAAATTAGGGTTAAGTTGGTTTGAAAAATACAGATAGAAAATGGACAAAAAATTAAGGAAAACTATTCGATAAATAGATGTGAAACTGAATTTGAATATTTAGTATCTCGGATTATGAAAGATGAAATTGGGCTAAAGGGACTCGTTAGTAGGGTTTATAAGATTATAAACTCTGATGAAAAATTACAAAGAGTGATGAGGACAAATTGGGAAAAAGATCTTAATATTGAAATACCAGAGTCAGATTGGAATGTGAATTGGAATAGTAGAATTATGAGAACTTTATCTATAAGGATTAAAGAGCATAATTATAAAGTTGTTTGGAAATGGTATTTGACTCCAGTAAGATTGTCACAAATGGATAAAAAAATTAGTAAAAAATGTTGGAGATGTGAGATGGAATTGGGGACTTATGAACATATGTGGTATAAATGTGATAAGGTTAAAAAGTTTTGGCAACAATTGGAGAAAATGATATTTGAAATGATGGGGAAAGTAATAATATTGAGAGTGGAAACTATATTATTGTTGGTAATTAAGGAAATAGAATTAACAAAATATGAAAAAGAATTGATTAGAATTATGATTATAATAGGTAGAATTATAATAGCTAGATATTGGAAATTAGATGTGATTTTTAGAATAGAAGAGTGGAATTCTGAAATGTGGAAATTAGCCTTAAATGATAAAATGACATGTGATATTAAAATTAGAAGTGGTGTGTATAAAGAAGATATTTTCTGGAAGACTTGGAAACCATTCGTGGACTATGCGCTTGGAAAATTGGACGCTTCGGTACCTGTACCTCGAGAACGTGGATTTTGGCAATCATGAGGACATATCCGAAGACCCAAATCTTCCTTTTTTTATGTATAGCACAAGGGTGCATAATGTATTTTCTTTTTTGTTTGTTAGAAAAAAGCAATAAAAAAAAATTAAAAAAAAAAATGTCTGAGGTATTTTTAAAATTGTATAAGAAATGGGTTTGGAAAAAACTGGCACTAGAACAAATGGCTGACATTTGAGGACATACTTTAAGACTAAGAAACAGGTTACTGTATAAAATTGTGGAATATGACATGGACATACCGTATATAGCAGGGGTGTCAAACTTGATTTCATTGAGGGCCGCATCAGGGTTGTGTTTGACTTCAGGGGGCTGGGTAGGTGTGGCCAGTTTGATATCACTCGTGTCAGGGGGCACCTGTGGCAGCCTGATCACTCTGCCAACGAAAACAGGCTTCCAAGCCATCCATTTTTGACTGTGATGGCCTCCTGCAACCCTCTGCCAGCGATAATGGACTCCCAAGCTCTGTTTTCGACTGCAATGGACTCCTGCAACCCTCTGCCAGTGAAAACAGAGCTTGGGACAGCTCCTGAGCTCTTTTTTCACTGTGGCCCTCCCGAGCTCTGTTTTCGCTGGCAGAGGTACCGCAGGCAGGTCCTTTGCTGTTTCTAGGTGGCACTGCAGGCCAGATTTGGCCCTTGAGTTTGACATCACTGGTTTATAGCATCAATAGGAAGAAATGGAAACTTATCTGTGAGCCTTCCTAAACTCCTTCTGAATTGAATTCATCGCACCAGTCAGGAATTCTGGACAATAATCCACTGCATGAACTGGAACTGCTGGAGGATGTTAAAGGGTTGCTTGGGACTTGTGGTGATGAGCCAGAATAAATACGAAGTAAGAGATCAATAGATTGATTTCTGCAGCCTCCATATATATATATATATATATATATATATATATATATATATATATACATACATACATACATACATACATACATACATACATACATACATATATAGTCAGTCATGCACGTTTGCAGATACTGAACAGAAAATATAGAGAAGAAAGTCCAGGGGAAAAAAAGGGGTGATGTTATGCAGTCAGGGAAGGCCATAAATCTGTTTAGTATATGTTGTGCCTTCAATCACTGAGAATTCCTGATGTCTAGCTGAGGTGAAGGCCCAGTGAGATCTTAAAGTACAAAACAGATTTTATATCATTTCCTTTCTTCTTAGTTCACAAACACATCACTTACATTGCTTTATCCAACAGTGTATATTCTGTATATGCTGTTATTACATTTCATTTCTTACTCTTTCCTATGCTATAGACATTATCAGATAGATTCAACGATATCATCATCTTCCACCTGTCCAGATTTGGTCACTAAGGCTTTTTAATAAGTACCGAAAAACAACTAATATCACACCCATGTTATATGCAGTTATATATATAACTTTATTCTGCTAACAATAAAGGCATGACATAGATCAGGTTTGGGCACATTTTCTTCCATAAACAGCAAGTATAACCAAAGTCTACTTATACCCTAAGAATGCTCATGTTGCACCATTTAAGATGGATCTTTAAAAAAAGACTACCTTATTGGCCAATATGCTATTGTTCATATCCCAGCAACTAAAATATTATTTTTGGTCATTTTTTAAAAAAAGTAATGAATTTCACATTTCACAGTTTGTCATCTTTTGACACATGAAAGCTCTTAAATTATTATTTCTCAGTATAACTTCTGTTAAAATTATCAGCTTTGTTTTGGAAAACATATGTTCGCTTAAAAGTAGTGTTTTCTCTTGTGCTGCAATCCCTTTCAGGGTTATAAACTATTAAACACAAAAGGGGAGTGTAGGAGTGTAGATGTGTAGAACAAATCCTATAAAAAATATGAATAGATTTTGAGTATCTGGACTTCTTTTAATGTGTTGAAATAGCTCTTCCTATAAAAATATCTGCATGTCACCTTTTTGTTTATCTCTCTCCCTGTATGGTATCACATCTATACTTTTCTGAATTTCTCTGTGTGTATGTGTTTAAAGTTTAAAATAGATTTACTTGTTAAGGAAAAAACAATTGAAAATGAGTATATAGATTATTAAATCATTACTTTTACAGCTTATATTCAATTAGCAGTCACTATTCATGCTATCTTCTATAAAATCAGAGTAATTAAGACAAGCTTTTATGCCATAAAGCAGGAATGTATGGAAATAGCTCAGATGTTTTGAGCCAAAAGATTTAATTATTTGTTGATTGATTGATTGATTAATTGATTGATTGATTATGTGTTATCAAATTAGTTTTGGTCTAACTTGATCACATAGACATCCATGAGTATCTAACCTAACCTAACCTGGTTCTTAATTCTTCTGAGGGTGCACCCCTTTGCCTTAGTCCATCTTCCTTCCTCCACGTTTCAATATTAGAAATTTCTCCAGATTATTTATTGGTGTTTTCCTTTGAAATACTGAAATAAATTAGAAGTCTTGATAGGTTTATAGCAGTATTACCAACGATGAGGGAATCAAAATGCCCTCTTATGGTCTCTTCTGCAAGAAAAATCTGTTTTTTCATTCTCCTGATCCTACTAATCCCTACTAGTACCACAATACATATGGCTCCCGTGGTAGTATTGATAAGTATTTTACAGTCTTCAGTTTTCCTGCTTTAAATATCTTGGCTATATTATTCATTCATCATAATCCCATTTAACTTGAAATTCTTAGGAGAGGAAATTTATATGTGCAATTAATGACGACATTCGGTTTGACTCGGTTGCTGATAAATTCAATGTATATACTTTTTTGGGGGAAAAATTCTTATGAAAATACATGTGCATATTTTGTCTAATGTTTGCATTTTCTGCATGTTTGCTATGTTGTGAAATACACATTACTAACTTTCTAGGAAAGATTTTAATAAACTTTGGATATTAAAAAACATGGATATATTTTCTCATTATTCTGAAGTCCCTTGCTATTTAAATTCACTTAGTGAATTCACTTAGTAAATTAAAATTCATTACATAATTTCCTGTACAAAGAGTCACATTTCTACAGCAGGTACTAGTAATCTCTGCATTTTCCTGGACCAATTATATCTTCTTCAGCAGGACTGATATGTATGGAATAACAGGGAGGGTATCAACTTTTTGCTAAGGCTCAACAAATTGATTTAAAATGGGATCAAAGCCAACTACTAAAAAAAAAGTTGTTGAAATAATGTTGATGATAAAAGATGGTTAATGAATTATAATTTAATTAACATTATAGCCATTTGGACATTTTAAACACACTACTAAAAAGGTCTTTATCAAAAATTTGAAAACAGATACAAAGAAAATGTATTGATGATTTTTAGAAATAAAAATCTTTTCCAATTAAAAAAAAAAGGTTTTTGCAGTGGTGAAATCTAAACCAGTTTACTACCGGTTCACTGGCTGCGCAGTGCGCACTATGCACCAAATGCAAGGTGTGCACGTGTGCACACCGTGCACATGAAAAGGAGGCATGGGGTAAGTAGAACAGCATGCGTGTGGGGGGAGTGTGATCAGCTGTGGTGTGCACTCTTTTTTTTACTTTTAAAAGCATTTTTTAGAACCTATTCGGCTGAATAGGTTGTAAAAAAATGCTTTTAAAAGTAAAAAAAAGGTTCTGAAGCTATGATTGTCAGAGCCATTTTTTAACCTTTTAAAAGCATTTTTTAAAAAAGAAGCGGCAAGCGGGGAAACAGGCGACCGGGCATTGGGTGGGCATGGGCGGGGGTGGGTGGGGACGGGGACAGGGATTTTTGCCAATCTCCCGATCCGGTCCGAACCGGGAGCATTTCACCTGGATCTTTGGCATTAATGTATTTTGTCTTACCACATTGTCATTCCATGTAAACATAATTTATACCAACTCTTCTCTAACAGTAATTAATTCCTTACAAAATGTCACTGTTAAGCAAGTGTTTTCAAGTTGAATGGGAAAAAAACTGTAGTTTCAAATTCCACATTTGTGATAAAACTGTACTCGGCAGCATTTAAACAAACAACACGAATACACTGGACCACATTTTTTCAAAAGTTTTGCTTTCTGAAAAATGTTTAGTAAATATGACAGTCTCTTTTAAACTTAACATAAATATAATTTCAGACTGAGAGTTTCATGGAGGAATCTTGAGAAATATGAAATTAACTTTTAATGACTACAGAGTGACTACTTGCATGTTTCTGACATTCTGCACACATTCAACAGGGCTGAAAGTGTTTTGTGGCTGATTTTTGTTTATACATAGTGTAACCAATACATCTGGCTGCACTGTCCAACAATAATTAGCCAGCGTTGATGGATTTCAGTTGCTCTGATACCATTTTTCCATTGTGGCAATGTCCTGGTAAAAACTTTCATTATGTTTGTCACTTTCACCTAGATTTTCAGGTAAGAGGTCCATGCGTAAATGCAGAAAATGAATTTTCAGTGACATGTTGTACTGGTACTTTGTGGTCTCAGAATAGAATAGAATGGAATAACAGAGTTGGAAGGGACCTTGGAGGTCTTCTAGTCCAATCCCCCCACTTAGGCAGGAAACCCTATACTATTTCAGCAAATGGTTATCCAATCTCTTCTTAAAAACTTCCAGGGTTGGAACCTTTACAATTTCTGGAGGCAAATTGTTCCACTAATAGTTCTAACTGTCAGGAAATTTCTCCTTAGTTCTAGGTTGCTTCTCTCCTTGATTAGTTTCCACCCATTGCTTCTTGTCTTGCTCTCAGGTGCTTTGGAGAATAGCTTGACTCCCTTTTCTTTATGGCAACTCCTGAGATATTGGAACACTGCTATCATGTCACCTGAGTCCTTCTTTTCATTAAACTAGACATACCCAGTTCCTGCAACCGTTCTTCATATGTTTTAGCCAGTGGTGAAATTCTATTTTTTTACTACCGGTTCTGTGGGCGTAGCTTGATGGGCGTGGTGTGGCTTGGTGGGCGTGGTTTAGTGGGCATGGCAGGGGAAGGATACTGCAAAATCTCCATTCCCACCCTACCCTGAGGCCAGCCAGAAATGGTATTTGTAGTTCTCCAAACTACTCAAAATTTCCACCATCGGTTCTCCAGAACCTGTCAGAACCTGCTGAATTTCACCCCAGTTTTAGCCTCCAGTCCCCTAATCCTCTTCTCTGGACTCTTTCTAGAGTCTCAACATCTTTTTTACAACCAAAACTGGATGCAGTATTCCAAGTGTGGCCTTACCAAGATATTATAAATTGGTATTAATACTTTGCATGATCTAGATTTCCTGCCTAGGTGTAAAACCTTGCTTTTCTCCATATTAAATTTTATTTTATTGGATAGGCCCATTGTTCAAGTCTGTGAAGTTCTTTTTTGATCCTGAGCTTGTCTTCCGAGATGTTGGCTATTCTGGCTGGCTTCACATTATCTGAGTGTCAAATTTGATGAGTTCCCTTTCTATTCCTTCCTCGAAGTCATATATGAAGATATTGAAGAGTACTGGGTTCAAGAAGGAACCTTGTGGTACGCCACTGTCTACTTCTCTCCATGTAGATGTACCTCCCTCCATGTAGTACCATTAAGAACTACTCATTGAGTATGGTTTGTCAGCCAGTTACAAATCCATCTGGTGGTGATGCTGTCTATCCTACATTTTTCTAGGTTACCAAGTAATAAGTTGTGGTCTACTTTGTTGTTGTTTTTTTTAATAAAAAAGTTTTATTTCCATTTTCCAACAACCTATTCAATATACAGTCTCTTATTCAACATTAGTCATTAACTTTCATTTGTTACTTATTCGGACCTACCCAGCTACCACTTCCTTCCTTAACAAACCTTTCCTCCTCCCTTCTCTACTTTCTTCTACTTTCTTCATCCTTCCTCTCCTTCGCTTTTCTACTTCCTCTCCTCCTTCCCCACTCTTCTCTTCCACCCTTTCTAACCCTCTCACTTTCCCCTTTCTTCTTCCTCTTCTTTCCCCTTCTTCTACCTCTCTCTTTCCTACCTACTTTCTTCCTTCACTCTCTCCTCTCCCTTTCCATTCCCTTCTGAAATGGCAGCTGAGCAGCCCCGATTTCATTTCAAATTATTTCTATTTCTTAATTACATATCTTCAATCATTCCTTTACATTGATCCTTCATCTCCCCCCCCCCTCCCCCCTCCCCTCCCACCCCCAAGACTTCCCAGAACAAAGTACAGGGTATAAAATTAACAATCATAAATTAAAATACAACATAAGTCATAATCCATAGTCACTCCTCTCTCTAAGACCTTAACTCCCTTTCCAGAAACAAAAAAGTACATTCTTCTTCCAATCCATTATATATCAGTCCATTTCACTCCTGAAGTCTTCAGAATCTTATAGTTTTTAATATCCAATCTTCATCGATCAAGACCCAGACGATATTCCATCTTCCAGTATTCATCAGAAATTCTTTTATAATATACCTTTCTTCCTTAAACAGTCTCCCAAATATAATTCATATTTCCAGCTTAAATTCTTAAATTTTTATCCAGTCTCCAAAAATAAACAATATTCTATCTTCTCATCTTTAATATCATTTACATAAATCAAATAACATTGCTAATATTAATATTTCTTCAATTTACCTTACATCTGTCAAATAACATTATTAAAATTATACTTATAACTTATATCCAAAATAAATCAATTAAATTCTATTTAACCAAATACCAACATTACATCCATAAATTTTTCTATCTGTCCTCCAAAAGTTAAACAATATTCCATCTTCCCATTCCTTTATACCTCACATATATCAAATAGTAACACCTTATACCCAAAATAGATCAGTTGTAAAAATTAAACCCTATATAAATATATTTTAAAAAATACCATCAAAATCACATCTTAAGCATTCTCCTTCCCCTTGTCTTCTATCTTACACATTTTCCACCATCTGCTCACCAATCAGCTTAACATCTAACAATAATTTCCAATCTTTAATATATTGGTGTAAAAATCTCTTGTTTAAAAACTTATTAAGAAAAGATAAGCTTCCAAAAAAATAATAATTCCATATTTGAACTGAAAAAGTTTCCAAGATTTTAGTAGTTAGTTCTGTTTGCTTAAAAGCCATTTTTAAACTGTAAAATCTACCCAAAAGAGAAAAAAAAAATCAATAAACTTTTCTTTTTAAACATTGTAATAAAGAAAAAAGAAAAAAGAAAAAAATCATTAACAGTTCTTATTCATTCCATTTAAAAAGTAGCTTGTAATGTTCTTCTTATAGGTTCCACGCCAGCAGTTATAATAAGCATTTCCTTAACTTTCACTTCCAATACACAAAACACCATTTGCTAAAATCTTCTAACAAGCAAATGCCAGCACACTCCAACACTTTTAAAAGCAGTTGTTTTTAATTGCTTAATTGCCATCTTCTTTTAAACTTTATTTCTTAAAATTAAAATTAGTAAAAAATCTTTTTAAATTTCTCTGAAACCACAGTCTTAAAATCTCTTCCTTTATCCTTTTGTAGTTTTACTATCCTTTGTATATTGCAAACGCCATTTTAAATCCACTCAGGCTGAAAATTAGTTCAAAGGAAGGCTATTTAAGAGCCAGAGTTAAGATTTATTACTTGCAAATTCTTGCTAGTCCTCCTGCTTTGTTCTGTCTGTGTTAAGTTCTCTTTAAAAATAAATCTTGGCACAGAGATGGTCGCGGCTTCTCGTTCTGTATAAACAGAAGCACCCTGGGCACGGAGCTTCGTCAGGCTAAAGGGGAGCTCTCACCCTTCGATCCCCTGGTTAAATTACAGGGGATCCCGGGGAGCTCTACCCAGACCTGACCATTCTTCCCTCCCCCTTCTCCCAGGGGAGAGAATTCCAAACAACAGCCCATTTACGCTGTCAGGGACGGTTTGACGAAACCCAGGGCAGACGATCCCAAAGGAACATCCACGAAGCCTGCGTTGCCAGCGGAAGTCCGTGGTCTACTTTGTTAAATGTCTTACTGAAGTCTAAATATAGTATGCCCGCAGCATTTCATTGGTCTATTAATTTAATCACTTTGTGAAAGAATGAAATAAGATTGGTTTGACAAGATCTGTTTTTAACCAACCCATGCAGGCTTCTAGTTATAACTTTATTTGTTTCTAGATGTTACAGATGATCTATTTATAACTTTATTTGTTTCTAGATAAATTATATACTGTTTTCATGATAAACAGCCAAAAATCTATAAGGTATACCCAAACCTGTCCTGGAAGCAAAATCTTTAGTGATATTGATGAACCCTGCTTATTCTTAAATGAAAAACTTAATTACATTTAAAGTAAAGTAAACTATCTATTTGGGGAATAATAGAGTTTCATTCAGGTACATCTGAATATTTTTCTGGATCTGGAAAGCATTACAGATAATATGATCAACTTTCAAACAGATACACAATTTAATCAATATAATAATCTATCAGGGCAAGAATTAAATTGGATTATTTAAGGCAGGGTGAGATGGGATGTATAACTGCTGTATCTTTCTTACCAATCTCTATCAGGCCTTCTTCATATTTTCTCCCAACCGTATTGAATATATTCATCCTTAATAAGACTCCATACTATGACTGCACAGTATATTCTCACCAGGAAGCAGCAGCAACAGACCATGATCTGCCAGTTGTTGATGAATGACAACTTCAGGGGCATGGCAAAGATAGTGGCTATTGAGACAAAATCCCTACTTCCAAAGAATGCATCTTATTCCTGAAATATGTTTGCCCTCACATTTTATGTTTTTAAATAATAATATTTTTATTGAAATAAAACCCTCAAACACAAAAGCTACACTGTCATATGCACTGAATTATGAACAATGCTTTGCTGCATACAGAATGTTACTTAATCTGCAGAATCTGTTCCCTACCTACTGAGCTACAACTACATAAATGCAGTCAACTGGTTTAATAGCTTACCTATAAATCAAAAGGATGAGTGAAAGAATATTAAGTATTCAATGCTTTAATTAAACAGTAACATTTTATGTGTAGCTTTGCGTCAGTGTTGAAAAAGTTACTGTTTTTTAATCTTAAAGTATGATTCCCCTTCATCCTCATCATGAGTCTCATCCACTTACTTTATAAAAGTTCATCTTACATTAATTTCCCAGGGCTAAGTATGGCAAAATTTACAACAGATATCAAAAAATGCTTAGCCATTAATAATCTTGTCAACGGTTATCTAATCTAATCTATTATATTGCATCTCATATACATTTATCCAAGATGAAGGCCAAGTTAAGGGCTGAATAAAATTAAAGGAATAAATAATTTTCATAGAATCACTGGTGGTCATTCATTAGAATAGGCATACAAGTTCAAAAGCAGGAGTAAAAGAAACCAGTTTCAAATTATTCATGCATTTATGTTATAGATCCAGGCTTGGTGCCTTGCTTGATCTTCTTAGTTGTCTATACAATATAGATGCATAGTTTTACTTTCAGGGAAGGTGAAAATATTTGTTTCCCTTTCAAGTAACATTTTATCATTCTTTAGACAAATGATTATTGGATGAAATTTTTTCTTATCCTTCCTAAATATCAGAAAATTGATTTAGGTTCAGTTTCAGCACAGCATCTAAGTACATATTTAATTTCATACCTATATTTTAAGCCCTTTGGAACTTTACTATTATTTGAACATTATATGTAATGGATTTTTTTATGATTTATGAATTTCTAAAGGAAGACAGAAATGCATGTAACAACATCTTTCAGTGGAAAGACAGATATGTTTCTAGATGTTCAATTCCTAGAGTAAAATAATATGTCTTTGTAACTGATACAGTTAACATTTCCATATGTTCATTTTGAACTGAAATAGTAAAAAAATATGGAAGTTGCAATGGTGAGCATAGAAGAAGGTTTCATAAAAATAGCCTAGCTTTAAATGTAGGAAAAACAAAGGAGATCCTTGTTCCAAAGGTGGTTTTTCAAGAGACAACTGGACTTTCTTGTTTTTCTTTGAAGACATTTTACTTCTCATCCATGAAACTTCTTCAGCTCTGACTTGATGGTGAGTAAAGGAAGGATTTATAGTCCTTGCAGACAGCTGGTCATTTGCATTCTTTTAGAGAGTTGTTGAGGCCACTTGGAGGTTTATCTGTGTCCTCAGGGTTATCTAACTAGTGCAAATGGGTGTGGAGTCTTCTTGGAACTCCTGAAAGGATTGTGTTGTAGACTGGAGATAGATGATTTATTTATTTATTTATTTTATTTATCACAACATTATATATAAGCATAAGCATGAAATAACTATACGATATATAAGCATATATATCATAAGTGGCTCAGGCTGTAAGAAGCCTGTTATTAAACACAGCTGCTTGCAATTACTGCAGGTTCTAGTCCCACCAGGCCCAAGGTTGACTCAGCCTTCCATTCCTTTATAAGGTAGGTAAAATGAGGACCCAGATTGTTGGGGGGGGGCAATAAGTTTACTTTGTATATAAATATACAAATAGAATGAGACTATTGCCTTACATTAATTTCCCAGGGCTAAGTATGGCAAAATTTACAACAGATATCAAAAATGCTTAGCCATTAATAATCTTGTCAACGGTTATCTAATCTAATCTATTATATTGCATCTCATATACATTTATCCAAGATGAAGGCCAAGTTAAGGGCTGAATAAAATTAAAGGAATAAATAATTTTCATAGAATCACTGGTGGTCATTCATTAGAATAGGCATACAAGTTCAAAAGCAGGAGTAAAAGAAACCAGTTTCAAATTATTCATGCATTTATGTTATAGATCCAGGCTTGGTGCCTTGATCTTCTTAGTTGTCTATACAATATAGATGCATAGTTTTACTTTCAGGAAGGTGAAAATATTTGTTTCCTTTCAAGTAACATTTTATCATTCTTTTAGACAAATGATTATTGGATGAAATTTTTCTTATCCTTCCTAAATATCAGAAAATTGATTTAGGTTCAGTTTCAGCACAGCATCTAAGTACATATTTAATTTCATACCTATATTTTAAGCCCTTTGGAACTTTACTATTATTTGAACATTATATGTAATGGATTTTTTTATGATTTATGAATTTCTAAAGGAAGACAGAAATGCATGTAACAACATCTTTCAGTGGAAAGACAGATATATTTCTAGATGTTCAATTCCTAGAGTAAAATAATATGTCTTTGTAACTGATACAGTTAACATTTCCATATGTTCATTTTGAACTGAAATAGTAAAAAAATATGGAAGTTGCAATGGTGAGCATAGAAGAAGGTTTCATAAAAATAGCCTAGTTTTAAATGTAGGAAAAACAAAGGAGATCCTTGTTCCAAAGGTGGTTTTTCAAGAGACAACTGGACTTTCTTGTTTTTCTTTGAAGACATTTTACTTCTCATCCATGAAACTTCTTCAGCTCTGACTTGATGGTGAGTAAAGGAAGGATTTATAGTCCTTGCAGACAGCTGGTCATTTGCATTCTTTTAGAGAGTTGTTGAGGCCACTTGGAGGTTTATCTGTGTCCTCAGGGTTATCTAACTAGTGCAAATGGGTGTGGAGTCTTCTTGGAACTCCTGAAAGGATTGTGTTGTAGACTGGAGATAGATGATTTATTTATTTATTTATTTTATTTATCACAACATTATATATAAGCATAAGCATGAAATAACTATACGATATATAAGCATATATATAACCATAAGTGGCTCAGGCTGTAAGAAGCCTGTTATTAAACACAGCTGCTTGCAATTACTGCAGGTTCTAGTCCCACCAGGCCCAAGGTTGACTCAGCCTTCCATTCCTTTATAAGGTAGGTAAAATGAGGACCCAGATTGTTGGGGGGGGGCAATAAGTTTACTTTGTATATAAATATACAAATAGAATGAGACTATTGCCTTACACAATGTAAGCCGCCCTGAGTCTTCGGAGAAGGGCGGGATATAAATGTAAATAAAAAAAAATAACTATTTGAAATTGTATACAATCAAAGGGAACTTTAGGACAGGAACGGTAGGCACGTTGGTGCTCTTATGCACGCCCCTTAAAGACCTCTTAGGAATGGGGTGAGGTCAATAGTAGATAGCTTTTGATTAAAGCTTTGGGGATTTTGGGAAGAGACCACAGAGTCTGGTAGTGCATTCCAAGCATTAACAACTCTGTTACTGAAGTCATATTTTCTGCAATCAAGATTGGAGCGGTTCCCATTAAGCTTAAATCTATTGTGTGCTCGTGTATTGTTGTGATTGAAGCTGAAGTAGTCTTCGACAGGAAGAACATTGTAACAGATGATTCTATGAGTTAAGCTCAGGTCATGTCGAAGGCGGCGGAGTTCTAAATTTTCTAAACCCAGGATTTCAAGTCTGGTGGCATAAGGTATTTTGTTGTAATCAGAGGGGTGGAAAACTCTTCTTGTAAAATATTTCTGGACATGCTCAATTGTATTAATGTCTGAAATGAGGTATGGGTTCCAGACAGGCGAGCTCTATTCAGGAATTGGTCTAGCAAATGTTTTATATGCTCTGGTTAGTAGTGTAGTTTTTCTGGAGAAGAAGCTATGCAAGATTAAGTTTACAACTCTTAAAGCCTTTTTTGTGATGTAGTTGCAGTGGGCTTTGGCACTTAGATCATTTGATATGAAAACTCCAAGGTCTTTAATGGGGTGGGGGTCATCTATAAGGCAGTGTCCATCAAGCTTATATTTAGTGTTCATATTCTTTTTTCCAATGTGTAAGGCAGAGCATTTGTTGGTTGAGATTTGAAGTTGCCAAGTTTTTGACCATTCCGACACAAAGTCAAGGTCTTTTTGAAGGGTAACTGTATTGTTGGTAGTGTTAAATAGTTTAACATCGTCAGCGAAGAGAACACAATTGCTTATAATATGGTCACAGAGATCATTAATGTATAATATGAAGAGTGTTGGTCCAAGAACGCTGCCTTGGGGAACGCCGCTATTGACAGGAACAGAATTTGATAGGGCACTGCCTATTTTGACCACTTGTCTGTTTGACAGGAACGTTGTTATCCAATTGTGGAGGGGTCCGGAGATGCCGTAGGATTTTAGTTTTAGGAGACGTTTATCATGTACTACAGAGTCAAAAGTTTTACAGAAGTCTATGTAAATTGCATCTATTGCTTTGCCTTGATCAAGATTTGTAGTCCATATGTTTTTGCAGTGAAGAAGTTGTAAGTTACATGATAATTTTTTCTGAAACCAAATTGTTTATCAGAGAGTAGGTTGTTTGTTTCTAGGTGGAGGGTAATGGATTGGTGTATGATTGATTCCATTACTTTGCAGGTGACGCAGCATAAAAAGATTGGCCTGTAATTTTCAACTAGGCTGGGGTCTCCTTTTTTGAAGACAGAGATGACCGTGGCTAGTTTATTTTATTTATTTATTTATTTATTTATTTGATTTTTATACCGCCCTTCTCCCGAAGGACTCAGGGCGGTGTACAGGCAGAATAAAACGCTTAGTGACCAAAGTTTGGGAAGGGAGCTGGTCGTGAAAGCTTTTTCAAAGATTATGCTTAGGGGTTCTGCTAAGTTAGTGGAAAGCTTTTTTAAGAAGTATGCTCGTAGACCATCAGGTCCAATAGATAGAAATGGTTTCAGTTTGCAAAGAGCCTTTTCAACATTATCTTCTGTGAAATCTATTTGTGTTAGGTCATTGTACTCATTGTTGGTATGACTGGAGAATGATGGGTATGAGCTTGTATGATGTTGTATCCCTCCCTGTCTGTTGACAGCGGGCTGTTCAGTTTTGACATAGATGGCCTCTTTGACCCCTCTTTCAAATCAGCAATCCTCTCTGTCCAAACTGTGGATTCTGCTGTCTTCAAAAAAGTGGGCTTTGTTTTTTAAATGCAGATGGACTGCTGAATCTTGTCCTCACTGGTTGGTTGTCCTATCTTGTGCCATGTGTTTATGAAGTGGTTGTTTTATTTCCCCAATGTTCAGATCTGCACATGTCTCACTGCATTGTATTGCACATGTCTCACTGCATGTGTCTCACTGCATTGTATTGCATATAATACCACGTTCCTCAGTTTATGTCTGGGTGTTTTGTCCTTGGGCTGGACAAGGTTCTGCCTTAGTGTATTCTTGGGTTTAAAAAATGCACATAGATTGTGTTGGCTGAAGATCATCCTGAGTTTTTCAGATATTCCTGCAATCTTCAGCCAATCTTCAGATGTGCAGCTGATTAGACGAGGTATATCAAAAGCAATCTTCAGATGAGCAGGTTAGCTTGGTTGCTCAATAGTGAGACTCTGGTGAAGTGGGCACAGCAGCACCTGCATTTTCTGTGTTGTATGAGAAGAGCAAATCTTCCTTCCCCTATCCTTACCACTTTCTATAGAGTAACGATTGAAAACATCCTATCATATATTACCACACATATTACTGTGTGATTTGGAGGTATTACTATTTCGAACAGGAAGATTGTGCAAAGTGGTGAGCACATCAGAAAAGATTATTGGAAGTTCACTTTCTTTTATCCAGGACATAGCATATAAGCGATGCTTGACCAGGATCTACAGTATTGTCTGGGACACTACATATCTTGTCCATTATCAATTTTCTTTGTTACCTTCTGGGAACAGGCATTGCAGTATTCAAAGCAGAACAACTAGATTCTGTAATAGCTTTATACCATATAGTATCAACCTCTCAAGACTCTTTTTTCCACTATGTATTCTAAGTGGTCTGTGGTTAATCTTTCCCTCCCCCCTCTCCCCCCTCCATATAAGAGCTGTGGTGACATAGTGGTTTGAATGCACCATTGCAGGCTAATTCTCCTGACTGCCACCAGTTCGATTCTCACCTGCTCAAGGTTGACTCAGCCTTCCTTCCTTCCGAGATTGTTAAAATGACCCAGATTTTGGGGGGCAATATGCTGACTTTGTAAACCACTTAGAGAGAGCTGTAAAGTACTGTGAAGCAGTATAGCATATAAGTCTAAGTGCTATTGATATATATCACACATGCATATGCACACACACACACACACAGCATAAGTATATGAATACTTATATATGACTTAGTATATGACCCAGGGGGTTATGGTTAGGCAGGCCTCCAAAGAGTCCTTTATTTCTCTTGGGAATGGTTAAACAAATGGCCCTCCACCCTCAGTCCCTCAAAAAACAGCCAATAGATTACCCAGCAAGTCCACAAGATGAAAGTCCAGGCATAAGACAAGAGCAGTTTCTAAGGCAAAGTCTTCAGGGCTAGGGCAAGACAAAAAACAGACCATAAAACAAGGTGGGGTCCAAGGCAAAAGCAGTTCCAAAAGCAAAGTCTTCAAGACTAGGGCAAGATAAGAACAGTCCTCCAAGTGAGGCAAAG